>NC_141106.1:4480000-5080000 GCF_041138505.1 Cibotium barometz
TGAAGATAGTTGTGAAAGAACATCTAAGAGAGAATTCTTTAGCTAAAAGATTGGTCGAATTAGAAAAGCTTTATGAGACTAGAGTAATTGCTCTACATGGCATGATAGTAGAAAAGCTTAGATGCAAACAATGGTTTAACCACAACCTAAAATCTAAAGAGCTATAGGAAGGAGGCCTAGTACTTATGTACAAGGTCAGTTCTTCCAAGCAAAAAAAAATGAAATACTAAGGGTTAGGACCATTCAGAGTTACAAAGATCACCCCCAAGGGGCAGCTCACATTGAGGCCATTGATGGCATTGAGATGAAGGGCTACATAAATAGTAGAGCAAACTTAAGAAATACTATGGGCGCTTAACTAAAGACATGCTAGAACATGCTCACAAAAAGAAACAAAAAAATCTAAAACATGAAAGAGTCAAGAAAGAAGCACAAGAAGAGGCTAAGGCAAGGGTAGCCTAAGACAATGCAAAATAAAGTGGACTAATGCTCCAAATAAACATAGCTACTCTAACCTTGTTTGAGGAAGAGGACCTTGATATAGAGCCTACACAGCACAAAGTAGGACTCTTTGTGGGAGGTCCATTGCTAATCTCCTTGCAATGATTGACTGAGGGGCAAATCACAACTTGCCCTCATATAAGACCTGGGTGAAATTAAAAAAAACAGAGTTAGAGTCCACATGAGCCAAAGTTAAAAGTGTGCATGTAGGAACCATAAGAGCTTCTAGATATTTGAAAGTTAATGTTTCCACTAGATATAATCCTTGGCTGTGTAAGGTTTTTGCCATGCCTGCACGTGCCTTAGAAGAAGAAATGTTGCTCAAAATGAAGCTGGATCTTTGTTGTGAATTGTGAAGTCAATTGGGAGAGCAAAGGATGCCCACTTATCATCATATGCATTGCCACTATGGAACACCATAGAGCCCACAACCACAATCTTAAATTTGAGCAACCACAACCATCCAAAATGCTACTAGATCTTCCTACACCCAAAGCATTACAATTACCCCAGGGAAACAACAAGTGTGATAGGCAAAGTCCTAAATCCCACTCCACAACAAAACTCTAAGCCATTAGCCTCATGTTCAACACTATTAAATTCCCAAAATATTGTTAAAGGCACATGGATACTATGAAGGGAATAGGAAAATATGGGTACCCAAACCACAAAATCTTGTGGCAAGGTCCTCTGTGCTTGTAAACACCTCATCCAGCAACAATCACCCTAACCACCACCACAATCAAACAAACCATAAATTTAAAAAAATTAAGTTTAAAATTTTCTTGAATTCTGGTTCAATGCATGAAACCTTAATTATTTCATGGCGTGAAGCAATAGGCATCTCATGACGTGAAACAATCCCAAAAAAATCAAATTTAATTTTTCCATGAAGTCTAGTTCACGGTGTGAAACCCTAAGCATTCCACAGCGTGAAACACTAAGTATCTCACGGCATGAAACAATCCCAAAAACAAAATTCAAATTTAATTTTTCCATGAAGTCTGGCTCACAGTGTGAAATCCTAAGCATTTCACGGCGTGAAGCACTAGGCATCTCACGATATGAAATAGCCCAAAAGAAAAAAATCAAATCAAATTCGAGAAAATCCATGAATTTTTCCTCATGCCGTGAGCTGCACCCTACTAGTTCACGATGTGAAAGGGGGTCCGTCAGCAAAAATAAAGAAGAAAAACAAAGGTTCACAAGTGAACCATTTTTTGCACTCACGCCCTAGGGGTCCCCACAAAAAAAAAATCAAATTTAATTTTTTCATGCAGTCCAGTTCACTCCGTGAAACCCTAAGCATTTCACGTTGGGATGCACTAGGCATTCTACGATGTGAAATAATCCCAAAAAAAAATCAAATCAAATTTGATAAAATCTCTAAAGTCCGCTTCATGTCATGAACTCAACCTTGCTAGTTCCCGTTGGCAAAAAATAAAAAATAAAAAAAAGGTTCACGTGGCATGAACCTTTTGATGCACTCTCATGCCTTAAGGGTTCACGCCCTAAGGGTCCGCGCCCATTTTAAAAAAACTTTTTCATGAAGTCCGGTTCAAGGTGTGAAACCCTAAGCATTTCATAGTGTGAAACACTAAGTATCTCAAGGTGTGAAACAATTTAAAAAAATAAAAATTAATTTTTTCGTCAAGTCTGATTCACGGCATGAAACCCTAAGTATTTCATACCGCATGCACACCAATGGTCCAAATACAAAACAAAAGCCTCAATTTATATATATATATATATATATAAACTTGACTTTAATATTAACAAAAAATAATGCGTTTGAACTTTCCAAGGACTATTTTGATAGCTCAAATGAGCTTAAATTACTAGCTAAAATAACCCAAATAATATAATGTAATATTTTTTTATTTCTTGATTATCTTAATATGCTTAGCATGGTGTGAAGCACTAAGCATCTCACAACATGAAACAATAAAAATAAATAAATAAATCAAATTTGATAAGATTCGGGAAGTCCGCTTCACGCTGTGAACTACACCCTGCTAGTTCACAACATGAAAGGGGGTGCGTTGGTTTAAAAATAATAATAAAAAAATGGTTCACGTGTGAACTATTTTCTGCACTCTCATGTCTTAAGGGTTCACGCCCTAGGGGTCTGTGCCAAAAAAATCAAATCAAATTTAGTTTGTCCATGAAGTCCGGCTCATGGTGTGAAAGCCTAAGCATTTCATAGTCTTAAGCACTAGGTATCTTAACCAATCCAAAACAAAAATCAAATCAAATTTTATAAAATCTATGAAGTTTGCTTTACGCCGTGAATTGCACCCTACTCGTTTCATGATGTGAAAGGGGGTTTCATGCGTGAACCATTTCCTACACTTTCATACGTTAAGGGCTCATGCCCTAGGGTCTATGCCCACAAATAAATGAAATTTAAATTTTCATGAAGTCCGGTTCACAACGTAAAATCCTAAGAATTTCACGACGTGAAACACTAAGTATCTCACGGCATAAAACACTCCCAAAAAATAAAATCAAATTTAACTTTTCCGTGAAGTCCTGGTTCACGGCGTACTAACCCTAAGTGTTTCACCGTGCGTGAAGCACTAGGCGACTGAAATAGTCCAAATAAAAAATATAAAATCAAATCAAATTTGATAAAATCCATGAACTGCATCCTGCTAGTTCATGACATGAAGGGGGTCCCTCTACAAAAAAAATAAAAATAAAAATGGGTTAACATGGGAACCATTTTCTACACTCATGTATTAAGGGTCCATGCCCTAGGGTTTTTTGCAAAAAAATAAAATAAAATAAATTTTTCCGTGAAGTCCGCCCTAGGCATGAAACCCTAAGAATTTCATTGCTTGACACTAAGTATATCACGACGTGAAACAGTCCCAAAAAGAAAATTCAAATTTAATTTTTCCATGAAGTTCGGTTCACAGTGTTAAACCCTAAGTAATTTACGGCGTGGAGCTCTAGGCTAACGACATAAAAAAGTCTAAAAAAATAATTAAATAAAATTTGATAAAATCTGCATAGTCCCCTTCACATCGTGAACTGCACGTTGCTAGCTCTCGATGTGAAAGGGGGTATGTCTACAAGAAAAGAAAGAAGAAAAATAAATGTTCGTGTGTGAACCATTGTCTACACTCACGCTCTAGGGGTCTGCACCCAAAAAAAAAATCAAATTGAATTTTTTCGTGAAGTGCAGTTCAATGCGTGAAACCCTAAGCATTTCACGGCATGAAGCACTAGGCATCTCATGATATGAAATAGTCCAAAAAAAATAATCAAATCAAATTAGGTAAAATCCGTGAAGTCCGCCGGTTCATGCCGTGAATTACACCCTGCTAGTTCAGGATGGGAAAGGGGGGTCCATAGACAAAAAAATAAAAATGAAAAAATGATCCATGCGTGAACCATTTTACGCACTCTCATGCCTTAAGGGTTCATGCCATAGGGGTCTACGCCCAAAACTGTTTTTTAAAATTTTTCTGTGAAGTCTGGTTTTTCACGGTGTGAAACCCTAAATATTTCACAGTGTGAAACCCTAAATATTTCACAGTGTGAAACCCTAAATATTTCATGACGTGAAACACTAAGTACCTCATGGCATGAAATAGTACAAAAAGAATCAAATTTTATTTTTCTTTGAAGTTCGCTTCATGCCGTAAACTGCACCCTTGTAGTTCACGACGTGAAAGTGGGCCCGTCAGCCAAAAAACAAAAATAAAAAAATGTTTCACTCGTGAACCATTTTTTGCACTTCCATATATTACGGGCTCACGCCCTAGGGGTTCGCTCCCAAAAAAATCAAATTTAATTTTTGCATGAAGTCCGGTTCATTGCATGAAACCCTAAGCATTTCATGTTGTGAAACACTATACCGCACGACGTGAAATAGTTCTTAAAAAAAATCAAATTTATTATTTCCATGAAGTCTCGGTTCATGGCATGAAACCCTAAGCGTTTCACGGCGTGAAGCACTAGGCATCTCATGACGTGAACAATCCAAACAAAAAAAAAGAAAATCAAATCAAATATGGTAAAATCTGTGAACTGTGCATCCTACTAGTTCATGACGTGAAGAGGGTCCGCCGTCTACAAAAACAAAAACTTGAAAAATGGTTCACATGGGAACCATTTTCTACACTCATGCCTTAGGGGTTAACGCCCTAGGGTTCTGTGCCAAAAACAAAAGCAAATTTAAATTTTCCGTGAGTGAAGTCTAGTTCACAGCGTGACACCCTAAACATTTCACAGTGCGAAACACTACGTATCTCACCGCATGAAATAGTCCAAAAAAAAATGAAATTAAATTTTTTTGTAAAGTTCGGTTCATGGCATGAAACCCTAAGCATTTCGCGACGTCAAGAACTAGGCATCTCACGATGTGAAAGAGTAAAAAAAAAATCAAATCAAATTTGATAAAGTCCGTGAAGCTTGCTTTCTGACGTAAATTGCACTTTGCTAGTTCATAGGGGATCCGTAGGCAAAATAAAAAATCAAAAAATGGTTCACGTGTGAACCATTTTCGGCACTTGCGTGCCTTAAGGGTTCACACCCTAGGGGTCAGCACCCAAAAATTATAATCAAATATAACTTTTTTGTGAAGTCTTCTTGTTCATGGCATGAAACCCTAAGCATTTCACGACGTGAAGCACTAGGCATCTCATGACATGAAACAGTCCTTAAAAAAAATCAAATCAAATTTGATTAAATCCATGAAGTTCGCTTCATGCCATGAATTGAACCCCGCTAGCTAGTTCACGATGTGAAAGGGGGTCTGTTGGCCAAAAAAAAAAGATTCATGGGTGACCCATTTTCTACATTTTGACGCCTTAAGGAATCACACAAAAAAAAACCAAATCAATTTTAAATTTTTCCTGAAGTCCGGTTCACCGCCTACTACAATCCTAAGCATTTTGTACCGTGAAGCACTAGGCATCATAATAAAAATCAAATTAAATATCATAAAATTTGTGAAGTCTGCTTCACGCTATGAACTGTACCCTGATACTTCACGACATGAAAGGGTGTCTGTCGAAAAAAGAAATAAATTATTTAATTTTTACGTGAAGTCTGGTTCACAGTGTAAAATCCTTAGCATTTCACGGTGTGAAACACTAGGTATCATAAGGCGTGAAACAATCCCAAAAAAAATCCAAATTTAATTTTTTCGTGAAGTCTGGTTCATGGAGTGAAACCCTAAGCATTTTACGGTATGAAGCACTAGGCATCTCACGACATGAAATAGTCCCAAAATAAAAATCAAATCAAATTTGATAAAATCCATGAAGTCTGTGAGAACTGGACCCTACTAGTTCATGATGTGAAAGGGGTCCGTTGGCAAAAAAAAATAAATCACATTTAATTTTTTTACGTAAAGTCCGATTCACGGTGTGAAACCCTAAGCATTTCACGATGTGAAACACTAAGCATCTCATAGCAACCATTTTCTGCACTCTCACGGCTTACGGGTTCACGCCCCTAGGGGTTCGCGTCCAAAAAGTTTTAAAAAAATCAATTAAACAAAAATCAAATTTAATTTTTCTGTGAAGTCCGATTCACACCATGAAACCCTAAGCATTTCACAACGTGAAACACTAAGTATCTCATGGTGTGAAACAATCCCAAAAGAAAAATTCAAATTTAATTTTCCCATGAAGTTTGGCTCACGGTGTGAAACCCTAAGCATTTCACGGCGTGAAGCACTAGGCATCTCACCATGTGAAACAGTCCAAAAGAAAAAAATCAAATCAAATTTGATAAAATTCGTGAATTTCCCTTCTTCACACCATGAACTACACCCTACTAGTTCACGATGTGAAAGGGGGTCCATTGGCAAAAAAAGAAGAAAAAAAAGCAAAGGTTCACGGGTGAACCATTTTCTGCACTCTCATGCCCTAGGGTCCCTAGGATGTGAAACAATCCAAAAAAATATCAAATTAAATCAAATAAAATCCGTGAAGTTTGCTTCATGTCGTGAACTAGATCTTGCTAGTTCACGACATGAAAGAGGGTCCATCGGCAAAAAAAAAAAAGGTTCATGAGGCATGAACCATTTTATGCACTCTCATGCCTTAGGGTTCACGCCGCCCTGGGGGTTCGTGCCCAACTTTGTTTAAATTTTTATAATGTGAAGTCCAGTTCAGGGTGTGAAACCCTAAGCGCTTCACACGTGAATTATTTTCTGCACTCATGCCTTAAGGGTTCATGTCCGAGGGACCCGCACACCCAAAAAAAATCAAATTTAAATTTTTTGTGAAGTCCGGTTCATGAGACGTGACACCCTAAGCATTTCACGGCGTGAAACGGTCCCAGGAAAAATTCAAATCAAATTCAATTTTTTCGTGAAGTCCACCGGTTCACGGTGTGAAACCCTAAGCATTTCATGACACTAGGCGTCTCACGATGTGAAATAGTATAAAAAATCAAATTAAATTTGATAAAATCTCTAAAGTTTGCTTCATGCCGTGAACTGGATCCTGCTAGTTCATGACGTGAAAGGGGGTCTGTCAGCAAAACAAAACACCCCTGTTTGGAGACTCGTATCTCCTAAACCATGAATCCCATGTGGACGCTCTAGTGCTCATCGAAAAGCTGATATCGAGCTCTTCAAATTTGGTTTTGACCATCCGAAGGCAAAAACGATCGTTTTGGCCTCTGACTAGTAGTCTTGAAATTTGACTTGAAAATCGAGGCAAAAAAAGCCCGAAAAGCACTAAAAATTTACAAAAAACTGCGTGAAACTAACTTTGAACCATATTCGGGCTACTTTTTGAGGGTCTAAACAACAAAATCACGAACGACTCAAAGAGACAAAGTCATAGTACTCTAAAAATACTACAACTCTCTCATACATAGTTTTTTCAAAATCTTTTTGGAACACCCTAAAAAAACGGGCTGCGAAACAGGAAAACAATTCCTGAAAAAATTTTCATCACATGAGATAGTGATGGAAAATAGGTTTTAGGACTTCTTCCATCTAGGATGTTATTGGCGTGTACTTTTTTTGGAGAAATATCTCTAAGAGGTTCACGTCGTGTAGCACCTAAGCTAATTAGAGCAAACAAACACTCATTTGACCCAACGAAGAGTATGCAAGGCTTCTTAAGGCTATAACGGGCTGTGAGAAAATGTAAAATTTAAAAAAAACATGTGCTTGTCCATTAAGGAGAAATTGATAGCGTCAGACATGGCAACGATAGAGGGACTATGTGGGTCGACACTCTCACTGAACCCAATGGTGACTGACAGCTTCGAGCCATTAAGATCCATGCCACAAATGCACCTTCCAATCCCATTCGCCATGCCAATAACAAGAGTGTAATTGGGTTTTTCAATCCCACCGAGCTTGGGTCCTTTACCTAATATTTCCACAAATCCTTTAGGTATCAACCCTTTCCAATCCCTGTGGATGCCCACACCTTGGACATTCTGACTAGTTTAGGAAGGGGGTTTGACCAAGGACTCAGTGAGTCCTTACCAACAAGAGCACTCATATATGGCCTCAGTGTCTCATACAAAAATACGGCCATACAGATCTCCAAAATCATGGGCATATATGATGGAACAACTGATCCTGTTCAATTCATTCAAATGTTTGAACAAAGATGCAAAGCCTTTGGAAATCCCAACTGCCCTACCAAGGTACATGTGTTGAACCTATTCTTAGAGGGAAAGCTGGTTCATCACATTGATGCCGACGATCAAGACTAACTTCAGAATCTTGAAAATAACCTTTATCCATAGCTTTTCAAGACAAGGTGATCGGTGGAGTGCAGCGAAAGACCTTTATTCAATTGAGCATAAACCAAACAAAACCATTAGAGACTTTATCCTTCGGATAAAACTCTTAGACTCACGATGTGAGTCATGGGAGAAACTAAACGATTCTCAATTGAAGAGATGTTTCATTATGGGCTTAAAGAAAAAAAACTTACACAACTTGATCATAGTATCCAATCCCAAAACATTTGATCAATGTTATAAAGAAGCAATAGTTTTAGATGACAACATGATGGAAGATAATCATGCTATGAGATGTTCCTTATCTAAACGAAGTGAAGCAATGGTAAAAGAAAGATTGATCTTGGAATGTCATTCCCTGTGAATACTATGTAGCCTTTGTTAAAAGCTTTCAATCGACATCTTTAATAGAGGATGAAATCCTTCAAAGCCAAACATCTTTAATGCCTCTACAAGTAGGGAGAAAAATTCCTTGTGTTTAGTGCAATCACTATACGACCATCCCAATTCCCATTGTGCATACAAGGCACCTGTTTTTCTGTACTTTATAAATTGTAAAACCTTTGGTCATGATACTACAAAGTGTCCCAATTCATCTACAAATAACTAAAAACCTCCATCTTTTGTACAAACAGAAACAATCCAAAGGGTAGAAATTGCTCAAGAAGCAGTTAATCAAAAACTTCAGTGTTTCTATTGTCGCGTGGACCTCACAAAGTGGCAGACTGCAGAGTTTGGAATACTTCCATGCTTATACCACTGACATTTTGCAACCCATGTGTGAACGATGTAGCATTGATCACATGTTCCAAGATTTCCCAAGGTAAGTTGATCACATGTTCCAAGATTTCCCAAGGTAAGTTGCTTCAATGAAGCTTGTCTCACAAAATCCAACTCTTAACATCTTAAGTGTTGGGCAATTCTCCATCGTACCCTTGAATGTGCTTATACGGTTACAAGCCAAGACACAAGAGAGTGTAAAAAAGAATACAAAAGATAACACTTTGAAATGGGTAGAAGAACATGCCTTAAAGCAGAAACCAAAAGAGAAAAAAAACCTTCTAAACCCAAGAAAAACAAGGGACAACAAGCTATCAAAACCAAGGTTGAATTAAAGGACAAGGAAAAGGAGCCTGTGGAGGACATAAACCCAAAAGAGGACATAAACCCAAAAGAGCCAAAAGCTACACATGATGGAGAAGCATCCACCTCAAAGTCCACCACACAAACCACAAAACCCATATGTGCAACACAAGATACAAAAGCCCAAAAGAAAGTTCGTTCTCATCACATGGGAAAACATACTGAAAACCTCACAATCCAAAGTTACTCACAAGATGAAACAATTTCTAGTGCATCGCTAAGTGAGGACAAAACAAGTTCTGATTCAGCACCAGACCAATCAAGAAAGTAGAACCCACCCAACCACCCAAAATTGAAAATCATGATCACATGAAATATGCAGAACACAAAAAGTAAGCTCAGGAGAGCCTGCTTTTTAGCATGGTTGAGTGTCTTACAGGATCACCGGTTGTGGCTGAACCTAATAATGCCAATCCTAAAAAAGCAACCAAAATCCAAAACCCAGAGGAGTACCGCTTCCCTTTTCAAGAGGAAGACGTACTCTTTGCAGAAGAGTAATTAGAGAGAGATTGCACGAATTATACGATTGAGAAAGCATGTGAGGAATTCGATGAATCCCTTATGAAATCAAATTAGTCTCTCAAAACCTCATTTGGAAGAATGCTCATTGTCAGCACTTGCACGTTTAAAGGTTAAACATGAGTTATACAAAGACATAAAGAGCTCCATAGAATGAGACTGTAAGGATTCACAAGTTTTTGAAGAGAATGCAGTTAGAATTGTTAGAGGACCAAGTGTGCCATTGTACACATTGGGTACTCTTGAAAAAGATGAGAGCCAAAAAGAGGACGAAAGTGAATGGGAATATGAAACAGACTCGAGATCTAGAGCTAAAACACAAACTGAAACATCCATGGTTTCTCTTGAAGATTCTATCATGGTATGGTTAGATTTCCCTATAGGCAATGATATTAAGCGCAAACGTGAATTGATTTGTTCTCAAGCTAGTCATAACATCATAATAATAGACACTTGGTTGTCATTGGGACAACCTAAATTCATCCCTACAAACAATGGTCTTGCAAGAGGAGCCAATGGACAAAACATTGAAGTTCCCAGTTAATTTAGCCATGCTACTCAAACAATCGGTGGAGATGTGGAATTTACATTCCATGTCGTCCTTGGTGGAACTTGGATACGTGACTCATTGTATTCAATTGATGAATCCATGAAAAAAATCACCTTGAATACTCTTACAGGCATTATACAACTACTATTATGGGAAGAAGAGACCTTGGAGGAGCTGGAGCTTCTAACATATCTTATTGAAAAGATCTCTAGGATTCTGGTTGGATTGGAACTTTCCAATAAAATCACCACAGCTTAAGCTCAACTTGATCCAACATGAGAATACAATCTCATGACCCCCGAGTTATGGGATTTTTTAGGTCAACCAACACTCACGGCTCATCCTGAAAGAATTCCCTTTACACAAGACTTGAACATGCCATGCTTAGGGTACTTTGAACATAAAATGTATATTGAAACCAACCCCCTTTCTTCAAATGATGAATGTCGCTTCAATGAATCAAATGAGGAACTTAGAATCACCATCTCGTTTTGATATTGACTACGGTGTCATGACGTAGGCGGTATCGCTGGGAAAGTGCGAGACTTCTGGCTGTGAGAGTAGCTTTCAAATCCCAACAAGGAAACACAAACACATAACTCTTCAAGGAACATAAGACATCTCCATTTTTGATGACATGTACATGTGGCAATTCACTTCAAACATGCCCAATTACAGCTTGATGATTGCACACAAGTCACGAACCAAGAGCTTGATTAACTCAAATCATAGATCACTTGTCCCTTTATCCAAGTGCCTTATACATAACACATGTAGGCATAGCACAATCTTCAAAAGATTTCCGTATACATGTGACCATTCACATCACATGTTTTACATAATATCAACATCACCATTTCAAGATGACTCTTGATCTTATGAAAACCTGCTTTCAGATTCCAACAACTCACAAAGCAAAAGATGGCATATGGTATATATACATCATCACATGATTTCCAAAACCCAAGAAAACAAATAACATTATGACATTAAAAACCTCAGCAAGCATTTCTCTGCAGCAGCAGCCCACAAACTCGTGTTCTCTCTGTCGTCAGCAGTAGCTTGACAATCATCTCCTTGCACTGTCAACCTTTGCATTTCATCACTGCACCACCCTCCTTGCTTAGCCTACCATGTAGCCACCTTGCACTCCTTGCGCATGTCTTTTCTCCTTCGCCTTGCCGGTGGCCAAATGCCCAGCCCTCCTTTCTCTAATCGTGTGATCACCAACTAGCACCTGACTCACCAAGGCTATCGTGCATCTCTTTGCCCCTCTTTTTGCTTTTGGAATTACCCTTCCTGTTTACGCTAGCATTCACGTGCCACCCTTCAATATGCTTCTCTTCTCTCCACCCTGTTCGGTGCTCAAGCGCAAGAGTTTCTGCCTTCTCTCGTAGTACCTCCCCAGGCCGCTAACCATTCAGCTCTCACTGCTTTTTGGCATTCCCAAACTTAGTAGATACAAGCGGCCTTCCACGCTATTCTGCAGCTTTTCTTGCCCATGGCTTCAGATGTTTCCTCCTTTGCATGAATTCGGCAGCGGCTCCCTTCATTTTTCGAAATTTTCATGAAGCGTATCACTAGTTGCAGCTTGAATTCCTCTCTAATTCAAATCCCTACAAGGCTTGAACAGAAGTTATCCTCCCTAAATGAAATATTCTGCAAAATTCCCACTCTGGTTTTTTTTCTTTTTCTCCCGTTTTTGCATATTTCCCCCTTTTTCTGCATACTTCCTTCGTATCTCTGATTTTCTGGTTCTTTCCCCATTTCCCCCCGCAAGGGATCCGGGCTTCCTTCGCTTTTGCAGCCCAAAAATCACGTTTTCCCAAAATGAAAATACGCTGCGCTTAAAATTCGGATATTCTTTTTTTTTAAAAAATGCCTTCATATTTCTCCCATGCACGATGCCACCTCGACCCGTGGGCTATACTGTAATCTAGTTACCTCTTAAGAGGTTCAATTAGTCCACTTCCTCTGCCTTACTACCCTCTGCATCAGCAATGTTCCCAACAGCTCCAGGTCCGTGTGGGATGAAAACAGCGGAAGCCTTGGAGTGAGCCCCAATGTCCATGGTGTCAAAATACTGTGTGAGCATGATCATATCCATAACATCCTTGGGCGATGTGCCAAGCACATCCTGCGAGAAGCCAAGCACACTCTCTCTTAAACCATCCACAATAGCTTGTCGCTGTCGTGACCAGAAAGAAACTTAGACTCCGCCTCAGCTTCTGCACGTTTAACTTGAAGAATCTTCTCAGCTTCAGCCTCTTTAGTTGCAGACACAAGCTTCTTCCCATCATACTCCTTCAGCTGTCCAACAGCATATTCATCAATAGCGTCAACCAAAAAGAGTACCTCATAGCCCTTCTTCTTCAGACGTTCCAGGAAAGGAGAATTCTCCACGGCCTTCTTGCTTTCACCAGTGATATAGTAAATGTCTCTCTGCCCATCCTTCATACGAGTAACATAATCTTTGAAACTAGTCATCTCATCACCACCTTTAGTTGAATGATAGCATAGTAGATCAGCAAGCCTTGCCCTGTTAGAACTATCCTCATGGATACCAAGTTTGATGTTCTTCCCAAAAGCCTCATATTGTCATGATTCTCCTTGTTCTCTGAAATTTCTGTAAACAGTTTGACACTTCTTGACAAGATTTTTCCTTATGACCTTTAAGATCTTGTTCTGCTGAGCATATTTCACGGAAGACGTCGAGGGGTAATCTTCTGAATCAACCACACCTTTGTCAAAGCCAAGGTACTCGGGAATCAACTCTTCACTTGATTTCCCCAGTAAAACTGCTCTTACCATCTTTGCAACTGTTGATGTTCTCAAAGCCTACTCCCTCTCTAGAAGTGATCAGCTGGTCCTTCAGTCTTTCTTGTGCCTCCATCAAGATCAAAAACTGCAACTAATCCTTCTTTCTTGTCAGCTCCGTATAAGAAAGTGATGCTGCTTTTGGTTTATTGATAATTCGTGCTACCTCAAGGTTCTCACCATAAGCATAAAAACTTCATGATTCACACCACACTTATGTACAGAGGCTTCGAGACCTGGCTCAGCCTCAGCTCGTCTTATTGAACCTCATTTACAATATGAACATATGTACTTAGGCATCATACAATGACTCAAGTCATGGCACTTAATCCCATCTAGATTTGCATTTAATGGCCTCATATGCATGGTTTCACACTATAGACGTGCCATGGCACGACATCCACCCCCTCTAAACCTGCACATCCTTTGGTATGTGCCAAATTATCACCAAGATCCATATATATCTGGATGTCGTCTTCATCTTCTACATTACCAGGAAGATCATCCTCTTCCTCTTCAACCATATCCATACTATCACTGTCAAGCCTGTCATCTTGAGTCTCCTGTGAATCAAAAGGATCACTGTCATGCCTTCTTTTAAACATCTTGATCCTTTTGCCTGCTACAAGATTCTTTATCTCTGTTCCATCAAGCTCACACAGGGTATACGTGGTATTTCCATGCACATGCTTGACAATGTATGGGCCAAACCATCTTTTTGCAAACTTCCTTTGCACAGTAAACTGGTTGTCAAGACTACTATCATACATTAGGACCCAATCACCTTCTTCAATAGGTTTTGGCCGGAGTCTGTGTCTTCTATCAAATCTTTCTTTATTTTTCAACCTTGCATCTTTCAAACGAGCTTTAGCAAGCTCTACATCTTCAGGCCTCCTCTCCAGCTGCCTTATTCGCAATGCAAGGAGGTCTTCCCTGTTCAATCCTTCCACCCAGGGTAATACATTCCAAGTTGGAACTACTTCTTCAACTGGCATTACTGGCTTCTGACCATACATTAATTTTGCAGGCATGTATCCTGTCACTGAGCTATGAGTTGTACGGTCAGCCCACAAGGCATATGGTAGCAGCCTTGGCCACTCTCGCATTCTTCCTCTGCATGCCTTAGCCAAAGCTTTAATGATTGGAGGATGTCCTCGCTCACTTTTACCATTGCCTTCAGGGTTGTAAGCACATGTTAGGGCCAATTTAATGCCAATTCTAGAGAAGAATTCCCTTGCTTCTTCAACATCTAGCTCACCCCTGTCAGCTGTTATTTTCCCAACACAACCATACCGGCAAATCACATCTTCCAAGAGAAATTTGCATACTGTTTCCGTACTCTTTGTTCTAAGAGCACGCCCTTCCACCTGATTTGTCAAATCTTCTCTTACAAGTGCTATGTACCGCATCTGCCGAATTCCCAAAGGCATTGTAACTAGATCCACTACCCATTTGTAGTGCATGGCAGGTGGGTAGGTTGGTTGCAAGCCATCACGATGTCGCACATTTGAGTACATTTGACATACCATGCATGTTTCCACATATTGGGAAACATCCTTGTACATTCCTTTCCACCAATATCTTTCCTTTATTTTGGTAAAGGTGGCCCACACACTTCGATGTCCAGCCCAGAGACTCTCATGGAATTCTTTCATGAGCTTCCCTTGAGTCTCTTTATCACATATGACTCTCTGTGGCATAGCATTCCTCTGCTTAGGATGCTTCCATAGGTACCCATCCTTTAGAAAATACCCATATGCTTTTCTGCGGATCCTCTTAAATTCTGAATCAGACCAATTTTCCTGTCTTGTCAAAGTACTCAAGTATTAACCAATAAGCAACCAATCTCCTTCATACATTTCCTCAATAAAAGACTCAAGTGCATTTGATAAGCAAGTATGGTCCCCTTTTTGCATATGCAGTAGTATAGAATTTTGTACCTACATCATCAATGTCACTAATCATCTCTTCTTCATCTTCATACCTAGCTCTTGATAGCATGTCTGCAACAACTGGGTTATCTTTTCCTGCAATATGCTCAAACTCAGGATTTAGTGACTTGATATAGGCAATCCACCTAAGCATAGCGATATCTGGAGTGGTGCAGCTTGCAATCATCCCAAGGAGTGGCAAGCAATCAGTTTCCACAAGTACAGATGCCCCAATAAGATATTCTTTTTCACATTTTAGAGTAGTGACTATTCCCCATAACTCCCTCTTGATCTGTGGATATTTTCGTTGACGAATGCTTAATACCTTTGCTCCAAATCTGATTACATACCTGTGATCATCCTCATCATCTTGCCCTACTGCCCATCCTATCCCAGTAGGACTAGTATCAACTGTAACAATCACAGGCCTGCCACACTCATAATCTGCCTTCCTTAGAGTAGGTGATGATTGGAGCAAACATTTCAGCTTTCGCATAGCTTTAATATGTACTGCACCCCACAAAAATTTTTGATTTTTCCTCAAAAGTTGATAAAGAGGATCTGCTACATGTGCATAATGCAGGATCCATATAACATAAAAGACACATGCACCAAGAAATCTCCTCAGCTCTGTAACATTAATGCATATCTCTTTCATTCTTTGTATTGCATCTATCTTGGCTGGACAAGGTCGGCATCCATTAGTACTACAAAGATGCCCCACGATTAGCACTTCACCAACCCCAAACACTGATTTCAATCCAGACAAAGTAAGATTCACCTCTTCAAGCCTGGATAGAATTATATCACAATCTTTTATATGATTTGCCACAAACTTGCGGCACCCCCTCAAATCCAAATCCCCATCTTTATCTTTCTCATCACAGCCTTTTATTGGCACATCATCCAGAAAAGGCATAGTTATTTGTGGTATGAAGTCTCGCAAGACTTTATTCATTCCATTCATCATATGCGCCACTGAGTTGGTGGCTCCCTGTGGTAAGGTACACATCCTTACCAATCCCAAAGGAGTTTTCATTGTGGTCAAGTCCCTGCTTTGTATATCCAGCTAAAACTGATGATCATATCCCGAATACAGATCACCCATAGAGTATATAGCTTTCCCTGCAAATGCTTCTGCAAACTCGTCCACAATCGGACCTGCTCCCACATTCCTGATTGTGATCTTGTTTACAGGTTGCATGTCTTGAATGAAGCGCAATGCTCCATTTTTCTTTGGCACGGTAAACCATCTGTTAGAGTATGGAGCGCATGATGGCTCCAAAATTCCCATCCTGATCTTTTCTTTTAGTAATTCCATCAGCTTTGGCAAGAGAGCCTTTGGTACTAGAATCGGCCGCCGCAGGTTCCAGGGCACATGTGGAACAGTGAAGATCACCATTGGCGTTGTTACACTTGGATCAACACAGCCTATCTCATGCGGCTGAAAAGCAAAGACTTTTCCATGTTTTACAAGCATCTCCTTAAAGCATTCCCTTTCAACTGGCAACAGAAAATCCTTTTCACCAATCTTCAGCTCTTTTAGGGTTTCCTGTGTAAACTTATGCTCAATTTTCTTCGGATCTCTGAGATTTGGTTGCATAGAGGCTTCATCTATTTTCTCCTTGCTTCCTGGTGGCAAGGGCAAGGCAACTGGTTTCACCTTCTTTTGCAACCGTTTTATACTTTGTATCAACATGAGCATCCATTTCACAATTCATGTTTTTACATTCCATCCCCTCAAATTCCCGGATTATATCATACATCCCCACAGATGACACCTCTATCATCTCATTTCCACCCTGTAAGCATGCTCTTTCCATAGCAAAAAGCACACCCGTAGTATCCACAAATGACACCTCATCAAGCACCCCTGAAATAAACTCATTCTTCTCCAAAAGACCACACTGCTCAAAACTTTTTTGTTCATTTTGTACATGTCGACGCATGCCAATCCTTGCTTTTTACAAAGACCAGTGAGCCATAGCTAGAAAATCCCTGAAAATTTGCTGAAAAGTTATTTACATTGATTGAGTCCTGCGAGAACTCAGTTTTCCTTGTACCATTGGAATCCCGCTTTACAATGGCACCTGGCCAAAATCCCTCATCTCCCTATAGTTCATGAATTCTCTATTTATCTTTGGGAGTGATTGTGCTCGAAGAGACTCACGGTTCCTTTCATGGTTAATGCAAACTGTCAAGAACTGAACAGCTTTCTTGCCATCTTTACTCCTTATTCTTGCATATGCCGAGCCTTTTGTTTCCATCCTCACAGGTGTAATGTAGGGTTGCCCAAGGATGAGGGGATACGATGACATCTCCTGAACAAAGAAGTTCTGATCATCTTTCACATCCCCTATAGTTACCCTTATATTTGGACAGGCTGCATAGAGCTCTCCAGATGAGTTATTAGCTGCTTTAATCATCCACCCATGATCTACATCCATTGGCCACTTACATTTGTTGTAGAGATTTTTAGCCATAAGATTTATTTCCGACCCATGGTCGATTAGAGCGACATACGGCTCTTCCAAGTCACCTATCTTGACAAGGGTTTCAGTGGTGGCCCTTGCCCAATGGCTCTTGGAGTAATGACTCTTTGTAAGAACTTCTTTTTCATCATCCTCATCCACAAAGCGCACTTGTCGTGCCCCTTCAGCAGAGTGATTACATTCCACCACATTCTCTCTCTCTTCCTTTTGCTGTACCTGTACTCCATGAGTCTTGGAAGTGCTTGCCTCCCCTTGTGATGGAATAGATTCAATTATGGACTGCCTTTTCCTTCGTATAATATCAATTATCTCATCATGGAATTCTTTCTTTGCAATCCCCAAGACTTCCCCTAGTGTAAATTCCACCCTACTGTTTAGAATCCTCTCTTCAAGCACCTTAATATCAGATTGAAGCTTGTAGAGTGGACTTTTCCCTTTACCCTTCTCCTTCTCATGCTTCATTTTTGCTGGCACTTCTTCCATTGATACTTCCTGTGGAGGTCTGCTATGCGGCAGAGGCATATGTGATGGCCCAGGATCCTTCTTTTCACTACCACGGATGACCCTTTTTGATGACCCTCCTTCCTCATTTTCCCTCTTACGCTTTTCCTCTACCTGTGCCTCATTATTCTGGCATTTTGCAATATAGGCATGAACAGATAAAGAATCCACAGGCTCTTCCCATCCAGTCTCAAGACGTATACAGTCACCTGCCTTATGCAAAGCCTGTTTAGACACCTTCTTTGACGCAATTAGCTCCATTGTTGATGGCCAAAAATCTTCATTCTCATAATCTTCATCATTCTCAGATTCCTTCTTTGATTGACCAACCTTTAACCCATAGGTTGCTGCCTCAACCATAGAGATGGCATGTCCAGCAACCATGTCTTCAACCAACTTTTTCATCCCTCCTTTTCCAAAGTTTGTGCTTAATGGAAGACCAGTCTCTGTAAGGTGGATTTTCCCATCTTTGAAAAACACAAGTTGATTTCTGAGGGCTTCTTTATAGCTAGCACAGTCTTTCTTTGCATGTTCTGGGTCATCACACCATATACATCTGAATGTAAACCCTTCTTTACTTTGAGGCCTTTGCATAGAAGCCTGCCCTAATGGTAGCCCTTTTTCTTCAATCCTGGACATCTTCAATTTTAGGTCTCGCATGCCCTTAATAAGCTCATCCATCGGCCCTTCTACCTTTGGGATTGCAGCAGCAGCTGGTTTTGGTAGATTCTCAAGGGTAACAGCAGTTATAGGAGTTGCCGAGCTCATCACCATTTTATCCCTCCTTCGTTGCCGCTTTGCTAGCATGATGACCACATCCTCGACATCATTCCAATCATTCTTTAGCCCCTGCTCTGTATCCTTATCCTCAAGGAGAATTTCCAGTTTTTCTTGGAGATCTTTCCCAGCTGCTTGTAAGAAGAGCTCTGTTTTTTCCCTGTCCAAGGTTGTGCGCTCAATCCTTGACAGCTGGGCATAGCGCTTCTCAAACTCTCTTAGCAACTCTGGCAGAAATTCCCATTTTGGGTTTTGTGACCCATTCCAAGAAAGTTCGTTTGGTCACCTGCTCGGAATCCTCCATGAAATAATCATCCTTCAAAGCAAGCTTGAACTCCTCCCAATTTCTGCCACCATGTGCTGCCTGTAATCCTCTTATGCGCTCTCTTATTTCAGGAACACATACCAGCTCAAAGCTTCGAACCATATCCTCCTCAGTCACCCTGTTTAGCTCATTTTCCTTGTGTAATTGCACAGGTACTTTGTGATGTCCTTACCATCAAATTGATCCACCTTTTTCACAATTGACTGCAGTGCTTTAGTCGTGGAAATTTGCCCCCTCTCAGCAGCTTGCTGCTGTTGCATATACATAGTAAACATCTGAAACATTTGCATAACCCCGGGGTCAAAATGAACCCCCTGTCCCTCAGGATTCTCAGCCATAGCTTCCCTATGTATTTCACCACACTCTCACCCCAGCAGTTTCACGTCGGGTTCACCAAAAGCTGTCGTGACGTAGGCGGTATCGCTGGGAAAGTGCGAGACTTCTGGCTGTGAGAGTAGCTTTCAAATCCCAACAAGGAAACACAAACACATAACTCTTCAAGGAACATAAGACATCTCCATTTTTTATGACATGTACATGTGGCAATTCACTTCAAACATGCCCAATTACAGCTTGATGATTGCACACAAGTCTCATGAACCAAGAGCTTGATTAACTCAAATCATAGATCACCTGTCCCTTTATCCAAGTGCCTTATACATAACACATGTAGGCATAGCACAATCTTCAAAAGATTTCCGTATACATGTGACCATTCACATCACATGTTTTACATAATATCAACATCACCATTTCAAGATGACTCTTGATCTTATGAAAACCTGCTTTCAGATTCCAACAACTCACAAAGCAAAAGATGGCATATGGTATATATACATCATCACATGATTTCCAAAACCCAAGAAAACAAATAACATTATGACATTAAAAACCTCAGCAAGCTACAACAGAAGCAGCCCACAAACTCGTGTTCTCTCTGTCGTCAGCAGTAGCTCGACAATCATCTCCTTGCACTGTCAACCTTTGCATTTCATCACTGCACCACCCTCCTTGCTTAGCCTACCATGTAGCCACCTTGCAGTCCTTGCGCATGTCTTTTCTCCTTCACCTTGCCCAGCCCTCCTTTCTCTAATCGTGTGATCACCAACTAGCACTTGACTCACCAAGGCTATCGTGCATCTCTTTGCCCCTCTTTTTGCTTTTGGAATTACCCTTCCTGTTTACGCTAGCATTCACGTGCCACCCTTCAATATGCTTCTCTTCTCTCCACCCTGTTCGGTGCTCAAGCGCAAGAGTTTCTGCCACCTCTCGTAGTACCTCCCCAGGCCGCTAACCATTCAGATCTCACTGCTTTTTGGCGTGCCCAAACTTAGTAGATACAAGCGGCCTTCCACGCTATTTTGCAGCTTTTCTTGCCCATGGCTTCAGATGTTTCCTCCTTTGCATGAATTCGGCAGTGGCTCCCTTCATTTTTCAAAATTTTCATGAAGCGTATCACTAGATGCAGCTTGAATTCCTCTCTAATTCAAATCCCTACAAGGCTTGAACAGAAGTTATCCTCCCTAAATGAAATATTCTGCAAAATTCCCACTCTGGTTTTTTTTCTTTTTCTCCCGTTTCTGCATATTTCTCCCTTTTTCTGCATACTTCCTTCGTATCTCTGATTTTCTGGTTCTTTCCCCATTTTCCCCGCAAGGGATCCGGGCTTCCTTTGCTTTTGCAGCCCAAAAATGAAAATACGCTGCGCTTAAAATTCGGATATTCTTTTTTTTAAAAAAATGCCTTCATATTTCTCCCATGCACGATGCCACCTCGACCCGTGGGCTATCCTATAATCCAGTTACCTCTTAAGAGGTTCAATTAGTCCACTTCCTCTGCCTTACTGCCCTCTGCATCAGCAATGTTCCCAACAGCTCCAGGTCCGTGTGGGATGAAAACAGCGGAAGCCTTGGAGTGAGCCCCAATGTCCATGGTGTCAAAATACTGTGTGAGCATGATCATATCCATAACATCCTTGGGCGATGTGCCAAGCACATCCTGCGAGAAGCCAAGCACACTCTCTCTTAAACCATCCACAATAGCTTGTTGCTGTCGTGCAATACCCTGACCAGAAAGAAACTTAGACTCTGCCTCAGCTTCTGCACGTTTAACTTGAAGAATCTTCTCAGTTTCAGCCTCTTTAGTTGCAGACACAAGCTTCTTCCCATCATACTCCTTCAGCTGTCCAACAGCATATTCATCAATAGCGTTAACCAAAAAGAGTACCTCATAGCCCTTCTTCTTCAGACGTTCCAGGAAAGGAGAATTCTCCACGGCCTTCTTGCTTTCACCAGTGATATAGTAAATGTCTCTCTTCCCATCCTTCATACGAGTAACATAATCTTTGAAACTAGTCATCTCATCACCACCTTTAGTTGAATGATAGCGCAGTAGATCAGCAAGCCTTGCCCTGTTAGAACTATCCTCATGGATACCAAGTTTGATGTTCTTCCCAAAAGCCTTATAAAACTTGTCATGATTCTCCTTGTTCTCTGAAATTTCTGTAAACAGTTCGACACTTCTTGACAAGATTTTTCCTTATGACCTTTAAGATCTTGTTCTGCTGAGCATATTTCACGGAAGACGTCGAGGGGTAATCTTCTGAATCAACCACACCTTTGTCAAAGCCAAGGTACTCGGGAATCAACTCTTCACTTGATTTCCCCAGTAAAACTGCTCTTACCATCTTTGCAACTGTTGATGTTCTCAAAGCCTACTCCCTCTCTAGAAGTGATCAGTTGCTGGTCCTTCAGTCTTTCTTGTGCCTCCATCACGATCAAAAACTGCAACTAATCCTTCTTTCTTGTCAGCTCTGTAAGAAAGTGATGCTGCTTTTGGTTTATTGATAATTCGTGCTACCTCAAGGTTCACCATAAGCATAAAAACTTCATGATTCACACCACACTTATGTACAGAGGCTTAGAGACCTGGCTCAGCCTCAGCTCGTCTTATTGAACCTCATTTACAATATGAACATATGTACTTAGGCATCATACAATGACTCAAGTCATGGCACTTAATCCCATCTAGATTTGCATTTAATGGCCTCATATGCATGGTTTCACACTATAGACATGCCATGGCACGACAACGTTCCTCCGGATCCTTCCCTCTCTTCTCTCCCATTACTCACATATCTTAGTTTCCCCCACTAACACAGATCACATGTAGCCTTGCTTATAATGGATAAAAACAAAGTGAGTAAAAAACCCAAAAAAAACTCACACAAATATAAAAATACAACCATTCGGAATAAACCCCACCCTCCCATCTCGTTAGGAATTTCCAATAAGCCAATAACCTTTTCATTCACTAAATAACTTTTTTTATTCCTTTCGAAGGAACAAGAGACCATTTAAGGTAACTCAACATCAAAGCCATCTACAAGCTTGTCAATTGTCCCCACACAAAAGTCGTTAACGCAATCACAAGGATGTGATCACCACCAAGAAGGGGGGAATATTAACCCATTCCTAGGGTTAACAAGAACTACCACCATTATCTTACATCAAGGAGTTAAGGTAGATACACCAAAGGGTTATACATTCAAAATATGAAGCAATGGTGTCCAAATCTCGAACTTGGATGGGCACCCATAATGGTGTGACATAATACTTTAGGCGATTCCCGCTTTCAAGAGCATGTGGTAGCAAGTTAGGATGAAGTTCCAAGTGATGTACTTCATGGATATATTATGAGAGTGGTCATTGTAATAGAATTAGGCCTCTTATGAGTCTAAAGTGCTCGGTCGGCCACAGTTTAAGTGAGTGTGAACACTTATGGCCATGTATATAAGTGAATTTCTCTTATAATACAAGAGACTCTCCCATTGTACAATTGAGCCTTGGTCATGCTAATCCTCTTACTAATATCTCTCCCCAATACATGCTAGTGAGTGTGTGTAAGTGATGTGAGGTGAGAGGAGGGATGAATACACGTACTGCAACGTGGCAGTGTGACAACTCTTGTGGGAGGCGTGGGTGGTGAAATTGCTTCTCAAGAAGTTTAAGAGCTTGGAGACCTCAAGGGTTACGAGCTCGGCCATTGGAAAGATCCTCACGACAGTTGCAGTTCACCAAAGGTAATCTCTTGTTGGGTTTCAAGGGGGGTTAAGGTGAGCCATAATAGTGAAACAAATGCTGACGCATTGTTATGAGAGTGTACATTCTTCTTGTATTCCTTGCTTGCATTAGCATTACCAAATAACAGATCAGCTAATGTAGGAGGAGAATTTTCCAAAGGTAATAAAGAGATATTCCCACTTGTACAACAATGTTTTCCCACATATTGTTGAAGCTTTCTTGATACGTCACATTTTCAAACTAGTGCCTCACAAAAATGGCACTTGTAAGAAAGGGCCCCTAAAGAGTGAAGAGTATAATCTTTGAAACATAACACCATGGTTGCTGGGTGTTTTAACACTCTAAGGAAATGAAAAAAACATGCCTTATAGAATGAAATTTGGATTTAATACCTTTCACATCACTAATAGAATAGGAAATAGGTTTAAAATCTTCAACACGACCAATCTCATCTATAGGTGGCTCATTTAAATAAAAGAAATAGGGTCTCCTGCCATATCTCTATGTGTCTGAACATTTAGATTTTCATTGATAGGTTCTTGAAGAACCGTAGTAGTAGTAGGAGTTGCTCTGTTACTCAAATCCAAGTGAGCTCCAGCATAGAATTATCTATGCTCCTCATCTTCAACCCTTTCAAATTTTTTGATCTCATTTACATTAAAGTACTCCATTAAATTAGCATGAATGTTTTTTTAAATGCTAGTCCTTGTTTGCAAACAATTACGGAGAGATGCGCGTGTTACATCCAAAATTTAAAGCCAACAAACTTGGTTTGAGCTTAGGTATATATAGCTCCCACCCATCTTCAAACTCCTTTGAAAAAAATAAAGTACTAATTTTATTTTTACATTAATTGTCTTATTACATTTATTCTACTTTAAGTGCCATTATCCTCATGTATGATCTTGGACTGTATATCACACATATGACCCTACTCTCAAGGATAGACTCCGCACATTAGCAAACATTGTGTAATTATTAGAGATATTTATAAGAAAAGTGTATATAACAAATATAATTAGTTTACAGTAATAAGTATTAACCGTCTCCATCTCTCACCTTTCTTGGCCAACAAGGCACTACTCCAAAGAGAGACTTGAGAGAGAGAGAGAAGAAGAAGAAGAAGAAGAAGAAGAATATATTATCATCCTCGGGAGGCCGAAAAAAACGGCCCATGGGACCCCCACGAAGTAAGTACGAGAGAGAGAGACCAAGAAAAAACATAGAACTATAAAACATATTTTGAGAGATAAAGAAAGAAAGAGCAAAGAATGAATTAGAAAGGGAGATATAAAGACTTTGAGAAAATAAGAAATTTATTAATATCACTCGGAGAGTCAAGGCAGGAAAGTTGAATACAATTTTCTCCTCGACAAAAACATCACACTCCACAAAATCTCCATGCAACTATCCCGCTTTCCAACCTACGGCTCATCTTATGCTTAATAGCATTGAGTCGATTAACGAATATCTTTAGACTCAATACCTCCGAGTATAGTGCTCGTACTTGCTCTTTTAATAAATCAACTTATTCTTTACATTCCATAGTATGCCACCTAGACGCTCCCCAATTTCAAAATGCAAAATTTTCATAAAGGAAATCATGTCTAATTACTTGGCTTCCATGCGACCACTTCTATCGAGAAAAAAATGAAGATGATGTGTCAACTCATCTCTCATCATATGTCCCCTTTGAGTGCCACTTCCACGAACCTCATCCCAAATGGCATCTAAGAACTCCTTGGCAAGTAAATTGATTTTTCTCGATGTGCTCGCATATGTCCACAATTTTCTATAGACGTTTAATGCTTGGCTATCTTGATGGGGACCTTTTGAGAAAGGTTTTTTGTAGCACAAACATTCATAAGCTCAAGCAGGGTAGACAAAGCTACATTAGAATTGGAAGGTCCATTTCCCTTCACTACGGATTTTGATTCATTGTTGTCACCATTAGAGATCTCCATTTGCTGAGACCCAAATTGAAAATTTTTAAACTTTTCAAAATCTCTTTATATCTTAGTCATCATGTTTTATAATCCTATATATAATCACCATAAACATGTAGACACCTCCTAGTTGCAAAGCGAAAACAATGTATACTCTTAGCGAGCCCTATTATTTCCTCTCTAAAAGCCTAATATTAGCAGATTTCTCTGTTGTTTAATGGTTAATATAGTCAAAGTAATAAAATAGTTTCCATTTGATTATTCTCTTAGGTCATATATTTTGTCTCTAGAGGTTATACTCTACAATCAAATGCAATGGTCTAATAATTGAAAAGTTTCTAGCTAAGCCAGCCTTGCCACTAAGGTATTAAACACACAATAAAACAATATAACAAACATAGAACTAAAAACATGTTGAGAGATAAAAAAAAGCAAGAGCTACATAATAAAAAAGAAAGGGAGATATAAAGACTTCAAGAAAATAGAGTATAGTCTTAGTGAGCCCTATAATTTCCTCTCTAAGAGCCTAATATTAGCAAAGTTCTTTACTTTTCAACCACATTTCCCTGTTATTTAAAGCTAATATAGTCAAAGTAATAAAGTAATTTACATTTTAATATTCTTTTAGGTCATATATTCTCTCTCTAGAGCTTATTCTATAATTAAATGCAATGTCCTATAATTGAAAAGTTTCTAGCATAGCGAGCCTTGCCACTAAGGTATTAAATACTTTTTATGTGTACACACTAAGGTATTAAACACAAAAAAAAACATTATAACATTCACATTTGCCATTCCAATGTGTTAATTATTAAACATTTATTGAGACAGAAAGAGATATACAAAGTATTTTAATGTGCAGTGTCTTCTCTCTCTCTCTCTCTCTCTCTCTCTCTCTTAGAGCTAACCGAACATATTGACATAAACAAATATCTTTATCCATGCATCACCTATTAATTGAAAATACACAAATAGATACATAACAAAGAGGAACAAATTAGACCTACCTCAAGTTGAAGAGAGAATGATATTCGAACTGCCAGCTTTGCTAACCTTGTGCCTTGCCTTTACAAAATCACACACACAAACCAAAACAAACAAAAAACTTATGGTCTCACTCCCTCTCTCTTGATTATCAAAGGCAATGGTAACTATTTGTGTGTTACATGTGTCTGAGTATGTGTGTGTGTGTGTGTGTGTGCAAGAGAGAGAGAGAGAGAGCGATCAACAACCTCAAAGATTATTACAATTTTCCATAAAGGAAATCATGTCTAGATGGTTGGCCTCCATGCAACCACTACTATCAAGAACGCAATGAAGATGATGTGTCAACTCATCTCTTAGCATATCTTCCTTTTGGGTGCCACTTCCATGGATCTCATCCCAAAGGTCATTTAAGTACTCCTTATTACAAGCAACCTCATTTTTCTCAGTACGCTTGCATATGTTCGTAATAGTATGTAGACGTTTAGAGCTTGGCTATCCAAATGGAGACCTTGACCTAGCAAGGTGTTTCATAGCTCAAACATTCATTGCATAGGTGGGGTAGACAAAGCTATATCAAAATTGGAAGCTCCATATGTAGCCCACTATGGCATTTGGGCTACTATTATCATTTTGGATCTCCAGTTTTGCTGAAATCCAAAATGAACATCTTAAGACTCTCCAAAAAATCTCTTTAAATATTAGTCAACACATAGCATAACCCTAATAACCCAACTATATATCAACACTATATACATGTGGATACCTTGTAGTTGCAAAGAAGGAACAATATATACTCTTAGTAGCGAGCCACATAATTATCTCTAAAAGTCTAGTATTAGCAACCATAAAGAAAGTTCTTTACTTTTTAAGTACATTTCTCTACTATTTTAGGGGTAATATAGTCTAGGTAAAAGTATTGAATTAATTTAATGTACGTATATTCTCATAGAATTATATATTCTCTCTCTAGAACTCTTTCTACAATTAAACACAATGGTTTAAAAAGTGAAACGTTTCTAGCTTAGCCAGCCTTGCATATCACTATAATAAAATCTATTTATGGGCACAATCTAAAGTATTAAACACCCAAAAATAATTATTCCATTCACATTTTCCATACCAATTAAACAAAATTTAAAAAAATTCTTGATGTTTGCTTCACACCACACGAACTGCACTTTGCTAGATCATGACGTGAAAGGGGGTCCATTAGAAAAAAAAAGGGTTCACGCATGAATCATTTTTTGCACTCTCATGCCTTAAGGGTTGACGTAAAAAAATCAAATTTAAAATTTCCATGAAGTTTGGTTCATTGCGTGAAACCTTAAGTATTTCACAACGTGAAAAGCACTAGGCATCTCATGACATGAAATATTCCAAAAAAATCAAATTTACTTTTTTCATGAAGTCTAGTTCACGACATGAAACCCTAACCATTTCATGCCGTGAAACACTAAGTATCTCACGGCGTGAAACAATCCCAAAAAAATCAAATTCAATTTTTTCGTGAAGTCCGGTTCATGGCATGAAAACCTAACATTTCACGGCATGAAGCACTAGGCATCTTATAACGTAAATCAGTCTTGAAAAAAAATCAAATCAAATTTGAGAAAATTCGTGAAGTCCCCTTCACGCTGTGAACAACACCCTCCTAGTTCACAACATGAAAGGGGTCTGTCGGTTAAAAAAAGAAAAAAAAACAAAGGTTCACATGTGAACCATTTTCTTTACTCTCACGCCATAAGGGTTCATGCCCTAGGGGTCCGCACCCAAAAATGAAAATCAAATTTATTTTTTGATGAAGTCTGATTCACTGCATGAAACCCTAACCATTTCACGGCATGAAGCACTAGGCATCTCACGAAGTCAAATATTCCAAAAAGAAAAAATTAAATCAAATTTGATAAAATCCGTGAAGTTTGCTTCACGCTGTGAATTGTAGCCTGCTAGTTCACGACGTGAAAGGGGGGTCCATCAACAAAAAAATAAAAAATAAAATGGTTCACAAATAAAAAAATGGTTCACACCTGAACCATTTTTTGCACTCTCATGCCTTAAGGGTTCACGCCCTAGGGGTCTGTGCCTAAAATTAATAAAAAAAATATTTTTTTTTGTGAAGTCTGGTTTACGACATGAAACCCTAAGCATTGCATGGCGTGAAACACTAAGTATCTCATGGCATAAACAGTAAACAAAAATCAAAATTAAATTTTTTGTGAAGTCCGATTCATAGCGTGAAGCACTAGGCATCGCACAACGTGAAATAGGCAAAAAAAATCAAATCAAATTTGATTAAATCCATTATTTCTACTTCACACCGTGAACTGCACCCTACTAGTTCACGACGTGAAAGGGGGTCCGTCGACAAAAAAAAGAAAGAAAGTAAAATAAAAAAATGATTCATGCTTGAACCATTTTCCATGAATTCTGGTTCACAACGTGAAACCCTAAGTATTTCACAGCATGAAACACTAAGTACCTCATGGCGTGAAACAATGCCAAAAAAATCAAATTTAATTTTTTCGTGAAGTTTGGTTCATGGCGTAAAACCCTAAGCATTTCACGCCTTCACGCCCCATGAACTGCACCTTGCTAGTTCACGACATGAAAGGGGTCCGTCGGCAAAAATTGAAATTAAAAAAATCAACAAATGGTTCACGCTTGAACGATTTTCTACACTCTCACACCTTAAGGGTTCACGCCCTAGGAGTCTTTGCCAACAAAAAATCAAATTTATTTTTTTTGTGAACTTCACGCCATGAATTGCACCCTGCTAGTTCATGATGTGAAAGTGGGTTCATTAGCAAAAAAAAAAAAGACAAATGGTTCATGCCTTAAGGCTTCACACCCTAGGGGTCTGTGCAAAAACAAAAAAATCAAATTTAAATTTTTCGTGTAGTTAGGTTCACAACGTGAAACCCTAAGCATTTAATGGCGTAAAGCACTAGGCATCTCAAAATAGTCCAAAAATAAAATCAACTAAAATTTGATAAAATCCGTTAAGTCTGCTTTATGTTGTGAACTATACCCTGCTAGTTCAAGACGTGAAAGGGAGTCCATTGAAAAAAAAACATTTCAAAAAATGGTTGACGTGTGAACCATTTTTTGCACTCTCATGCCTTAAGGTTTCACGCCCTAGGGATCCATGCTCAAATTTAATTTTTTCATGAAATCTCATTCATGGCATGAAACCCTAAGCATTCCACGACGTAAAACACTAAGTATCTTATGGCATGCAATAGTTTCCAAAAAGAAATTCAAATTTATTTTTTCTGTAAAGTCTAGTTCACGGTGTGAATCCCTAAGCATTTCACGGCATGAAACACTAGGTATCTCACGATGTGAAATAGTCCAAAAAAAATCAAATTAAATTTGATAAAATCCATGAAGTCTGCTTCACGTTGTGAACTCCACCTTGCTAGTTCATGACGTGAATGGGGATCTATCGGTAAAAGAAAAAAAAAACATTCAAAAAATGTTTCACGCATGAACCATTTTCTGCACTCTCATGCTTTAAGGGTTTACACCCTAGGGGTCCATACCCAAAAATAAATAAAATTTATTTTTTCTGTGAAGTCTGGTTCACAACGTGAAACCCTAAGCATTTCATGGCATGAAACAATTCTAAAAAAAATTAAATTTAAATTTTTCATGAAGTCTAGTTTAAGCATTTCAAGGTGTAAAGCACTAGGCATGTTACATCGTGAAACAGTCCCAAAATTTTTTAAAAAACAAATCAAATTTGATAAAATCCATAAAGTTTGCTTCACGTTGTAAACTGCACCCTACTATCTCACGACGTGAAAGGGGGTCCATCTACAAGAAAGAAAAAAAGAAATAAAAAATGGTTCACGTGAATCATTTTCTACACTCACGCCTGAAGGATTCAAACCCTAGGGGTCTACACAAAAAAAATTTACAATTTAATTTTTTCATGATTTTCGGTTCATGAGTGAAACCCTAAGCATTTCACTTCGTCAAACACTATCTCAAGACGTAAAATAGTCCCCAAAAACAAAATCAAATCAAATTTTTTTTGTGAAGTCCGATTCACGACGTGAAACCCTGAGTATTTCGCAGCATGAAGCACTAGGCATCTCATGGCGTGAAATAGTCCAAAAAAAAAATCAAATCGAATTTGATAAAATTCGTGAATTCTAGTTCACTTTTTGAACTGCACCCTACTAGTTTACGATATGAAAGGGGGTCTATCGATAATAATAAAAAAGATTGAAAAATGGTTCACGTGTGAAACATTTTTTGCACTCTCACACCTTAAGGGTTCACGCCCTAGGAGTTTGCACCAAAAAAAATCAAATTTAATTTTTCCATGAAGTCCGGTTCATGGCATGAAACCCTAAGCATTTCACGGCATGAAACACTAAGTATCTCATGGTGTGAAACAATCAAAAATTTTTTTTTTGTGAAGTTCGGTTCATGGCATGAAACCCTAAGAATTTCACGGAGTGAAGCACTAGGTATCTCACGATGTGAAGCAGTCCCAAAAAAAATTAAATCAAATTTGATAAAATTTGTGAAGTCTGTTTCACGTCGTGAACTGCACCCTGCTAGTTCACACCGTGAAAAGAGATCCTTTGGCAAAAAAAAATTCAAAAAATGTTGATGCGCGAATCATTTTCTGCACGCTTACGCCTTAAGGGTTCACGCCCTAGGGATATACCCCCAAAAAAATCAAATTTAATTTTTTGTAAAATCCAATTCATGGCGTGAAACCATTAGCATTTCAGGGCGTGCAACACTAAGTACCTCACGGCATGAAACAATCCCAAAAAAAATCAAATTTATTTTTTTTCATGAAGTTTGGTTCATGACATGAAACCCTAATAATTTTATGGCGTGAAGTACTAGGCATCTTATGTCGTGAAATAGTAAAAAAAAATCAAATCAAATTTGATAAAATTTGTAAAGTATGCTTCACGTCATGAACTACAAAAAAAAAGAAACGAAGTCCTTCTGCAAAACAAAAAGAAATGAAAAATGGTTCACGTGTGAACCATTTTCTGCACTCACGCTTTAAGGGTTCATGCTGTAGGGGTTTGAGCCAAATAAATTCAAATTTAATTTTTTTGTGAAGTCCAATTCACAGCATGAAACATAAAGTTTCTCATCACGGCATGAAACAACCCCTAAAAAAATTAAAATAATTTTTTTTGTGAAGTGGTTCACGGTGTGAAACCCTAAGCATTTCACGGCGTGAAAACTAAGTATCTCACGACATGAAACAGTCCCAAAAAAAATTAAATCAAATTTTTCTATGAAGTCTGGAGTTCACATAGTGAAACTCTAAGCAACCTAAAGGTATGAAGCATTAGGCATCTCACGACATGAAATAGTTTAAAAAGAAATCAAATTAAATTTGATAAAATTTGTGAAGTCCACTTTACGTTGTTGTGAACTACACCCTGCTAGTTCACGACGTGAAAGGGCGTCCGTCGACAAAAAAAGAAGAAAAGAAAAATGGTTCATGCATGAACCATTTCTTGCATTCTCACGCCTTATGGGTTTTATGGGTTCACACCCTAGGGGTCCGTGCTCAAAAACAATTCACGACGTGAAACACTAAGTATCTCACGGCAAGTCAGCCAACAGCCACCGCCTTTTGTGTGTTTATATATATATATATATATATATATATATATATATATATATATATATATATATATATAACAAAAATAAAAAACAAAATTTCAACCTCTCCTCTCTTCCTTTCTCCCTTCTCTTTCCCTCTCTCCTCTCTTCCTTAAGCGGCGGGCTTCACGCTTGGGAGCCTATGGAGCTTGCATAAGCTATGGAAGAGCTTAGCAATGCACCTCTTTTATTTTTATTTTTATTTACTAATTACATGTAGCGAAAAGCATGAAAGCATGAAATGACAAAAAACAATGAATGTAAGCATAATGACGGTACTTGAAAAGGAATAAAAGCAATAAAACATAAAAAACAATGCGGGAGAAACCTCAACCGCTCAATGGTTTTTTTCTTATCCTAACCTTATCCACTCACACCGGGATCGCACACCCGAACTTAACCTAATCACTCAATGGTTTTGCACCCAAAAGAAGAAATAGTGGTGGTTTCCACACACTCTCAACCGGATTTGAGTCTTCTCCCCGGCAGCGGCGCCAATGGAGAGACGAAAAACTCTCTCACTTGTAGCAAGAGTAGTATGATCCACATGTAGCTCAATCCAATGGGATTTGCATCCCTTTCGGAGCTAGGGATTCAACCCGTACCGGTGCACAAAAGCTTATCCATTTGATGGAGAGAATGCTAAGAATACTACTACTATTGACATAGACTTAACACACACACAAGCTCAATCTTGCTATTGCTCGCTCACTCATCATCCCACTCATTCACGCATCCAAACAAGAAGAAAGCTAAGCTATTGCATACACAAGATCAAAGCATTCTTCATTCTCAACACTCATTTCCCTAGCATGCACACAAACCTTGAAGCTATCAACCATGAAACATGCACACTAGAGAATTTACATGAGAAGAGAGACAAACATCAACTCATTGCATTGAATTAACAAAAATAGAACTTACAATAATGTAGATGGGGAGAGAGAAGAGCTTGCACCTCTATGGGAAAAGAGGGAGAGCTAGTCTCAAGAGAGCTCAAACATGAGTTTGCCAATGTGTCCCTAAGCTCTCAAATGAGCCACTTTTTATACAAAAACTCTAAAACTCCCAAAAGTTCCCATGTGGGATAATTGTCAAGCCCACTCCCACACTCATCTACAACTTGGAACTCCTTACAAGAGCCCTAAGTATCTTTTTGTTGCATCCTTGGATTGATCTTCACTCGTCACACAACACTTGCCTTCCTCCTTGGCTTGGCTTTTCTTCTCTCTCATGGTCTCCTCTTCTACTTTATCTTCCAGATGTTGAGTTGTGGTCCTCTTGACTACTGGCATGGCCTCCAATTCTTCTATTGGTTATTTTTCAAGTGTGTCGAGGCCTAACACATTGACTACTCAATTTTTTGCTACCAGTGTGGGGTGCTGGTGGTATTGGTGGAATCATAGCTGCCTGTTGTGGTCGAGGCACATCTCTTAGAAGCAGTTGAGGGGATCAACACACTAGGTACATACCTCCTTAAGGTCTTCTTGGATATGGGTAGTTATACATCCCATGTCTTGGTTCATTATAACAACTTAGATCCTATGCTTGCCTTCTTGGTCCTCTTCTATCCTGTTATGGTTCTTATGGGTCTACAGTTTTGCATCAAGTTGAGGTTCAATCTTTCCAACTGTTGGGTTGATTTATGGGAGAAGCTTATGTTATGAGGATTTAGTAGGTGGTGGTGGTGGTACTCCTAAGGCCACTGATTCTCTTTGTGCTAAGTTAAGTGCTGGATCCTCAGAAGTGTCTTCCTCTCTCCTTCCAATGTCCAAGTCCAATCTAGACAAATGTGCGTGATATCTCAACTTTTTATCTTTTTCCCTAGCCACCCTAAGTGCCTCTTCAAATTAGTAGGAAACTTGAATTCTACCTTACCCCTTAAAGGAGTAAATAAACTAGTAATAAACCTATCCCTCTTCAAAACAATTTGGTGCTTCTTCTTTAGGTGGAAGAGATACACTTCATCTAGTCCACAAATCCTAAAGTTTAGTTTTATACCTTGAAAATCTTGGAGAGACCCCTGTTGATGTAGAAGAAACTGCTACCATAATCCTTTTGGAGTATCCCCTTTTCCATATTTTTATAAGAATGCTTGGTGAAAGATCTCCCATCCATCCTTGGTAGTTTGTGGAAGGGTACCATACTAGGTTCTTGCTTCATGTTTTAGAACAAGGGGGAAAGTCCTAACCTTAATGTCCTTAGTGTCTCTCCTAGAAATGAGATGGGACATCTCCAAATCATCCAGGAATTCTAGTGCATCTTCATTGGGTTTTCCATGGATGAAGAAAGATAAGAAACAAGATGTGAAAAATAACTTTTAGGATGACATAAAGATGAATAGAAACACATCAAATGTGAGCTCATGATTGAGAAGGGGAAAAATGAAAGGCTCAGGTGTGATGTATTGATTTCTGCCAACAAAAACACATCAAATGTGAGCTCATGATTGAGAAGGGGGAAAATGAAAGGCTCAGGTGATGTATTGATTTATGCTCTGCTCAAAAGAGAAATGCAAGGCATTACTGGAAATTAGAATTGATAGGGCTAGAATAGGTTGATAAAGGATGATTTGGCATAATTGGAAAATTCAAGTGGTTCATGTTGCTAAGACGAGCTTAATTCATAGAGCAATTGTAAATCGAAGGAGCTTGGAGAATAGTCCTCACTGGGGGCACCAATTTATGAGGGAATTTTCTTGAAAGGTGGCCTCTATCACCACGTGCCAATAACTACAGAATTCTTGATCTTAAAGGAAGCACAATGGAAGAACAAAGCAAAGGAAGCACAAAGGAAGAAAAAAATAAAGGCATCCACTTCATAAACACACAACAAAATGACCAATGGAATCCAATGCTTGAAACTATGTGGAGGTATACCCAAGCTTTCTTTTATTAGTGGTTGGAGACAATGTACATGGAGAGAGAAATTTGTGGGCTATACACTAATCACACATGGATGAGTTATAAACGCCCCCAAAGCATTAGCACATGGGATGATATGTAAAGATTTATAGAAAGCTAGGGTGAAGGAGTGATCATGGGGAGAAGACTAAGGAATTCATGATGGCATGGGTGTTGAGAAGAAGGAGGCTAACATAAGCTTGAGGGATAAGGAGGAAATAAGGAAGATTTGTCCCCCTTGATGGTGATAGATGGCCCCTTTTTTATATGTAAAGAGGGACTCTCTTAATAAGCAGTGTGAAAGTGATTTGATGAAGAGGTTGTAATTGGACTAGGTCTTAGTTTGTTGCTAGGTCCAAGGTGGTGGAAGAAGATTCCAAAAGATATTACAATTTTCCATTTGAGCCAAGGTTTTCAAAGGTCATATTAAATAGATGTGGGGTGAAAACATTCCAAAGTGGGAAGTGTGATTGTGGGTAATAGAAGAAGTGAGGAAGAGATTTGAGCAAGTTGTCCATAATTTTTGCAACCTACTGGAAGCAACTTTTTTTGTGTAGCTCGGATTGAGAAGATTCAAAAAGAAAAGTTGAAGTTTGCAATTGTTCTATAGAAAACAATTTGCACAACCTACAAAGTAATTAGTGAACTTTTATTGCCAAATTCCAAGTGGAAGATGCTCAAAAATTTGAATCAAATTTTCCTACCCCAGAACAAAAGTCTTCCAAGAGGGCCCCTTCATTTTTTGCATTCTTTATTTGAAAGATGCTTCCTTAGTCACTCACCCACAAAAGAGTAAGGCATGTGAATACACATGGTGTATGGACTTAGCACTTCAATGCAAGGTCAAAGTAGTCCCCACTTGTAAGAGCATGCTAGCATTCTCTTGTATCCAACATGCATGCACCTCCCAATAATAATAATATATTAAAAAATATTGACTTATTCACTCACTACATAATAATGCATATCAACAATAACTAAGGTATGTCTCCCACCCATTCTTGACTTCATTGTGTGATTCCTATTGGCATGCACTTGGTTTGTCAAGAGTTATTCATGAATGTAAATAGTTTCCCTTAATAGATTCAAACTCATTACTATAGATAAAACCACCCAACAATATAAATGAAAATACTTAATGTACATATATATACATAGATGTAGGGGGAACATAGTGATGTGTATGATAAATAACAAGGAAAAATGGAAAAAATATGTGATTTGTATATAAGTTATAAGGTCTAATAAAATACTCGTAATAATGACAAGGTGTGAAATAAAAACAAATGACAACTACCTTATCCCACGAGTTGACATATACCAAATCTACATCACCTACTATATAGAACCTTCTCCCTCTGACAAAGTGATAATGCACCTCAATGTGCTTCATTATAGCATGGTATATTGGGTTATTAGCCAACTATATGCTACTCATGTTGTCACAATAAATGATAACTACCCTATCCCACGAGCTTACCCATATCACCAAGTAGCTTTTGAAACCAAGCTACCTCACAAGGAGTCCTCCCGTTCTCCGAGAGAAACTTTTTTAGTGAGAAAAAAATCAAGGGAAACAAATGGTTACAACAATAACACTCCATAAGTAATGAGAACACCATAAGTGATGAGAACACAAAAGGTAATGAGAAAAAAGTGAGCACAATATTTAAGTGAACACCATAGGTAATGAGAACCCCAAAGGTGTGCAACATAAATTCACCACAAAATGATAATAACACAAGAACATATCGATTTTTAAACATTACGCTTTTGAGAAACTGCAAGTATCCTTAAGCCAAGTGGAATTCTAAAAAGACTAGCCATAATACAAAAAAGATATAGTCAAAATAAAACATAGAATGCCAAGTATGGCATGTATCCATATGCGTCAATCAATTAGTTATACATTTGTCATCAACAAAGGAATTGCATCTTGAGGAGGACTCTCAAGTCTCTACATCATAACATGGATCAACTACCCCTCATAGGGGTCATTCATAAATATGTAAGCATAGCATGTGGGTTTAACAGAAGGGATTTTTAAACCCCCTTTTTTACACAGTTTTTACGTGTAGAAGAGTACCATTTAAAGGGTGTATTCACAAGTTAAATAGAAAAAGGGTATGTTTTATTAATGAAAAATTCACAAATAAGGGAATCCGATTTTTAAAATAGGCCTTAAAACGGATGTGATATAGAGGCTTTACTTATAGTGAATCCCCTAAGGAGCTTCCATAGCTGAAGCCATCATCTCTGCATACTCTGAAAGTATACTTCAACAACAAAAAGAAAGGGAAGAATAAATTTGTGTCACACATAACTCAACAGTTAAGGCCTCACGCTCGCTTCAATGTGGTAAAAAATAAATCAGGATCACTACATGAAGCCTCAATATCCTTGTAAAATAAAGTGTGGTCGTGTGCACAAGATAACAAACATAAAAGTAACATAATCTGTCGATAATATATTATCCACATTCACCTCTTTTCTCCTTAGTCTTAAAAAAGTTATTTTCCTTTGCTAAAATGTGTCCCTTTGCCATGTCTAGCCACCACCAACAAGGACAATTTGACATTTCCCACTCTGTCAGATTTTCCATCTCTTGAGGGTATATACAAGTAGCCTCCTCTCTACTACAGCATCTATCCACTTCCTAGCCATCGCTGGGATCGATGCAATATATCCTCTCTCCTTCAAAGTGGACAAATACCTCATTCAAGTTCTCTATATACATGCCTTGCCTCATGAAGTAAGACCCCATATCTATAACCATGCCCATTACCATATCCATGCCCACTTTGTGAGATTTTCAATTGCTTGAGGGTACATACAAGTAGCCTCCTCTACAAGATCTGTCCACTTCCTAGCCATTGATGGGATCGATGTGCAGTATATCCTCTCTCCTTCAAATACCTTATTCAAGTTCTCTATATACATGCTATGCCTCATGAAGTAAGACCCCATATCCATATCCATGTCCATTACCTCATTCAAGTTCTCCATAGCCATGTACAAGGCATGTACACAAGGCCACCATCTCCTTTTGCTATCAAGGCCATGGCTATAATCTACATGCCATGCCTCATACATGAGGCACACATTTTTTTTAAAAGGCCCTATGGGTAAGCTGCACCAATGCAGCTTACCCACATGGCCTTTTTTTTAAATTTTTGTGCCTCATGTATGAGGCAATCCATTATCTACATGTAAAAGGCATTATCCACCTTAATCATGTGATGCCATCAAGTCCTTTAAGCTCTCCATGGCTAGGTTGTGCATTATACATGTCACACATTTTTTTTAAAAAAAGCCCCTGAATGTTTGAGGCATGGCCACCATCTCCATGATATCAAGGCCATGCCTCATACATATACATGCTATCAAAGCCATGCCTCAGACATGTATATGCAAATCCATGCCTCAGACATGTATATGCAAATCCATGCCTCATACATGAACATTCAATCACCATAAATATTTATCAATGTGCATGTTATTAATTGCCTTTAGAGCTCTCAATGGCTAGGCCTTACATCAAACATGTCACACAAAAATTTAAAAAAAAAAAGGTCATGTGGGTAGCGTGGCTTGCCCACAGGGATTTTTTATTTATTTTTATGAGACATGTACATGTATGAGGGCTAGCCATGGATAGCATGTACATGAGTGAGCATGGCTCGCATGTACATGTATGAAGCATGGTCTTGATAGCATGGATGCATCATACATGTCTTATAAAAATACATAAAAAAGGCATGTGGATAGGCCATGTCGACGCGGTCTGCCCACATGGCTTTTTTATTTATTTTTGTGAGACATGTTGTCAGGACTATGGTCCTACGGAAGTCGAACCCTAGCATAAGTTAATAGCTTTCGGAGTCTCGAGAGTATTATTAGTGCTAGCGGGGTTCAGGGGTTAATGGGCGTTAGGGTTTGGTCCATGTGTGTACACATCTAAGTTAGCACGGCTCTTAAGTAAGATGGGCGGCCGGGCTAGGAGGTGTGGACACAGGCCAGGGTTTTGGTATAAAACCCAACGAGAAACCCTAACTCGTCATTATATGGTTGGGAGGTGAACCTCGAGACATGCTTTGCACTATTGTAAGCAAACTCAAGAATAGGCAAATAAGACTCCCAATCAGATTGTTTTTTGCTGACATATGCCCGAAGCATATCTTCCAGCACTTGATTAACCCGTTCAGTCTGACCATCTGTCTGCGGATGATCAGCTGTACTAAGGTTCAACATAGTACCCAACTTACTGAATACTGCTCGCCAAAAATGGCTGTTAAACTTGCGATCGCGATCACTGACAATATTGGATGGTAAGCCATAAAGTCGGTAAACATTCTCCACGAAAAGGCGTCCCAATTCTGGAGTTGTAACTGTTTTCTTAGTAGGCACAAACCGACAAAGCTTGGTTAATCGATCCACGATTACCCAAATGGCATCATGTCCACGATTCGTTGTGGGCAAGCCCGTTATAAAATCCATAGAGATACTTTCCCACTTTCCGTCAGGAATCTCTAATGGATGCAGTAACCCGCCAGCTTTAAGACGTTCTGCTTTGTTCACTTGACACTTCTGACACTGCAGAACATAGTCAGTAACATCCTTGTGAAGTCCAGGCCAATAGAAATGCTTTCTTACGAGAGCATACGTTTTGCGAATGCCCGCATGACCTGCACTTGGACTATCATGACACTCAAAAAGAATTTGGCGCCTAGTGTCTAAGTCCAATGGAACACAAACTCTCCCCTTGTGGAGTAAGTATCCATCATCGATGGAAAAGTTTTTCCATCGCTGTAGTTCATCTTGTGATAAAGAAGAACCATGTGTGGAAGAACTGGAAACACTACCGTTTGAGTGAGAGGGACCCCTCATTTGAACATGATTCCACACCTTTGAGTATGTTGGATCCTGCTTGCATTTGCCTCGTAAAGATTCTAACAATTTGCTTTTCAACTCTGTGAATAGCAGCGAATTAATCTCCGGCATACGACTCAAAGCATCAGCTACAATATTGTAACGTCCTTTGCGATAGCGTAGCTTGCAATCATACTCCTGAAGGATCTCAGCCCATCTGGCCTTTCGACCCTGCAAATCTGTTTGGTTCATAAACCACTTTATGCTTTCGTGATCAAAAACAAGCTCGAATTGCGCACCATATAAGTAATGTCGCCATTTTCGTAAGGCATATATGATGGCAAAGAGCTCACGCTCATAAGCTGAGTAGTTTTGTTGAGCACGATTGAGCTTCTTGCTCTCATAGGCAACAGGATGACCATCTTGAATGAGAACCGCACCCACTGCCTTAGCACTGGCATCCGTTTCAATCACAAATGGTTTTTGAGGATCCACAATTGCCAAGATGGGAGCTGTAGCCAAAGCAACTTTAAGCTTATCAAAGCTACGTTGTTGCTCCTCACGCCATTGAAAGGTAATTGCCGCACCTTTCAATTGATCAGTCATGGGAGCGGCAATCTTTGCATAACCGTTCACATATTTGCGATAAAATCCTGCCATTCCCAAGAAGATTTGAAGTTCTTCCTTACTTCGAGGTGTTGGCCATCGCATAATAGCATCAACCTTACTAGAATCCATAGCAATTCCGTCTGCAGAAATTACATGACCTACGTATTGTATGCTATCCTTGAGAAATTCACACTTACTTTCTTTCGCGTAAAGTGCATTCTCGCGTAATAACTGAAAAACTTTTCGTAAGTGTTCCAAATGCTCTTCTAAAGTCGAACTATAGACCAAAATGTCATCAAGAAAGACAATGACAAATTTGCCTAAGTACGGCCTTAGTACGCTATCCATAAGCGTCATAAACGTTGCCGGGGCATTAGTAAGCCCAAACGGCATAACCAAAAACTCATAGTGTCCAAAGCGAGTTCGGAACGCAGTCTTGGTTATATCATCAGCGTTAATACGCACTTGATGATATCCTGAACGTAAATCAATTTTAGAAAAATACTTCGCACCGTTGAGTTGATCAAACAACTCATCTATCTTAGGTAGCGGGTATTTGTTCGTAATGGTTACCGCATTCAAGGAGCGATAATCCACACACATGCGCATGGATCCATCCTTTTTCTTCACCAAAAGAATGGGCGATGCCCATGGTGAAGCACTATGGCGAATGAAGCCCTTACTAAGGTAGTCAGCAAGCTGACGTTCCACCTCAGCTGCTTCAGTCGCACTAAGCCTGTACGACGGCTTACTAATTGGTTTGGTGCCCGGAACGACATCAATGCGATGAGGCAAAGCTCGTTCGGGTGGCAAACCCTCTGGTAATTCATTAGGAAAAATATCTTTAAATTCTTGTAACAGTTGTTGCAAAGGCAAAGCATTAACTGGTTGCTTAAGATTATTTAAAGAGATTTTAGAAGAAGGTAAAGAGAAAGAAGGCATCGCTGAGGAAGATTCATTTGAAGAAGAAACATCATGCACATCAAACCCACTAGGTTGAGACACACAATAACAAAAATAGACTTCTTCTATTTGATTACTATGCTCCAAAAAAGAGAGTTCGGCATTACATATGAGTGGTGTTGGGGGTACATCACGTTCCCCAATAAGTAAAACATGCTTACCATTGGCCTCAAACGTAAACGTATTATGTTCATAACTCCTTTTGAGGGATGACCCTAACCCATACAACCACTCCCGTCCTAAGATGACATCCGCACGAGACATATTCATCACTTGGAAGTCAAGAACCATAGTGTGTTCTTGCACAAACACAGGCACTTGCCGTACTAGAGTATCCCACACATCGTGATCATCCCCCTGAATGGTGGACACCACATAACGATGAGAACTCTTTGTCTCCGGCAACTTTAATTTCTTAACTAATGCATAGTTCAAGAAATTGTGCGTGGCACCATCATCAATGAGAATACGTACTCGATGACCATAAATGGAGCCATGCATACGGACCAAATCATGTGGTCCAACTGTCTCTTGCCACATAGATGCAGTGAGATTACACTCATGCATCTCGGCAGTGTGCGAAACCTCTACCGCAGAATACTTAGGATCAGCATCCAAGGGAAGTGTTTGCACCATGTGTACAGCCTTCTCCTTGACCTTCTCCTTATCCTTATTCTTGCGAGGCAACTGTGGACAATTTTTCTTCTCATGATCACTACCTAAGCAATGATAACATAGTTTCTCCTTCTTGGCCCGTTCAAAGTCTTGTGAAGACAACGGACCACTTGACCCTTTAGACTTCTTTGTGTTTTCAGTAGAATTGCTGGCAAGTTTACGCTTATTAGCATTAAATTGCGAGCCATTGAATTTGGCCGGTCTATCCATGCCCTTCTTATCCATGGTGTCATCAAAGATAAGGGCACTTTGGATAGCCGCTTCCAAAGTTTTAGGATATTGGGTTTTAACCTTTGCCTGATATTCTTTATCAAGGCCTCTAACAAACCCACGAACCTTTTGAAAGTCGTCCAAACCATCTAGCTTGAGAATGACTTCACGGTATTTGGACACATACTGATTAAGTGTAAGACCTTCCATCTTGCACTTGTCCCAGGCTGTCCAACTCCGATCTTTCTCGTTTTGTGGTAAGAACTCCTTTTTAAATGCTGTCGCAAACTCCTCCCAAGTCTTAGGGCGAGTTTCAATAGGTAGACTCATCCACCACTTGTAGGCTTTACCTTCAAGGGTGAGACTCGTCTCAGTGACCATAACAGCAGCGGGAGTGCGGCGTAAGCGATGCAAGTCCGTCCACTTGTGTAAAAATGTATGGACCGCATCCTTGTTACGATCGCGCTCCTCTCCCTTAAACACAGGCGGCTTCACGTTTTTCAACATAGCCCCTTCCTGCGTTGCAGATGGTGCAATAGATTCTACTATAGGATTTGGAACAAGAGGAGGCATAACTATCGGAATAGGCCCTCCACTTGCCGCCGATCCACTTGCAAAACGTGCCATAAATTCAGTAAAAAGTGTGCTCATGTTTGTGAGATTGGTATTGACATTTGTTATAGTGCGCTCAAGTGCAACTACCCTTGAAGTGAGATGCCCAAACTCTACCGTGTCTACCAAACCATAATCATCTATTGGACTCGCACCCCCTTCGGCATCGGTCATGTTGTCATCCCGATCAGGCGCAACGGCCTGTCGCGAATCACCCACACCACCACCCAAAGGGTGTGCCTCACTAACATCATGCATATCATTCTCAAAATCGAAGTGAACATGAGACGGTTCCGCTGAGGCCATGGTATGCACGTGCTTACAAATAGAGAACGGATTACCTTCAAAAGCGAACTCCAATTGAAGCGTCGTAGAAGAATTCCTCTTGCATGCACGAAAATCGAGAAGAAATCACCACTTGAGTCGTCAATCAACACATGCATGCAAAAAAGTGTGTTGCATGTAGCATGTCGTTGAAGATCCGTCCACCAAAAACTTCCAAACTTGGAGCATAGAAAACTCCTCTCACAAATTGAAAGAAGGAAAGTTGAAGAAGGTGAAAAGGTCACTTTCCTTGTAGTTTGTGTCACTTTCCTTGTAGTTTGTGTCCTCCCTTGAAAGAATAAGTAGAGCTCTTTTGAAGAGAAGAACAACACAAGTGAAAAGGTGAAGTGGCTAGCACACTTGCCTTGGAGCTTGAGGTTGTGGGTTCAAAACCCCACTCCTTGGATGGTGAAGCCTCCCCCTTGTGCCACTCAAGTAAGGGAGAATTCTCGCGCGCTCGCCAACGGCGCGCCAACGATCGCTCACCGATCGCCTTCGAGGACTGCCGGTCTGCCTTGGTCGCCGCCTTAGGCGTCCGCTGTGGTGGCCGTCTGCTAAGGCCGTACGGACGCTCGCTGTGGGCTGTTCACGCGGACGCGTGTAGGCTGCGCTCGTACAGGTCACCGTACGGGCGGCGGCGCTCGTTTCTTTTGCTGCAGCGTTGAGCTCTTTTTCTCGTGCAGGTCACGCCGGTCGCCGCCATAGCCTAGGCGTGGAGAAGAATAGAGGGTGGAAGTCAGTTCACCTCCCAACCATATAATGACGAGTTAGGGTTTCTCGTTGGGTTTTATACCAAAACCCTGGCCTGTGTCCACACCTCCTAGCCCGGCCGCCCATCTTACTTAAGAGCCGTGCTAACTTAGATGTGTACACACATGGACCAAACCCTAACGCCCATTAACCCCTGAACCCCGCTAGCACTAATAATACTCTCGAGACTCCGAAAGCTATTAACTTATGCTAGGGTTCGACTTCCGTAGGACCATAGTCCTGACACATGTATGAGGCATGGCCATCATCTCCATTCTATCAAGACCATGCCTCATACATGTACATGCGAGCCAGGCTCACTCATGTTTGATGCAGGGTGAGGGTGGTGTGGCCACATCCTGAACAGCTGCTCACACTAAGCAATCTCGCAGAAAGCACAATGGGTTGCCACCCAACCATTGAGCTGACGGCGACATCATCAGAATGGTAGAGCCGACATCCTGAACAGCTGCTCACACTAAGCAATCTCGCAGAAAGCACAATGGGTTGCCACCCAACCATTGAGCTGACGGCGACATCATCGGAATGGTAGAGCCGACACACATTAACACTATCGTTAATATCAGAACCGACACACATTAACACTATCGTTAATATCAGAGCCGACACACATTAACACTAGTTAATAGGTCATTACTCTGTAAATCCACCGTGTTAAGAGCACGACGGTATCTCTGTCCCACACTATTGACAACCAAAATGTTGTAAAGGTTGATTGTTGTTGTTCGTTTGTTGGTAAGGATATTGCAAGAATGCTTATGTACATTCTCTTTTGAATAAAGAAAGATCACTTTTGTATCATCTCTGTACATTTTTTGAGTCTATCTATCTATTAGGTCTTGTAACGATCGAGATCATGTGCACGAGTTGATTAGTCTTAGTAATCGGTTCCATTGTGCAGTCGCCTGTAGCTCATAGAGGCTATGTCTATTCATCTTGTGCTTGATCTGTATCTGACTGGTATATGCTGCGTGCATAACCAAAGTCACTTAGCAAGTTGCTTGGGACATCGGTCAGTCCCCAACAACACTTTGGCACAACCATGATGCATATTGCTACCTCTTTCTTATGTTGTTTTGCTTGCTACTGGATTGTTTTTGTGTTCGAATAAATCTCCCTTGTGTTAGAATCAATCCTTCATGTTAGCACGTGAACTATGCTACTTGGTGTGGGTTGAAGCTTGGGAAATCTTGTTTGCTAGACCCAAAGAAGAACCAGTAGCACTTGAACCAGAAGACCTAAAATTTGAATATGAAGAAGAATTCGTAACCCCACCCCCACCACACCCACCACTATTCATACAACCACCACCCCCACCACTATTCATACAACCACCACCACCCCCACCCCCACCACCACAACCCTGCCTTTTGAACTACGACATTCTTCCACAACTAGATATCATTGTGAAGTATCCCCAGTTCTCTAAGAAATCCTTGGAGGATGCGAATGCTCACATCCTTCTTTTTTAGAGTGCTTGGTGTGTGAACATCCCCGGCCCAGTGGACCAGAACCTCAAAAAAGAAGCCTTCGTCCCAATCTTATAGAAAAGTGCCCCTCTCTGGGTTTCTCAGTAACGAGTACGCCCATGTTCCCACCTATGATGCAATCAAAGATGCATTCTTTCAAACAATCAGGGAAGACAAGACCTCCGTGCATGTGCTTAACAAGCTTTACCGAATGAATCAAAAAAGCCTGATGGTGGAAGATTATGCCGCTAAATTCTGAAAGCTTTTTTGTAGATTGGATGCAGCCAATCGGCCTACGGAGGAGATCCTCAATTCTGATTTCATGAAGGGCCTCAGCAAACAACTCAAAAGGGCAATAACCGATGTTGATCTTGCCACCATGACTTTGGAGCAGCTAGTCGAATCAGCTTTGACGGCAGATTGTCTGTTGATAGGATCCATCAAGAGCAAGGGCAAGACCAAGAGTAAGAAGAAGTCTAAAAAGGTCCGCTTCCGAATCTTTGGAAGAGAAGGATGATTCTCATAACTCAATGAGAAGTGAGGAATTGGAGGAGGAGGAGGAGGAAGATCGCAAGGCACGATCTAAGAGCAAGAAGCTAGGAAAGGCAACCAAGGAACTGGTTGCATTGGCTGAGTTGACCAGTGAAGGCGCAAAGTCCCCTCCCAAGGTCTAGTCAGGCACTTGGCATGCGAAGTGTTGCAATCATGGGACACGGAGCTGAAGAGTGTGGCTTGAATGAGTTTTGGTGTGCCATCCGAAGAACTACCACACACACCATAGAAGCATGCAGATGCAGTGGGAGGAGAGAACCTCCACAGCCCATGATCCAGGCCCCGGTGGTGGTGGCAGCCATTCAACCTGCCCCACCAATGGCTCAGCTTGATCCGTACCGTAGGCCACAATTCTGTCCCTGTGGGAATTTCCTCCCATCAGGGATGTGACCAGTGCACAACTGCCTATTTTCATGTGTTTTTATTACCATTCCCCAGGCCATCGTAAGTTGGAATGTGACATTTGGAGGATGTACAAAGCTAAAGTGGAAGGTGCGTAGGCTTCAACATCTGGACCACCAACAGTGAATGCCATAGAAATCCAAGCTCTAGAGAGGAGCAAGAAGTAGTCACGCCGACCACACAGAGGTGGTCACATCATCATCCATGGTGGTGATAAGATCCATGCAACTCGAGTCTCTGGTGTGGCACCAAAAGAACCAGCCTCAGATAAGAGGGGGAAGTAAAAAGTTGTCACCTGGCACGAGTAGAACAAGGTGCGGACGAAAGTGTCCAATTGGGTAGGACACAGAAGCGCTACGAAAAAAGGAGCTAGAAAGGCTCAAGGCAAGAACCCAAAGTCAGTCTACTAGTATTGAACCTGAGGATGAAGGAAAATTTTCCTCGCTAGATACCAAGGCTGAAGAAAGGTGCGGAGACACCACAACAGGTGCAGAGGCACTAAAGTAGGAAGAAAGCTGAAGTCAGTTTGCATAAAGCAGAAACTCTACCATACGATGTGTGGGAAGATCTGAAGCGGCATATGATTCATACGTCGGTTGAATAGCTCCTCATGCTGGTACCGAATTTCACGGAGTAGCTGCTATGCCGCCTGATGCCTCAGCAAAAGAAGATGGCATCCTTGGCAGCCGCCCGCTGGAAGCCATGCAAATAGAGAAAACAAGACCCCATTGAGGGAAGCAATGATTTTATATTCACGTGATCACACAAATTTTTTTTTAGTTAATAACATGTGTTATTAACATGTTAACATGTTATTAACATGTTAACATGTTATTAACATATTAACATGTTAACATGTTAACATGTTCCCAAAAAAGCCGGTGGGAAGCTCCCTGATAACTGGATAAAATCCCGTCGGGAAAAATGCAATACCCGGCGGTCCTGCCGAGAAAAAGGAAACCCCGGCGGATCCCGACGGGGTCGTCATCCAGCCCAGTGGGGTATAATTTTCTATATATATGGGCCCGGGGGACCCTTTGGGAGTTCATTTTGCTGAAAGTATACACAGGTAATGAAACTTGTGTTTGTGTGTGTGTGCGTGTGGGTGTGTGTTCGTGCGGGCAGCCACACGAACGAACACATTGTGTGTGTGTGGGTGTGTGTTCGTGCGGGCAGCCGCCCATTGTTGCAATGCGCGGCAGGATGTGGGTGGTCCACCACACGAGGGATGTGTGTGTGGGTGTGTGTTCGTGCGGGCAGCCGCCCATTGTCGCAATGCGCGGCAGGATGTGGGTGGTCTGCCACACGAGGGGTGTGTGTGTAAGGCCATTCTTCGGAATGGTGCTTACCCTCGGGCACTTAGTCGGTAACGCGGCTAGTCTATGTCCTATGGTAAGTATGGCACACCGTAGCGGTACTAGTCGGTAACGCGGCAAGCATAGTATCGTTATGGCGATGTCACCTTCCCTTCCCTTCCCTTTGTCAAATGCGGGCATATGGTCGGTAACGCGGCCAGTGTATATTCGTATCCTATTCGTATTCCCATAGAATCGGGCGGCATTTTGTCATTAACGCGGCAAGTTGGTGTCGTCCGCTAGTGCATATATTGTTTTTTGCATATTGCAGCATTTGATCATTAACGCGGTCGAAAAAATGTCGTAAATTTGTTTGCATATTACGGCATATGATCGTTAACGTGATCAAAAAAATATCGTAAATTTGTTTGATTTGACTTGTATTGTTTTTATTGTGTTTGATCCATGCGATACTTGGTTGCTAACGCGGCATGAGTATTTCATGGATCAAAGTTTACATCATATTGTCTAAACATTTTATTTTATAATATCGTGATTCGTAACTCGAAAAAATGAATCTCTCTCTCTCTTCCTGCCCCCCTCTCTCTCTCTCATGATCTCTCTCATGATACACTTCACAACTCTTTCTCTCTCTCTCTCTCTCATGATACACTTCACAACACGATAGATGTGTAGATAAGGATTTTTTTTTCTCTTAAAATATACATAATTCTTAATAATTTCTTTTTTCTCCCTCTATTTACTTAAAAATTAAAACAGTACGATATTTTCCTCTTTAGGAACTCACAAAAATATTGAAAATGTCATCTAATGTTTTTCTCTCTATCTGTCACAACTCTCTCTCTTCCTGTCCTCTCTCTCTCTCTCTCTCTCTCTCTCATGATACACTTCACAATTCTCTCTCTCTCTCTCTCTCTCTCTCATGATACACTTCACAACTCTCTCTCTCTCTCATGATACACTTCACAACTCTCTCTCTATCACGATAGGTGTGTAGATGAGGAGTGCTTTAGGAATACAAAATATTATTTTCCTCTCTTTAGGAACTCACAAAACTATTAAAAATGTCATCTAATGTTTCCTCTCTCTCTATCTGTCACACCTCTCTCTCTTCCTCCCCCTCTCTCTCTCTCTCTCATAATACCCTTCACAACTCTCTTTCTCTCTCTATCACGATAGGTGTGTAGATGAGCAGTGCAACATGTATACACTAAGTAATAATGCACTTGTTGTTGCGGTTGTCTCACGTTCGATAATGTATTGCATGATGTTGAGTTCAGTAATATTGTTTGATATTCCATTTTTGTTTGATCATTGATAAGTAATAATACAATTGTTGCTGTTCTCTCATGTTTGATGATGTATTGGATGATGTTGATTTCAGTAAAATTATTTGATATTCCGTTTTTGTTTGAACATTGATAAGTAATGATACACTTGTTGCTGTTCTCTCACGTTTGCTTGATGTTGATTTCAGTAATGTTGTTTAATATTCTGTTTTTTTGTGTTTAGTGATATTTGCTAGATTTACGAAGACGACCAACATGCTTTCCCTTGAAGAGCATAAAATCGTTCTACGAGCAATTCGCATTGAAGCAGTCATCACAGTGTCACAATGTGCTGATGATGTCGTCAAAAAGATCAATGAGTCTGAGATACTCATGCGAGATCTAATAGACCAGATATGGAAAAATGCACAGCGTCGACTTCGAAGCGGAGGCAACGCTGAGTTGCTTGATAGACAGAAGATAGCAGATTTCAACCATCAACATATAACACGAACCATTTTGGGGAGCATGCGTGTAGCATGCAATGATCTTAGAGATGCTGCCCCGCCTGAAGCTAATATGCATCGTCTACAGTTATGGGACGTTGTATAGAGCGAGCAAAGAGCCAAGAGTAAGCACATGAAGGCGTTGGATGCAGAGTCACTCCCCAAAAGAGTGCACATTGCCCAGGACGTCGCTCTGCAATGTCCAGCCAGGCAGATGCGAGTGGGATAGGTGCCATTAATCGTACAATCTACAATTCTATGCGCACACACCTCATTGGCATCCCGCACGAGGCTCTGTTCGAAGGGCGAACAATAGGCTCTCGTGTTTTTGGCACAATAAAAGAGTATACAGTTAAAGGTATATCATTTTTGTCGGAGCACATTACTTTTTGCGGAAAGCACTACAAAGAGGAGAAGGCAGCGCCAAGTTCGAGAGCTTCCAAGCAGAGCAGGGCATGCAGGTTCTACACCCAGGTGTATTGCCTTCACAAAAGAATCTCCTTGGATCACTATTTTTCCATACTATAATGGCGGCTCGCTTGGTGATACTCTTCTGAAGGTCCCCTTCAGATTCAGTGAGTTCACCGGAGCAATTTTTCGTTTGGATCAAGGATGGAGACAACCCCCGCTCGATAATATTCCTTTAAGTCATCTAGAACTTTCTAAAATAAAACAAATAGTAATAACCATGCCACATATTATGCATGCCCTGGTGGAAGGCCTAGCGGCAGCACATCTGGCAGGAATTGTACATACCGACCTACATCCATTCAATGTAGTGTTGGATTTTACAAAAGAGTTGAAGCCACGCGTAGGTATTATCGATTGGGGGTTACTGCTGAGAGCGCCCAAAAAACGGGTGTCTCTCAATTTTGTATTTGAAGCAGACAAGAACCCTGAGAAGGTGGCATAGGCGGTCTCCTATGCAGACAGAGAGCGAAATAAACGGCTGTGGTGGATAGCCCCTATGATCCGTTTTTGGCAGATGCATACACTCCTGCATCTGATGTTTTTGCTTTAGGATATTTATTAAAAACTTTATATGACTTAAAGTACAAGAGTTGTGGATGGACAATAGTTCCTATGACAAAGTTACCATGGATACTATTATTTATAGAGTCAAAAATTGGATGTGCCTGCCTAATCGCGATGAGCGAAAATCAATTTTGCAAGTAGTGGATTTTTTTAGATCACTAAATACTGACCCAACGAGGGCAGAATGTCCTCTTGTAGAGCTATCGGTGTCATTCACCACCCCAATTTTGTAATGATAGAGTATCAGGAGATTAAGTTTTAGGAATGGCACTTTGTTTCTCTCTTCAAAATTTGATGTGTCCATTGTTTGAAATATTATCTCATTGAGTCTTTGCAATATCTCTCTCCTCTTGTGGTGTTTAAGTTTATATTTTCTCTTCAAAATTTGATGTGCGCGCATTGTTTGAAGTATTTTTGGAGTCAAGTGGATATTTCTCATTGAGTCTTTGCAATACATATCTCCTCTCGTGGTGTTAAACTTTAAGTTTTTGAGGGTAATGGTCAATTACTTACGTTGATCTTTACAGTTCATTAAAATCCTAAAGTCATTTACGTTCATGCAGATATGGCAGAGGCGTAAGCAAACGAGTATCAAGAGTTAGCCAAGAAGGCATATGAGCAAATGAAGGCCCTTGCACATGGCCTGACAACCCGCGAAGCTACAAGAACAGCATGCAGGTTGTTGAAATGGACAAATCCTACTTATGCCCAATGGAAAGACATAAACAAACGCGTAACCATAGAGATGATAAATGAAATATGGCCATGTCCAGATGGCGAGATTAAGAAGGGAAGATGGAAGATTTCATGTTGCACTCACAATGATATCAAAATTAATGTCGAGCGCATTTTCTTGGAGGTGTACGATCGTCCTCTCCATAATGCCGATGCTCCACTCTATTTTGCTAAGATGCTATATGCACAATTTATCCTAGAAACTCCAGTGGACTTCGCCTCCAGAGAGGCCACTGCAACACCCACGACATACGTGAAGAGACAGTGACATTCACAAGGGAGGAACTTGCTCTCATGGTGGAGGGCGCTGGATTGGAGTTAAACAAGGTCAAAGAAAGCTTAGGGGCACAGCTAGTAGAGAAGGAGAAAGAAGCTGAGTGATTATCTCAAGCGTCAACTCCTCCCCGCGCCAATAGAGGGATTCAAGAGCAGCTCACAAAGATCAGCCAAGATGTACAGACCATCTCTTCACGTATTGCTCCTGTGCGCCAAGGAAACCACATCTCTCATTTTTTGATACATCCTGATCTTGTGGGAGTTTTTGCTGAGGCTACTAGTTCCTCCACCCCCCAATGTCTTGTATGTTACAAAGTATTCGATGGGTGGAGCGGCCAGTATATACTACCCTGTGGACACTACTACCACTTAATATGTTTAGTGAGGCAAATGCAAAATACTTCCACATGTGCATTGTGCAGTGTCCCAATAAATCAAGGTATTTATACAGTGTTCGGCATGGCTAGCGAATATAAACCACCAAGACCTTTAGATGCAACTCCTAGTGCAATTTGTAATTTATTTCAAGATGAAAGCTAAGAAAGACATAAATCCTACTTTTGTATTGATAATTTCTCCAAATACGATCATTTGTACAAGTACTTTTTATGAAATTAATGAAATGACTTCTTCCTCTATGTCAGTATCTTGCTCCAAAATTCTTTCACCGTTTACCCTCTCGTCTGCTAAATTAAGCTCATCTAAGTCAATGTCTAAATTGTCTTCTATCTCAAGGGTGGTGCATCCAACATCAAAGTTCTCGTCTACTACATCATCATAATTGTACATCCATCTGGGCATATCTTCTTCATACTCTTCGCTTTCAATGTCTCGCAAGATCTTTTCATTGCAATACATGTAAACAAGTTTATCTGCTCGATCTCCAAGAAGTCGATTGCGAATAGTAATGTGAATATATTTCTACATGCTCCAGTTTCTTTTTGAGCCTGAGTTTGAAGAGCACTGACTTAGAACCTTCATCGCAAGGTTGCGCAATAAAGCATAATGCTCACCACCATTCATCATCCACCACTTCCATGCAGGTTGCTCTTTAGCCATTTGTTGAACAAGGGAGTTGGAAAATAAACCCTCTTTCAATCGACATGAGGTCATCTCTTTTATGCACTTTACATGATCATCAACATTAATATAGAAAGTTTTTACCACTTTATAAAAATCTTGCACCACCTCAACATTGGACATCAAATCCATATTCCAATATTCAAGATCTAACATGTAAGCAGCACTGTGTAGTGGTGAATGTGCTCCAATCCATCTAGCATGAAAGTACTTCAATAGGACTTTTCTTTGTCTACTGGAGAATGGTACACGCCATTGCTTTTCCATGCCATTGCTTTTCCACCCACTGAATGGTCTAATTTCTCAGGACACTCCAGACTCCGCTGTGGACAGTCCACCATTGCATCCATGCTTTTTCGAGATTAGGCGCTCTTTGATCAAGACTTCGTACGGCATACATAACAGGCATCATTACATGGTATGCATCCATCACACTGTTCCACCAACTTCTTCTCGTAAGCGCTGCCTTCAAGACTTTGATTTTCTCTTTCACTTTTTCAAGTTGAGTGCTCTCCCAATCATGAAATGCCATGCATGTAAATGTTTCGCAAACTGCATCTTTATTTTGAAGAAGAGACTCAAAAGTGTAAAAGTGAGTGCAAAACCTAGTCTCCGCTGGAAGCTTTAACATAACAGACATGCGAGGTCGAAAAATATCTAACACTCTGTCTCTTGAGCATGAATCTCACAAGCTGGCGAGAAGTGTCGAGGCGACGATTGAGGCAAACCATTTGGTATCATCACTTTTATACCAATCTTTTAATACAAGATTCAAACTATGAGTATTACAGCGTACCGGAAAAACATGTGGATATTGTCGCTGTAGGATTTTGGATGCATTTTTGCAATTCTTTGCATTGTCCATGACGACTTGGACTACATTTTTGGCACCCACTTCCTCTATCACAGAGCGAATGACTTGAGCAATGTAAGCCCCAATTTTGATTGAACCAGCTGAATCCATGGCACGGATGAAAGTCTCACCTCTAGGTGAAATAACCATTATATTAATTAATGGTTTTCTTTGTACACTAGACCATCCATCACTTACTATACTACATCCAGAAAGCTCTATATTGCTAAGAATTATTCTTTGTACACGTTCTTTTACTTGCGCATAACATTTCTCTAATAGATCATTTCGCATAGCATGGTACGTAGGCGGTGAAAACCCTGGTCCAGACTCACCAATTTTCTTCCATGCTCTCTTCCAATGCTCACTGTCCACCATCATCATAGCACTCCCAGAAAAGTAAATCGCTTCAGCAAGGGCAAGTTGTGCATCATCGAGCCGACCTTGACGTAGGCTTTCTTGCAATGAAGTTTGACGCATGGGTATATTTCCTACGTCAAAGTTTCGCTTGTATAGGAAGATGCACTGGGTAGATTAGTTTCTGGTTGCACATTGACGTTCGGGGTACAAGCAGACGATGTAGCGGGAGTTTGATGATTAGAACAACAATGTTCTTGCTGCCTTGATACATTAACGGTAGGAGTGTCATGTTTTCTTGAATCTTTCTTTTGAATTTCTTCTCTTATGCGTTTGGCCACTCTACAGGTGCAGAGGGGTGGGTACATGACTTTTTCTTCGGTCCAAAAAGTGTTCTCTTAGTCGAGGCGCCCCACCTGATTTTACTGCATGGCATAGCTTACACTCCCAATCTATGAATCGATCACTAACGTTAATTGCATATTGCCACTCTATCCCAGGTGCCTTTTTTTTCCTGCTATTTGAAATTTGGACTCTATTGGAGGTATCACTGGATCCAACATTGTCCTCCATCTCAACAAATAACCTATTCAACCAAGCATATAACAATGAATACACAAATGAAAAAACAACAAAGTCACTCACGTATTACAAAACATACATTAGCAGACAAAGTTCTTCGAAACTATCTTGACAAATACAAAAGATCATCACATAACACAAAACTACTTCGAAACTATCTTGCAAGGTCTGACTATAAAACTACTTCGAAACTATCATGCACATTGCACCCCCAATGAAGGATGCCTTTTGTACCCAATTAAGGATACTTTACACAATCAAAGATCTATGCTTGCCCAATACTCTAGTATAGGACAATAGACCTTCTCTAACATTCACAAAGAAAATCAAAGATCTATGCTTGCCCAATACTCTAGTATAGGACAATAGACCCTTGTCTACTCTAAACTATATCAAGTATCAAGAACCAATACAAGCCCCTAAGCAGGACTCTTGGCTCCATCAAACCATTCATAAAGCAGAATGAGGTAGATTACCTACGTAGCCCAAATGCAAAGCTGAATGACTCCAAATTTGTCCCTAAATCTCCGCAAGTATTAGCTACGAACCACACCCTGTCCCCAATTCAAAGAACTAAGGACGAGTGGCTCAATAGCCTTAGGAGTGCCTACAAGGAAAGACGACAGCCCCTAAGATAAGGACGTTCTTCCCCAAGAGGACACTTCTAGCAACTCGAGAGCTCTACAAGTACTTTGAGGAGAGATATCACGCCCCCAAAACAAGGAATATCTCCCCAAAAGTTCCACAATGGGTGTCGGGCAGTGTTTATAAACAGAATAAAACCCCGCCGGTGTTGTTTACTTTTCCCGGCGGGCCCGTCGGGATAAGCAGTTATCCCGGCCCGCTGGGAAAAACCAAAAGCCCGGAGGTGTTACGGGACTAGTGGGTTCTGGCAGGTCATTACTCAGGTCATGTGAATATACAATGTAATCACAAGTTTTAATATGTTAACAATAGGTTTTGTTAACGTGATCACGAAATTGTGAAGACGTTAATGAAATCCCTAGAGGGAAGCCCCAATTTATGTGATGAAGCCATCCCAATGATCTAGATAAAGCTGGTCGGAGTGGATATAGAAGAAGTTTTGCTGGTGGATAGTGGATCAAGAGTCAACATACTACTGTTAGATACCACATGTAGAATGCTCAGTTTGAGGGTTGTTGATCAGGGTGTCCATTTATGCTCGACTAGGACAAAGCTTGGAGAGTAAATTTGAGGGGGCATGGTACTTCAAATGAGATCAAACAACTAATAGAAAATACACACGCATTCAAATTAACCCCCAATATAACTTAAATTAATATAAATTAGTCTAATTAATAATAAAAATAATGATAAAATGATTAAAAATGATATTTTCATCCTTAGAGCGATTCATTTTTTTCCATAGATGCACTATTCTAAGTACACTAGTCCCTATAGGTTTGAGATGATTTACATCAAAAATGTAATTTTACTAAATTAGATTATTACTATTTGCAGTCATTTTGATAGCTTAGAAGAATTTTGGAAAAGATATCATTAAAACTCCAACCATTGGATTTGCAATTTTGACTAACCACCACATTCTACTAATTTCTCACTATCCACTCTTTTGATCTACAAGATTGAGCATTTAAAGTGGTAGTTATTGTCGGTGCAAAAAGTGGCATATATTATAATACTTTAAAGACCTTGAAATATTTAAAGAAAATAGACAAACATGTTTAAAGTTTCTAAAAAAATCAAGTTAAGCTCTATATTATGTGAAGATCTAAGGTGCAAAGTGGGAATTGCAAATGAGTTTATACGTAAAAGATATTAGCATTTTATGGAATCAGTCCAAATTTGGGACAGGGTGTATACATTGACTTTGTACCTAAGAAAATGAGGACTTTCGACTATCTAATGGTGGTTAATCAGATTATGCAACTATATTCCCAACTTTACATGTGATGTTTCAACAAAAGAACTTGAAAGGAAATTCATTCATTAGCTAGGAGAGATTGGCCACTAAAGGTAAATAAATGCCTATTTTTTTACTGTTTATAGGATGCTTGAGTGGACAAAACTAGGCACCTTGATCCTACAACCACCCTTGAGTAGATGTGAACCCGCTCCGTTTGCCATAAAAATGGTGGATCAGTGCCACATGCAACCACTCGGATTAATCCATGAGCTCACATTGGAAGTCATTAGATTCAGTTTCCAAATTGCAGTAGTGGTGCTCCGCATGGAGGACATCAAAGGTGCCGTCTCATCCCAAAATTGGGATAACCAAAGAGAGAGAGTTCCGCCCCAATCTATAGCAGCCAGAGCAGTTACGATAGCAAAAGTAGTGGAAGAGGAAAGAGTTCAGATTTATGCTGCAATTAAAAACCAAGGGCCAAATCATCAATTCTCTATCATCCATACTCCAGCTAAGTATAAGGGTAAGCCATTTAAGCTTTTGATTGATTCAGGCAGTACTCATTCATTTATTTCCCCAGGATGCTTGCGTAAGCTAGTCTTAGAACAGAAATTAGGGAAACCTATGCTCTACCCTTTGAGGTAGTAACTGATGCCAGTGGTGTTGCCTTGGGAGGTGCACTCATGCAGGAAGGTCATGCAGTGGCCTGTGAATCTTGAAAACTCAGAACGCATGAGAGAAATTATGTTGTCCACGACCTAGAGCTACTTTCAGTAGTCTATGCCCTGAAGTTGAGACATTACCTACTGGGTCAAAGATTCACTTTGATGACAGATCATCAGAGCTTAAAGTGAATCTTCACTTAGAAGGATCTTAACATACGCCAAAGAAGGTGGATGCAGACCTTGTAGGAATTTGATTTTGAAATCAAGTATTGCCCAAGTAAAGAAAGTGTGGTGGAACCTTGTAGGAATTTGATTTTCAAATCAAGTACTGCCTAAGCAAAGAAAATGTGGTAGCAGATGCCCTCAGCAGAAACACCTCCTTGCTTGCAATCACAGTGGTGTCAAGTCCATGCACGATAGATTCTTTGGCCCTATTGCTACCCTACTTATGCAGGAAAGCAAAACTCCTCAGGAACCGAGTTCAAGGGTACAACCTGGATGATGAAATTATGTATTATAATATCCAGGCTCTGCATTCCTAATGATGAGGGAACTAAGAGTCAAATTTTGAATGAAGCCCATGATAGCCTTATAGCAGGACATCCAGGTTTCATCAAGACCTACATGTCTGTAAAGAAAAGCTTCTTTTGGCCTGGACTAAAAAAGGATGTACTTAATCATGTACGTCAATGCCTGATATGTCAGAATGTCAAAGAAGAGAGAGTAAAAATGCCTTGGAAGTTACATCCATTAGACATCCCCCAAATGAAGTGAGAATGTATCAGTATGGATTTTATTACTAGACTACCTTTAGTGCAATCAGGTTACAACTCCATCTTCGTGGTCTTGACAAACTGACCAAAGTTGCACATCTGATTCCAGTAAAAGAAACCTACACTGCAGTGGATGTGGCCAGAGTGTTCCTCAAGGAAATCTTCAGATTGCATGGCCTACCTAGGAGAATAGTAAGTGATCAAGATCCCAAGTTCACGTCAAGATTTTGGATTGCATTCTTTGAAGTGGTAGGAACTTTCTTGGATTTTAGCACAGCTTACCACCCCGAGACCGATGGTCAAATAGAAAGGGTGAACCAAGTAATCAAAGATATACTTCGGTCATGCTGTGAACCCAAGAAGCGACTAAGCTATCTGCACCCAGTCGAATTCGCCTACAATGCTTCTTATCACCGAAGTATCGGGATGAGCCCTTTCAAAGTTCTGTATGGACAAGACTACCTAACACCATTAACTTGGTCCAACCCATTGATTAGGGTCAAGATGTCTAGACAGATGCTTGACCACATGGAGCAGCAGATGCAGTCAATCCACAAGGATATAAAAGCTGCCCAAGATAGACAGAAGCAGTATGCAGATAAGAAGAGGTCAGACAGAAAGTTCAAAGAAACAAATATGGTCTTCATTCGAGTAGTCCTAAAAGAAGTTCTCTATCTCTTGGGAAGTACAAGAAGTTATCCCCCAGATTCTGTGGGCCATATCTGATTACAAAGAAAGTAGGTGACTTAGCCTACGAGCTACTTCTGCCTCCTCATCTCAAAGTACATAATGTATTTTATGTCAGCCTACTTAAGAAGTATGTACCGAGCCTGAATCATGTGCTTAATGATGAACTCTTAACTTCTTCAACCCACCAAGGGCATATGAAACTCCAACCTGAAGAAATCCTTGATGTTCGAGAGAAGGTTCTCAGGAACAAAATTCTGAGAGAATTATTAGTCAAATGGAAGTTCTATCCTTTTGAAGACGCCACCTGGGAGAAAGAAGCCGAACTGATGCGAGATTACTCCCAGTTTGTGAGATAAAAACATCTCGCTATTTTCAAGTGGGAGAGAATGTAAGATTCCTCCCTAGCCCCTCAAGATGTCCAGCTTCTTTCCTATAAACAATCCCCTCTTCAGAATAATAAAAGATCGTGTTTCTACCTGTTTTGGCCTAGAGAGAGAAAATATTCTAGAGAGAGATAATTTAGTTTTTAGATGTTTTTGGATGGAAAAATATCCCTTCTTATTAAAATAAATTCTCACGAAAAATAAGTTCAAAAAGAAATTCCTAAGGTGCATTAGAAATAAATTATAATGTGCACAAAAGATGTAAGATTCCTCCCCAGTCCCTCAAGATGTCCAGTATCTTCTCCTGTAATCAAATCCCTCTTCAGAAATATAAAAGATCTTGTTTCTACCTATTTTGGCTTAGAGAGAGAAAATATTCTAAAGAGAGGTTATTCAGATTTTAGATATTTTAGGATGGAAAAATATCTCTTCTTATTTAAATAAATTCTCCCAAAACAGAAGTTCAAAAAATTTTCAGAAGGTGCATTAGAAATAAATTATAATCTGTTCAGCCTTATCCTAAGGTTCCAAATTTTTTGAAAATTTCAAATTAAGCTTCCTATGGACCAATAAGTTTAATCCAAATGTATGGAGGAGATAAATTGAAGAAATAAAGAAAATCTCTCCAAAAATGAGTAAAGATGAAGAGTGGACTAAGGACCAAAGGAAATACTAAAAAAATAAAATTTTGACACCTCAAAGTGGGGATTCCCCCTCATGAAGGAGGTGCCTATTTCACATGAGTGGTGGAGTTTTAAATTCTCAAATATTGAGATATTTCATCTCTCCTATCTCCTAATTCAAGTCTAGTTCCAAAAAGTAAGCTAAACTGACCCAAAAATGGTCAAAAATTGACCAAGCTGATCTCGAAAATTCTAGAATCCTTTTGCTTGGTTAGAAGCTCACTTTTTCCTATAAATAGAAGCCTCCCCCTTTGTAAAAGCTTGATAGTGTTTTATGCACTGTTACTCTACTCCATCCCAGAGCTAAAAACAATGAATTTATTGATAGTTCATTAATTTTTGACCTTTCCCTCTTCAAAAGAATTGGTGGCCACTCTTGTTGCAAATAAGAGTAGATCCAGCCTCAAACCATCAAGCCAAAGAAAAGCTCACAAATTCAAGTAAGCTAGAAATCCTACTTTTTCTTTATTTCTTTTAATGGTTTTCTTTTTTTTATTTTCTTTAAAATAAAAAAATGATGTTATGCCTTGTTAGAAAGGCTTTCCCCCTCTCTTCATTCTTAAATTCAGCTTTTCTTTATCTTAGATAAGTAATCAAATTGTTAGAATTAAACTTTTCATATTATTTCTCTTTTAAAAGTAGAATTTGATTAGTTTAGAATGCTTTAAACCATTTGGGATAATTTTTAAGTAACTTGAGGATAGAAAAAATTAAAAAATGGTCAGCCATACAAAGGAGGTTATGGCAAAATTTTCTTAAATTTTTTGAAATAATTTTTATCTTTTATTATTCAAAAAGAGTAATCCCCACCATTTGTGTATTCTAAAAGTGTTATTTTCAGTCTAGGCATAGAAAAATGCATAGCAGAAATATTTTTATTATAAAAGTGTTATTTCTATTAAAATTTAAATTCTATGCATAGAAAGATGCATATTATAAAAGAGTGATTTTCATTAGATTTAATTTCTATGCATAGAAAGATGCATATTGGAAATAATGTTTTCTATTATAAAAGTGTTACTTTCATCAATATTAATTTTTATGCATAAATAGATGCATACATAATTTTTATATCAAAATAAGAGTTTTCTTTAATCCTATGTTTAAATCCCATGAATATTGGTAAATGAATAAGTAAATACTCTATGAGAGAAATACCTAACGTTTAATGTTCTCTAAGATAATAATGAGAAAATTCAGAAAAACTATCGAAGTCGAAATTTTAGATAAATGAATAGATTATTCATCATAGGAATTCATGATTAGTTTTAAATTCAGTTAAGCAAAATACTTAATGATTAAAATTCAGTAAAGTAGTAATTGAAATATTACCCTTTGAGAAAGTTAGTTCAGGGAGAACCTTTCCAGACTCAAACCCTGAATCAGACAATAACCAAGACTTAATCTCCTTCGTTAGTTTCAAGAAAAGACGATGTGACCAGTTCAGGAAATTTCACTCAAATCACCTACCCACCACCGAATGTGAAATCAAGTTAAGACCCTTGATTCTGATCTAAGGATCAAGGTTACAAAATTCACGAAATTGTGTTGGAATTTTAGACCTGTGATCTAGAAGTATTGGGATACGGATTTAAGATATACCCATTGTATTCAAAAGAAAATCAAAACTGAAAAATTGCATAGAAACCCTGTTTTCTTAAAGGACTGTCTTACGCCAGAATGCTGGAGGGAGCATTTGGTATATGTGTTTTTCTAAGGAAAGTTCGGTTGCAACAGCTGTGTGGCGGGGAGTGCTCAAAGGACGGCTCACACGGCAAAATCCTACCCAGGTCTTGACCAACCTGGGTATGGTGAAAAATGGTGTGCTTCTGGTACAATGGGCAAGGGCCAATGAAGCGGTCCCTGAGTGAAGTGCCAGGACACCTAAGGAGGATCCTGGAGGGTTCTGACTAGGCGATGCACGAGCTCGCAGTGCTTAGGACATCCATGCGTATGTCGTGGAAGATATATATATGTATGATGACGAGAAATTTATTGTAATCTGTTAACTGGATCTCGTTGCTGACCTGCTGGTTTTAACAGAGAGTCCGAGTGATACTGTTTTGTGAGAAACAAGGATTGAATGGAAATTTTGAGTTATGACATCTGTAACCAATAATTGTTTGTCAATGGATTGTTTTAAAAGTTAAAGTTTAAAGAGGAGTTTGTGCATATCTGTATTCTAAAGCAAAAGTTAAGAAAGGCATTCAGGTGAGTACTTGTCTGGTTCTACCAATTCCAATGGTACCCATGGGCCGGATGGGATTAGGCTGGAAGTAGTAGAGTTTTAATAATAAAATTGATTAATAGGAATACGTTTAGAACTCAAGTAGTTAAATAAAAGCCTGAAGACTTCTCTAATGAATAGATCAATGGCTGTGCCTGATTCAATTAGAAAAAAAGCGTTGATCCCTTCAAGTTAAGTTTGTAATGGTTTCCCTTCTATCTGGTTTATTCAAATGAAGGTTAGCTTAGTATCTTGACCTCGTTAGAAAAATTCGTTAAGAAATTCAAAATGGTGGAATCGCCCCATTTTTCGGGCATGGAAAATTTTCTCGGTTTTGGTTTTCAGAATGACCACGAGCTTAGTCTTGTGCCCAGACATTCGAGGGGGCGAGGCCCCGAGTGGGAAACCCTGCCCCGTGCATGAGGGAGCTGCTTCCGCTACCAGCTTACTGGGAATCCCCGATGTGCTGAGGGGGCAGTGGGATCCCATAGTTGGCATCAGAGTGCTATTGTAAATTAACGTAACAGCAACAGAAATTGCTAAAATTTTAAAGTAAATCTGGGAAATAATGTTTTCACTTGTTAATATTATGTTGAATGAACTTCAAAAATTGAAAACTCATAAATTGAATTGAAAATTTATAGATGGATACCCCAAATCTATTTGGCATTCTTGAACTCTCCCAGAGTCAGGATATGATAGCCTTTGCATTCGAGCACCTCATCAACTTTGCTCTACGGCCCGAGTAAGCAGAGTGAGACTCACACGTCATTTTGAGAGTCTTTACTTTCCTGACCCTATTGAGTGATGTCGGTATATGTGGTTCTTTGGAGGATGATGTATTAATGTCAGTACCACTTAGCGTCAGAGGCTCAGGCAAAATATTTCTTTAGCCATGATTCTGATAAGGCTAGGGCTTGTTCAGCATGTTCAACTCTTTGATCATTCACCCAGGAACTTTCGAATTTCATGTCGAGTTTTTAGGCTTCTTAGTCGCTTTATCCCTAGAAGTAGAATTACAGAACTTCTTTCTGTAATGAATCGTGTGCACCATGGTATGTCTCCTTCGCAGTTTCGCTTCTTTATGCGTATGGGATTGAGGCAGTGATTTTGGGAGCCGTGATGCTCTATGTATATATTGAGAAATTTTGATAATAAACGATGTTTTGCAAAAAAAATCTAAATTATTTTCATGATTGTGAATATGGTTGGTAAAATTATCATAGTAAATCTTGTTTCATGAAGTATGATGAAATAATTATATGTTTAAAGAATAAATCACAAAAAATAAAATAATTATAAATCTGTTATCAAAGTTAAGTTGACGAAAATCTCGTTTTGTCAGAATCATGAGGCGTGCAGCCCGTGCAAGGTAACCGAATCCTCTAACTGATGATGACGAAGAGTTAGATCCGGATGTTCGAAAAGCCCTAAAGATCCCAACCTGGTCCCTTCAAGGGTGAAGGGGAGCAATTAGGTGAAGTACTGGAGAAGTAGATTGAGGCTATGGAAGAATACTTTGATGTAATTGGCTACAATGAGAGAAGCAAGATAGCTCTCGCCAGGTTAAAGATTGTGGAAACGGCCAAGGTCACTTAGAGGAATCACTGCAAGACTAACCGTCTCGACTGGAATACCTAGACCTGGACCGATCTTAAAGCTTACCTCAGAAAGAGGTTTTGTCCTCTAAGCTTCCTTGAAACTAAAATGAATGAGTTCTTGGAACTAAAGTAGGATAGCCGAACAATTGAAGAGTACCATCAAGCTCTTGCCCTTCTCCTCAAATATTCCCCGCAATTGGATGAAGAGTAGCTGATGGTCAGATTCATTCGAGGAATGAACGAGCCATTGGAAACCTTAGTGAAGAATGCTAAACCTATCCCAATGCTAGCCCAAGCTATAAGAATGACAGAGGACTTTGCCAAAGCCTTTGTTGTTAAGGTCCTGCCAAAGCCTGCACTCTCTAACTTTAAAAGATTCCAAACCTCGAGAAGTAGTTCAAACTTTCCTCCCCCAAAGAAACAGCAAGGCCCAAATCAGAATCAGGATACTTGGAGATTCAGAAGTGAAGGAAGACCCTTCCCATACAACACTTTCTCAGGAGCCCCACCTCTTTCAAGGATTTAAAGGGATGAGGTCAGAAGTGAGAACCGGTGTTTTGGATGTCAGGGTTTTGGTCTCACCAGCTGGTTGAAAGACTGCCCGACTTCTGCCATGTCAAGGGGACAGGGAAGTCAAGGACCGTAAGTGCAGAGACAAGCCCCTTCCTACCAGTTAAATCAAGGTCCATCTCACCAAATTAGGGAAATCCTAGAAGAACTCCAGCTCAGCCATCTGCCTCTGTCTAGAGTAGCCTCAGAACTCCTTCCGAGAATTAGGGTTACCAAAGAGAAAGAGTTCCGCCTCTCAGACTGCAGTAGCCAGAGCAATCACAATAGCAGTAGTGGAAGAGGAAAGAGGAAAGAGGAAAGAGGAAAGATTTATGTAAAATTGAAAACCAAGGGCAAAATTGCCAATTCTCTGTCATCCATACTCCAGTTGAGTATCAGGGTAAGCCTTTTAAGCTTTTGATTGATTCAGGCAGTACTCATTCTTTCATTTCCCTAGGATGCTTGCGTAACCTAGTCTTAGAACAAAAATCAGGGAAACCTATGCAAGTTGAATTGGCCAGTGGGAAGATTCTTTTCACTCACCTTGAGACAGATCATATTCAGTTCAATCTAGATGGGAATTTAACTAGCTGTCAGTTCAGAGTTATACCTTTGGGAGTTTTCGACGGGATCCTTGGAATGGATTGGCTCCACAAAAATCAAGCTGACATTCACTATCATAATGGAACCATTTCCTTCCGTGACCTTCACACGAAAATAAAGTTCAAGGAACCGGAATTTCAGGATCCCCAAGTCTGCAGTTAGTAAAGGCTTCTAAGTTACTAAAAGAACTTAGAAAGAAGAAGCTCATTTATGTTGTCAAAATGAATCCAGTAGAGACACAAAGTTAAAAGCTAAAGAACCTAAATGGTTAAGTGATTATGATGATTTATTCCTAGCAGAATCAACGGACATGCCTCCAATTTGGGAAGTAGATCATGTGATGGATTGACCCCGGAGCTTAGCCCTACGCACATACAAAATGCCAGTTCCTGAAGCCATCAAACTCAAGAAGCAGCTTAGACAACTATTAGAACAAGGGTTTGTAAGACCGAGTGTTTCACCTTGGGTGCGCCAGTTCTCTTTCAGAAAAAGAAAGATGGAATGCTAAGACTGTGTGTGGACTACACAGGTCTCAATCAGCTGACATTTAAGAATAAGTATCCTACCCCCAAAATTGATGAGCTTCTGGATAGGATAAGTGGAGCCCAGATCTTCACAAAGATAGATCTCAAATCAGGGTATTATCAGATCACAATTAATGAGCAAGATATCCCAAAGATAGCCATCAATACTCGATATGGGCATTATGAATTCACTGTCATGCCGTTTGGGATTGACAAATGCCCCAGCTACATTCAATCGCTTAATGCAAGACATTCTCAGAGAATACTTGGATGATTTTGTTCTTGTTTTCTTTGATGATATTTTGATTTACTCAAAGAATGCAGCTGACCACCATGAAGCTCATGTCAGAAAAATTCTTGAGATTCTAAGGAAGCACCAACTCTTTGCAAAAAAGAGAAAATGCATTTTCTGTGCCGACCATGTTGAATACCTGGGCTTTCTGGTATCCAAAGATGGAATTTCTCTAGATTTCGCAAAAGTCCAAGCAGTCATAGATTGGCCTGAACCAAAGACAATGAAAGAAGTCAGAGGATTCTTGGGATTGACTGGTTGGTATAGAATTTTTATACCAAAGTATGCTCTCATAGCTCCGCCTTGATGACTAATCTTCTCAAGAAGAATATCTCGTTTCGATGGTCTGCCAGGTGGTGCGAGAGTGCTTTTGATAAGCTGAACACCGCCTTGGTAACCAATCCCGTTTTGAAGTTGCCAAATTTTTCTCTACCTTTTGAGGTAGTAAGTGATGCCAGTGGTTTTTCCCTGGGAGGTGCACTCATGCAGGAAGGTCATGCAGTGGCCTATGAATCTCGAAAACATAGAACGCATGAGAGAAATTTTGATGTCCACGACCTGGAACTACTTTTAGTAGTATATGCCCTGAAGCTATGGAGACATTACCTACTAGGTCAAAGATTCACTTTGATGACAGATAATCAGAGCTTAAAGTGGATCTTCACTCAGAAGGATCTTAAAATGCACCAAAGAAGGTGGATGCAGACCTTGTAGGAATATGATTTTGAAATCAAGAACCGCCCAGGCAAAGAAAATGTGGTAGCAGATGCCCTCAGCAGAAAAGCCTCCTTGCTTGCAATTAATGTAGTGTCAAATCCTTTGATTATTGAAGCAAGTGAGAAGATCATGCAGGATAGATTCTTTGGCCCTATTGCTACCCTACTTGTGCAGGAAAGCAAAACTCCACAGGAGGTGAACCCAGTTCAAGGGTACAACCTGGATGATGGAATTATGTATTATAATTGCAGGCTATGCATTCCCAATGATGAGGGGACTAAGGGTCAAATTCAGAGTGAAGCCTATGACAGCCTTATTGCAAGACATCCAGGTTTCATCAAGACCTACATGTCTATAAAGAAAAGCTTTTTTTGGCTTGGTCTAAAAAAGGATGTACTTAATCATGTATGTCAATGTCTAACCTGTCAGAAAGTCAAGGCCAAGAGAGTAAAAATGCCTGGGAAGTTATATCCATTAGATGAAGTGGGAATGTATCAGTATGGATTTTATTACTCGATTACCTTCAGTGCAATCAGGTTACAACTCCATCTTCATGGTAGTTGATAGACTAACCAAAGTTGCCCATCTGATTCTAGTAAAAGAAACCTATAGTGCAGTGGATGTGGCCATAGTGTTCCTCAAGGAAATCTTCGGATTGCATGGCCTACCTAGGAGAATAATAAGTGATCAAGATCCCAAGTTCACGTCAAGATTCTGGACTACGTTTTTTGAAGCAGTAGGAACTTTCTTGGATCTCAACACAACTTACCACCCCGAGACCGATGGTCAAACTGAAAGGAAAAACAAGTAATCGAAGATATACGTCGATCATACTATGGGGCAGAGAACCCAAGAAGTGGATAAGCTATCTGCACCTAGTCAAGTTCACCTACAATGCTTCTTATCACCGAAGTATTGGGATGAGCCCTTTCAAAGCTCTGTATGGACAAGATTGCTTAACTCCATTAACTTGGTCCGACCCATTGATTAGAGTCGAGATGTCCAGATAGATGCTTGACGACATGGAGCAGTAGATGTAGTCAATTCGCAAAGATATAAAAGCTGCCTATGAATAGACAGAAGCAGTATGCAGATAAGAAGAAGACATATAGAGAATTCAAAGAAGCAGATATGGTCTTCATTCGAGTACGCCCAAAAAGAAGTTATCTATCTCTTGGGAAGTACAAGAAGTTATCCCCCAGATATTGTGGACCATACCTGATTACAAAGAAAGTAGGTGACTTAGCCTACGAGCTTCTTCTGCCTCCTCAACTTAAAGTACATAATGTATTTCATGTTAGCCTTCTTAAAAAGTATATACCAAGCCCGAATCAGAATTCTGAGAGAATTATTGGTTAAATGGAAGTTCTATCCTTTTGAAGATGCCACCTGGGAGAAAGAAGTCGAACTGTTTACGGGATTACCCGTAGTTTGTGAGATGAGGACATCTCGCATTTTTCAAGTGGGAGAGAATGTAAGATTCCTTCCCAACCCCTCAAGATGTCTAGTATCTTCCCTTGTAATCGAATCCCTCTTCAAAAATATAAAAGATCTTGTTTCTACCTATTTTGGCTTAGAGAGAGAAAATATTCTAGAGAGAGATTATTCAGGTTTTAGATATTTTTGGATGAAAAATATATCTTCTTATTTAAATAAATTCCCTCGAAACGGAAGTTTAAAAAGATTTTCAGAAGGTACATTAAAAATAGATTATAATCTTTTTAAAAGGCCTTATCCTAAGGGTCCCGATTTTTTGAAAAATTTTAAACTGAGGATTTGAAAAGACTCATTCTGGACTAGAAACATAAAGGAGGATTTTGGAAGTGGTTTTTTGTCATTTTTGCTTCAATTGAAGTGAATTCTCAGCCAAAGGTTGCTAATGTGTGATATAGAGTTTTGAAGCAAGTATTTGTGGTGTTCTAATATTGGTGGACAATTTTTGGTCTGGGGTCATCAGCTAGTGTCTGTTTTGGGTATCAGTTGATATCAGATCTGTCTAGGGGTAGTAAAGAAAGATTTACGTCAGCTACTGTTACCTGTGATCAGTTGTGGCTTTTGGGAAATAGGAATGAAGGCTTGGAGATTAGGTCTGACGGTGGAGGACAGTTTGAGGTAGTGGTCAGGTTAGACAGAAAGGTATAAAGGTGCCTACTTGTCTTAGCCTGAAGGTATCAAGGTGCCTACTTGTCTTAGCCAGAAGTCAACGGAAAGAGCCTAAGCTGGTAGTTGTCATTTTTGCCTAGGATCCTAGAGTCCCCATGTTCTGATCCTTAAATATTTTCCTCTTGTGTGTTTGTTGGTGGTGTTATAGAGGTCATAACCTAGCCACCACAAAATGTGAAACAACAACTCCTAATTAGGGGCTTGAACTATGGGAGCTTTAGATAGCATTAGCTTGAGGGACCAGAATTTGATGTCACATTCCTCTGTCCATTTGAGGTTGGCTTGTCACAACTATTGGGTCAATGGCACTTTAATCTAGGTCATTTGTTGGTTTAATGGGACTACTACGTGGGCAAGATACCGGAGCATTCGACTATGCCATCTGACTTGCCCCAAAAATCTTCTCAGCTCCTTCACACTGGTCGAAAATGGAGCTTTTCGGATCATCTCCACTTTGGTTGAGTCTACTAAAATGCCTTCTTAAGAGACAATGTGGAGCATACCACTTTGGACTGCAAAGGCACATTGGTCGAGTCTACTGCAATGCCTTCTTGAGAGACAATGTGGCCGAGGAGCATACCGCATTGGACAGCAAAGCCACATTTAGCAGGATTCAAGCTCAGTCTAGACACTTGGCATTTGGCCAAGCACAACTGCAAGTGCATCAGATGTTGGGATGATTTCCTAAAGACACTATTTAAAATAATCACTAAACACCCACATGAAGGTGGTAAAAAATTTGACAAAAATCTCCTGAACCTTCCGCTGAAACATGGCAGGAGCATTCTTGAGCTCGAAGATCTCAGACGTAAAGGGTCCCCAATCAATGGTAAAGGTCATCTTCTTCCAATATTCGGGTGCCATTTGGACTTGGTTGTGGCCACTAAATCCAGCTAAGAAGGAGTACATTTCATGGCTGGCTACATCATCGAGTAGGGAATCCATGAGCAGCAAAGGAAAAGGATACGAGATTGTGGCGGTGTTTAGCTTCCTATAATTTACACATACCCTCAGCTTTTGATTTTTCTTGGGAACAATCATGATCGAGGACAACCATGTTGTCCAATCAATTAGATATATGAATCCGACGTACAGCAGCTTATCCATCTCCTCCTTGATTCTTTTGGCATAGTTAGGATTCATCGTATACCTCTGTTACCACATAGGAACTGTATTTTCCCTGAGGTCGATCCAATGCTGGTAGAAACGAGGGTCACTCCCTTTCATTTCGGTGTAGCTCCATGCAAACACATCCTTGAAGGACATGAGAAACACCCAGACATCCTCTTGGAATGAAGCATCTAGCTTGGCACTACTCTGGCCATCTTTGGGTCGACCTCCATTCCCAGATTCATCTCCATCGGTTCATCTTCCTTCACCCTTTTGGATTTCTTGAGGTCCCTGTCAAAGGCTTTCTCCATTGTAATGATCTATTGCAAATTCGAGGTATTGCCATCATCGGCTAAAGCTTCATTAAAATCTTTGACCTTGTGAAGAAATTTCCCTTCGCTCAGTAGATCAGGCTGATCCCTGGTGACTTCATTTTTGAGCTGATGATCCAGTTTGTATTTGTTAATTATTCGAACCACATCAACCTCAAATAGGCTGTGCGCTTTTGCCGCACAGGTCGTAGCTGGGGTCGAACACCGTATGCGAGCCACGAATGGCTACAAGCATACAACCAGGGAAGGAAGCTCAAACATAATGCAAAGGGTGTGTCACTCACCGCTCAACCGCCGTCGCCTTGAAGGATTCCCGCGTCGCAGTGAAGAAGGAGCCGCCGTCTCGCCGCTCTACTGCCTCTCTGCCCGCCGCCGTCGTGCCGCTACACAGTGCTCGATCGCTCTCTCACTCTCTCTCTCTCTCTCTCTCACACGCAGGAGAAGGAAATCAAGGAGATAAGGCAAGAGCACTCTTGTATTCACAACACATGAGAATGAGGATTTTAGGGTTACACTTGACTCTTATAGGTGACTTGGCCGTTCACACTTGGGCGCCCATACATGGCCGGCCGATCCTAACACTTATCCTACTGATATTCAAGGTGCGTCTCTCATCGGCGATCACCAATCCCTTCATCCTTAACATATGGTGCTGACAAGCCCGGCCCATGACTCAGAATATTTAAATTAATGACGTAAAACATAGTACGTCTCAATGTCCGTCATAGGTTAACATGCCCCCCTTCCTGATGTAGATTCCGTCCTCGGAAGCTATGGTATGGTAAGCTCGAGAGGGTTGTTGTGGTAGACCGTCTGCAAAACAGGAAAGTAGAGTGAAGGTATGCTGGAATTCAAAAGATATAAAGTGTATAAATTCAAGCATGTTAGACCACAATGGATGTTGCTATGAAAACTTAGTTTAAGGGTCACATGAGTGAGCTAGTGTAGCAAATTAACAGGAGTTTAAAATTATTGAAAGTAAATCAAGAGTTAGCAAGGTGTCAAAGATTAATCAAGGTTTATAACTGGCCTAAGTCAAGGAAAATAACCAAGCTTAATAAATAAACAGATGACCACACTGTGTCTACTCTAAGAACAAGTTAATACCACGAGTCTAGGGACATAAGAAACATCATAGTTACAGGAGCTTTTTGTCTTTATTTTTTTTATTTTTTTTAATGCACGTGATAATTTTTACGCACAATGGCGACCTTCCTAAGGCAAAACTAACATCGATCCTGGTACCATGTTTAACACAAAGCATTCTCCAAGAATCTATTAGTTCACCTTAGGCAAGGCTACCCCCTACCAACCAAGGCATCGGTCTGGAGTAGAATACTCCTCGCCTACCAAGTATCAATAAGGCGATAGGCCAACATTAAAGCACATCATAGACTTGCATTGCCATTTATTGTAGGCTTTAAAAAAAAAATTTAAATTTCTTTTGATCTTCGCTCCCGAACTAAAATGCGTTCTTACATCCTTTCGACAAGGGGTAAAAGCTATGTCCTAGAGGTCAACACACACACAGCCAGGTGTCAAACATTAAGATGGTTTGATCCTAGACCTAAGATAATCGTATTCTAAGGTTAACTAAAGACTGCATGCATTTTCAAGAATATATCCAATAAGGTTAAACTCATTAATGATTCACACTAGCACGTCAGGCAACTTCAAAAACTAAGTAGTACATTGACAATTTCCATGTGGTCATGCATTATAGTTCATGCAATTGATTGAATAGTAAAAAATTAAAGAGAGTGGGCATGGAAGAATTACACCTGAAATTGGAGATCTCCTTGATTTGACGAGACAGCTTGCAATTTGATGTAGATATATTTTGATGAACGTTGCGGCAGTCTCAGGACTTGGAAGCAAACCCACCTCAAACTTTTAACCTGTACAATCAACTAACAAGCACTATACCTCGAGAGGCACATCAGTGTGAAAACTTAAAGACTCGTTTAAGGACTCCAAACTAGAAACAACTTGAAAACACTAACCTACCTACCAGTCACCACACTACTACTGAGGATGCGGTAAGAGGATGTTGTAGAGTCCTGGCTCTAGCCCTAAGGCTAAGCCTCTATCTGCATCATCCAAATAAATAAAGTCAACCTCAGTAGTGCCATGAGTTTCATCCGTCCATTCATCATTGTCAGATATTTCCTTTTCATTTTCCCATCCACATAAACTCATCAAGAATGTAACCATGCGAGGATAGTCATCTTGTGGAAAAGGAAAGCATTGGGCTATCGGGGATATTTCCTCTACGGAGTAGGGGTCAGTCATGGTCAATAGGCGAATTAGCCATTCTAATTCCTCAACATTTTCCTCTCTGGCTAGTACATCCATATGATCCCATTCAGTTTCAATTATAGGATAGCACATGTGAAATATCTGAGAAAGGTACAGATGATACCTCTCACCAAAGGTGGGAGTGGATGAAGTGTATGATGATCGTGCATTTGCCATATCTGCAAACACAGATATAGCATCAGTAGGTTTATGACAGGTCAATCTAGTTCTTGATTGGATACGGATATTTCTCCTCTTTTTGTGCTCTTGCTCTTTTTACTATTTTTTGTTTATTTTCTCTTTATATATTTTTTTTAAAAATGTATGAAGCTATATATATACATCCCCTTGAATTTGGCAATTACATGGTCAGGCGAGAAGGTTAGGGAGGAAGCAATAGAATGTTGAGCGTGAGTACATGCTCCCCCTTTCCTTGGGTAGATCATATTTTCTGCAATGATATTGCAGCTTCTTGGAACCAATTGGTCCAGCGGGCCATAGGTTGTGATGTGGGCAGATTGCTTTTTATGACCCTTGTAGCCACATCCAATTGCAGAGATGGTAGTGTACGCTCCCATTGACGAATGGAGGAAATGGTTTCCGATGATACTTTTACAAAGGGAGACATAGACTCATTGGTCTCTTGTTGGGTGTTGATAAGAGTAGGTGTAGAGCATGAAGAAACTTCTATATCAATGTGTGTTTGGCATGAAGAGCTAGAAGCTTCATGTGACTCCCCCCTTCTTGAGCTAGGTGGTATTGATCGATATCGTTTGGAAATCCAAACTAGCTCTGGAAGAAGTGGTGCGGAGCACTCTGTTACCTTTTCCTTACCACGGTCTTGAATTGTCGTTGGGGTGGCAACAATTGGTTTGCAAGGTTTTACAAGTGATGTAGAGGGATGTTTAGGGATCCAAATTTGGTCATTCCCCTCGTAGTACCCTTGGGCTACTAATAATTTTTTAGGGATCCATCGCGATGTTACATTGCCCTTTCTCGGGTGGGTAGCTGCTTTCCTTTTACGAGGCTTCTTGGTGGCTGAACGAGATTGAGCAGGGGAAGTAGCTATTAACGAAGCTTTTGGGACCCATTTGTATGTATTTTTTGGCATAGTAAGCGGAGCTTTAGAGACCACCCTGCATGTTTCCACTCTTGGCGTTGAAGCGTTAGAGGGGTGGCAAACAATCAAAGATGGTTTTGCAACTGGACTTTGTGATTTTTCATTATCCACAGTCGATGGCTTAGGAGCGGGATTTGGAGCGGTCATACTGAGTGTTGGTTCTTGCGTTGTGACTCGTCTGGTTGCCCAATCGATATTGCACTTGGTGGCCAACATCCATTTGCGCCCTAAGTTTATAGTGCCTTCCATGGTACCAGCAGGGCATAACCAAAAAGCTTTGAATTACGGTCCCCTTATCATAGGCAACCGGAGTGTGCAGAATTCCTGAGACAGGGGTTTTTTTCTTGTTGATTCCTTGAACTTGGATAGCACTCTTGGATAAAGGTGATTTTCCAAGTTGACACCACACGCCATATGATAGCAAATTGTGCTGCGCTCCTGTATCCAATAATGCATTATACAGCACCTCCCCGTAAGGACTCTGTAACTCAATTGGGTATCTTAGAGGTGGGTCAGATTCCAGTGAATCCTCCGCTTCCTCGAAAAATGCTTGTGTAATCCCCAAGTTGGCTTCTCGTTGGCGCCTAGCACGCTATTGACGTTCTTTGGCTTCAACTCTCGCTTGTATTTTCTTAAGCTCAGCTTGTTCTTTAGCTGCCTTCTTTTGATGGATTGCATGTAACTCCTCTTGGCTCAGGGGGTCATAGTATCTTTTGAACTTACTCCCATTAAGGAATCCAATGGTTTCAACTCCGTCGAGAGTCTCCACTCTGATGGTATCTTACGGGGTAATTTCACATACTCTATACGGTCCCTTACCAGCATATTTGAGTTTTTTCTTTTCGTTACGCACTCCATACATCAGGACTTTATCCCCAACCTTGATGTCCTTGTCCTTGAGGTGGCGATCAGACCTTTTTTTCCTTCTATCCTTCTCCACAAGGGCATTGTATACAGCCAATTGTCTTTCTTCGTTTAGCCGCTCAAGGATATATAGACGCTCTACTAAGGGATTACCATCCCAACCCTCTTGAGTAGCAACACGAAGACTAGGAATGACAAATTCCCATGGCATGACTGCTTCTTGGCCATATACCATTTTGAATGGTGTGCAATTAATAGCCACTTTGTACGCAGTACGATAGGCCCATAAAGCTGTCGTAAGCTTTAGATCCCAATCCGTGCGATGAGCTTCAACTGTCTTTGTCAAAACAGAGATTAAGGTCTTGTTGGTACTCTCGGCTTGGCCATTCACTTACGGATAGTAAGGAGTAGATTTATGATGGGATATCATGAAATTTGTTGTGAGCTCCTTAATCACTTCATTTATAAAATGCGTACCATTGTCGCTCACAAGTTCAAAAGGACAACCGAAGCGTGTGATTATATTTTCAAAGAGGAACTTGGCTGTTGTCCTTGCATCTGCCTTACGTGTCGCTTTCGCTTCAGCCCATTTGGTCATATAGTCAGTGGCTACAATAATATAGCGAGATTGTGTGTTTCGGGCCGCTGGACTAATTGGACCTACAAAGTCTAAACCCCACTTTTCAAATGGTTGGTTTACTTTGATCGGATGTAGGGGCATTTGATCTTTCCGCTGGGGTTTCTTGTATCTTTGGCATTCATCGCAACCCTTCACAAAGAGTGATGCATCTTGGAACATAGTGGGCCACCAATACCCTGATTGTAAGATCTTTCGCGCAGTTAAGTCTCCTGAGAAGTGACCACCGGCTACACCCATATGTGCCTCTTGCAAAATGTATAGATACTCATCCTCTCGGGCACAACGCCTAAGAACGTCATCCTTTCCTCTTTTATAAAGAGTCCCGGGTATCAGGCAATAGGGTTCGCATTCTTTGATCAGCTTTCGAGCTAGATCTTTACGAAGCTCCTTGGGTGGAAAGCCATTAACCAAAAAGTTCACAATCTTCTCACTCCATTCAGGCATTGTCTCCACCATGAACAGGGAAATGTCAGGTAAGTCATCATCAACTCCCGTAAGAGCTTCACCATTAGGTATGCGAGACAAATCAGCCATAATATGTTTTTTGCCAGGTCTCACAACAACAGTGAAATCAAACTCAAGAAGAATCAATAGCCATCGTGTGATTCTTCCTGTGGAGCATGGTTTGTTTACCAGATACAACAATGCTTGATGATCCACATAGAAAACAAACTTGGTGGCAAGAAGGTAATAACGAAATTTCCTTACTGCATATATCATTGCCAACCCTTCTCGCTCCGTAGTGGTGTAGTTCATCTCTGCATCGTTCAACGGCTGGCAAAGCTAATGGGATAGTCTAGTTTGTGTTCTCCAGGTTGAGTTAACACACACCCAATAGCAAAGTTTGATGCATCAATATGCACATGGAAGAGTAAATCCCAGTTAGGCATTCTCAAGATTGGAGCACTCGCTAAGGCCTTCTTTAATAGCTCATAGGAACGGTCACATTCTTCGGTCCAAATAAACTCAATGAGAAGATTATACAATGGTCGAGCTATCTCGGCGAAGAAGAGAATAAACCTTCGATAATAACCAACGTGGCCCATAAAGCGTTGGACTCCCTTGTAGTTGGTGGGTGGTGGCAGTTCCAGAATGACCTTGATTTTACTCTCGTCCGTGGAAATCCATTTTTGGACACTATATGCCCTAAGATAACTCCGTGTTTAACCCAGAATTGGCATTTGAAAGGATTCAAGGAGTTGCTGGACTGGTTTAGCAGTGCTAATCATTGGAATCGTGTGTTGCACCACCGAGGGTGGAACACCCTTCATATCATGATATGTCCAAGCAAATATGTCCTTGAATTCTTTAAGAAGCTTCGTAAGTGCAGCTTCTTCCGCCTTGGTGAGGTCTTGAGCAATAAAAACTGGTTTAGACTCCTCACCCGGATCTGCTAAGTCTATCTCCTTAACTACCGCAGGGCCATCGTAGACACCGCTACTCCCATTGGTAGGCGTTCGTTGGGCTTTTGTGTAGACCACCTTACGTTCCCCTGTGGTAAATGATTTGAAATGCTCGGGTGCGGGGTGTAAGTCTACTGGTTCTTGTTGTGCCAAGCTTTTTTCTTTCAATTCCGCTTCCTTTTGTTGCTGAGCCAACTCTTGGTTTTGCCGCCTTCTTGCACTACGACTTAGTTTCGGCTTCTCTTCGATTTCTAATTGGGCGACGTCATGAGGTTGCGGAATACACCACATGACACTTTGGAGGTATTGTCCCCAATTATCCGCTATCTTCCGATGAGCATCAAAATGGCTCCTACATAACTAAGCCATTCTGCAGTAGATCTTTCCTTGTTTATTGTAGTGCGTACATTAGCTCGATAGCGTTGGCGCTTATGTCTCGTTTTCTTCTTACCAAGTTTTTGATTTTTGTTTCTATCAGATTCGGACTCACTTGGTTGATCTTCACTTTCGGATGAACTGCAGGAGGTCACTGTCCTAGGCCTTGAGCACCTTGCTTCCACATTTGGGTGAATATTTGATTCATCCCCCCTATCAGGCTCAGAGTCAGTTTGTTCTTGAGATTCATACTCGGAGTTACATTGGTCAGAGTCTTCGCTACTGTCAGTTGAGTTTGCTACTTTCTCGCCATTAGGAGTCAAGTGCATAACACCTATCATGTTTATTGGCACTAATGGTGGCATATCTTGCCCCTCAGGTGTTACCCAACTTGTGCCTCTATTTCCCCATGTGTCTATGGTTGCCGCTAGGTGTACCCAATCCACGTTATCCGACTCAGTCATACCCGGTAGGACATCCATATAAGGAGAATCTTTCCCATCATCAGTCTCTTTTTTGCATGTATAGCAATACCTTAATGGGGCGAAGTGAATAGTGGTATCCGATCGATTATCAATGATAACCTTGCTTCCTAAAGGATGTGCACGACCATTCTCAAGATCAACTTGAATGACAGAGTCCTGGAATTGTAGATAGACATGGTTTTTCGACCAGTCATGCACCATTTGTGCTTCCCTCATGAAAGGACGTCCTAAGATCATTTGATATGACATAGGATGCTTGGAGAAATCCATTACAATGAAGGTATGTTTTACCTTGTATCCCAGGACCTTGATCTTAAGATCCCTTAACATTCCAATAGGTTTAGCTATGGTTCCGTTTGCCATCTTAACTACTATGTTGAGGTGAGGTCTTCCCATGGATTCCCAATAGTTTTTAGTCACAATGCTCACTCCAGCACCACCATCAAGGATTCCCTTTAGAGTTAATCCCTTGGTAGTAATGGGGAGGGTTGCATTAGATTCGTCCCCTTCAAAGTACTGTCCCAACTTGTTAACAGGTATTTCCACGACCGAGTTTTCATCTAGGTTGGGTTGTAGATCCCAATGTTCCTCCTCATCTTGAAGCGTGTCGGGTCTATCCATATTTGCAAATTGTGGTAATCCCGCCTTTAGCTCTCCATTGAGAAATGCCCGAAGAGCTAAGAATAGCTCAGGATCTCCATATAACTTGGATATGATCGTGGTTCTGATTTCAGAGGACATGAAATCCATTAGCTTGGACACATTCAATGGTACTTTTCGAGATATCGCCCCTTGACTAGGGACTGGTGAAGATGGAATCACTTCCTCTTCGATGGGGTCAGGCATTCCCTCACTAAACATTCTTTCCAGCAAGAAGGGTGTTTTCCCACTTTTGGATGTCCTATCCTCACTTTCTTCCCGAATGATACTAGGTATAGCTAACGGTTTATGGTTCCTGTGAGGCTGAACTTGTGTAGGAAACACTGTGTCTGGAATTTTGATTTTTCTCGGGTTTGGCTCCAGTTCTCTTTGTGTTTCTTCCACCAAACCCCTTAAGTGTTGCACTTGTTCAATCTCCTCAACTGGGTTTGGGTAAGTTCCAATCTTTTTCTTGAGGGTTTTTGGCCCACGTGGCTTGTCTTGGGGAGTCTCAGTCAGTTTGGGTGGTCGAGAGGGCATTAACTGACTTGGTTGTGGGGCCGAGGAAGTTTCCTTCTGTTTTCCCTTATTTATGTACTCGCTTAATTCTCCTTCGTTGAGCTCCCGAGTGGGTTCCTCCCTTAAGGTAGTGGCTTTGGTCCCCATGGTTTCTATTGAATCGGAATCATCTTCAGGATCATTCATATACACGGGGTCGTCTCCTGTCCCTATGTTAGTCTTTGAACTGGGTTTGGAGCTCGTGGCATTAAGCGATCTCTTCCGCCGCGTTTTCTTTTTCTTTGCTTGAGCGATTGATGCGGTATCCCTCTCTTCAAGAATGTAGTTTTGATTTTGAAGCATTGACCGTGTAACTACATTCGCGGGTACAACGGGTGTGGTTCCTCGTGCTTGGTTGGTGACCTCAACCAAATTCAATGGCGTAATCTTGGGTGCATTAGGATTATGTGGACATTGAGCAATCAAATGATCTATGCCACAACGATTACATGTAAGTACCGGCATTCCCGATGTGCTCCCTTGATTTGGTTGCATCTGAGTAGCGATCTTCTGTAGCCTATTAGGGCACTCCGCTACATGATGCGGTCCACCACAATCGTAGCATTGAAGAGGTGGTCTCCTCGCCAAGGTATTAAGGTTTTGCCCTCTTGTGGGCGAGAGCAGCCGCTTGATATATAGGCTTGACTTGCCCGAAATGATCCTCCATGTAGTACTGGGGAGTCATTTCAAACGTATCAATCCCATATGGAGCAGTGGGGTCTATCTCCTCTTCATAATCCCCACACGCACTATGTGACTCACAACCCATCTGGTTTATTGGGGTAATCCTTGGATGTGGAGGTTGTGGTCCTAGCAGCACTGGCGGTGGTAACGGCACAGACTGGACTACATTCGGATTCCTTGGAACTATGTGCTGTGATGGTTGCTCGACAGGTTGTGCAGGCATTAGCGCGGGTACTTGAGGTGTGTTTGACCAGGCTAGTGGTGCCTGATTCGCCAACATTCGCTTAAGAACTAGGCAATCTTTAGATTGATAGCCATACTTACCACATGCATTACAATTCCCATTGAATTTGACTCTGAATGTGGGACATTCACTCGTGCTATGTGGTCCTAAGCACACCGAACACCGTTGTTGCTCTCTCCTTGGGTACATATGGCTATTTTGAGGAGCTCGATTACCCCTAAAGTATTCTTGGAGAGCCTTAGTAAGGTCGGTTCACAGACATTTCAGATATCTTGGGCTCCTTGGCAATAGGTTTCACCGTCATTGGCTCATGCCCAGATACTTGCGAACTAACAGATTTTGTCTCCGAAGACACCTTTTTACCTGCAATCATCAAGTTGTCTTCTAACTGGATTACATTGGCAGTGACTGCTTCCCACGTTGTAAGACCTCTAATGACTAGGCCATTGTATATATCCTCGTGGCGCAATCCTCGGATGAATCTATCGAGCAGTTGGTTATTATTGAAGCGCTCATTGGGAGTGCAGCGAGAATTTAGATGCTTCAATCGACTTATAAAGTCTCTCACTGACTCCCCTTCCTCACGTTCAGCTTTTTGGAGTTGAGATGCTACTCCCCAAAGCACACCCTCACGTATGTATTCTTTCAAGAACAATCTCTTGAGAGTGGGGTAGTGAGTGCGCTCTTCAACCCTTAAGGTTCGATACCAATCTCCGGCCTTCCCACTCAAGGTTAAGCCTAAGGCTTTACACTTATGCAGCTCATTGTGCTCTTCCAAGGAATCACACACATGTTCGAAGACTTCAATGTGCTTCCTCACATCTTCATTACCACTGAAGTTTTGAGTGAGCTTAGCCACTTGTACTGCCTTGCTTCTAGGTTCTCTCTCAGGCATGCCCCGCATGTTTTTCGCAATAGATCGTCCGATCGTCTGAGCAAACGCTGCGAGATCACCTAGGTGAGCAGGCATAGCTGGTGGAGGCACTTCTGGGATGGCCTGGCTGATAGGAGTTGGCGTTGGTCTGAGTATGTTGGCAAATGACGTAGGATATGATATGTGGCTAGGCCTAGCTCCTCTTGGATAAGGGTTGTGATAAGGCGATCGTGGAGCATACGCCATTGGCATACTGAGAGGCGTAGGAGCTACATGAGCATGAGTAGCGATAGGTACATATGGTTGATAGGCACTGGCACGCACTGTTGTATGTACTGTTCCACTAGGTAGCGGCGTCGTACTAACTACAGCGGTAACAGGTGCACTTTCTGTCATGCTCATCGTTGGGGTAGGCATTGTGGATTCCTTAATGGAAAGTTGAGCCAAGGTTGGAAAGCTAAAGTTACTGCTCGGGGGCTCAACCTGCATTGAGACTCCAGGCGAAACAACATACGAAGGGTCTATGGGACTCACCGAGGGAGTCTCCAATTGTGATAGGGTTGGTTGTTTGGCCTTGCCCGTATCCAAAAATCTCATAGGGTCAGTGGAAACTAGGTTCACTCCCCTATTTTGCCTCTCAAATTGGATAATTCTATGAATAACCTCACATATCATGTGCTGTTGCTCTTCTAGATTAGTGGTGCTAGATGTAGATCGTAGGACTTCTAACCAACCCACATGGTACGTGTAACCCGTGTATAGGTCCGTTAGAGTCTCTGTGTGTAGATCATATTCCCAATTTTCATTGAGAAATATCCCATCCAGACTTGGTGTGCCAAACGGTTCTCTTGAAGTGGACGCAATGTCACTTCTGATGGGTTGGCTTCTAGGGACCTCTACTTTAGGAAGAGCATCGGAATGTGGTAGCTCAGTAGGGCCCTCATTAAACGAAGTGGGTAGAATATCCACGTGGACACTCTTTGGGAGGGTAGGGTCCACATGAGATATGAATGGCGAATCTACTACCCCTCCTTCCTCATTTACTTCGCTTGTCGCATGTTCAGAGCGTGTAGCTCTACTAAAGGTCTCTATTAGACGACTAAACATGCTAGATCCGGGTTGTGGGGCCCACACTGGCATGTTTTGGCTTGTCTCCTCAGGGTTCTTGGTAGGGTGCCCTTCCATGGCTTCTGAGTCAGAGGACGAGTCACTATCCACTATTCGTGGATCTTGGGTTGCACTCCCTTGGGTTCCAGCCGAAGACCAAGATGCCAACGTGGAGGGATGGTGTGAGCCTACGTAAACTGAAACACTTTCTAGTGGATCAGGCTCTAGGACCCGACCAGAACGTAGATGCATGTGACGTGGGTACCCTACGTGCGTTAGTAACTACCCTTGAAACTCACACAAGTGGTTTCTTAGGTGTTTCACACCCCGTTTTTACTTGTTTTTAGATTGTTTTTAACTCGTTTTTGACCCCCTTACTTACGGTCGAACTTGGACTAGGGCGTGTGATAGCTCGAAACGAGCGTATCGTTCAAAGGGTCCTAGTGTGCTTTACAGCACCGTGTTCGCCTATCCAGAGCTCCTGTGGTCCTCAAAACAGTCCGTTTCCCTTGGGGGGAAGGGGCGAAAGCCTATTTGCTTGTGGAGAAAAGGGTGAGGGCTTTATCCCACATGCTCACTTTACTCCTTGGGGAGTGGGCTACATATAGGGCACAACTTCCCATAAGCTCTCACTTGAAAGAAAGCTATGGAGGCTCACTCTCCTATATATATATATCAAATGACCGAGACCGACCGCCGAGGCCGGGGTCGTGGGTTAATTGGGGTTTTTTCTTTTCAAAAAATTTTTCTCCAATTAAAAAATCTTTCCTCTCCACATGTTTGGTTTTTTTCTTTAAAAATAAAATTTAATTTTTTAATTTTTAATTTTTTAGATTTTTTATTTTTTATTTTTTTAGAAAAGTTTTCTAGGGTTTCTTTCTGGGTTCCAGCCTTGGCCGCGGCGCAGTTCGCACACAGCACAGCTCTGGGGATTCAGAAATCCCCCCTCACACACAGAAAACCAGATAACAGAATGCGCGCCCACACGCGGGGCGGAAAAACAACAAAAGAAACAGAAATGCAGAAGACAACTTGTAGAAACAGATTGCAAAACACAGAAACACCTCAACAACAAACACATAGTCGCTTTCCTATAGTGTAGATTAAACTTCACGCAGCAGCTCGAGCTGCAAACTGGAGCTTGGTGCCGGGCAACTCCCCGCCGGCAGAGCGACGCCAAAAATGTGCGCTTTTGCCGAACACCGTATGCGAGCCACGAGTGGCTACAAGCATACAACCAGGGAAGGAAGCTCAAACATAATGCAAAGGGTGTGTCACTCACCGCTCAACCGCCGCCGCCTTGAAGGATTCCCGCGTCGCAGTGAAGAAGGAGCCGCCGTCTCGCCGCTCTACCGCCTCTCTGCCGCCGTCGTGCCGCTACACAGTGCTCGATCGCTCTCTCACTCTCTCTCTCTCTCTCTCTCTCTCTCTCTCTCTCACACGCAGGAGAAGGAAACCAAGGAGATAAGGCAAGAGCACTCTTGTATTCACAACACATGAGAATGAGGATTTTAGGGTTACACTTGACTCTTATAGGTGACTTGGCCGTTCACACTTGGGCGCCCATACATGGCCGATCGATCCTAACACTTGGGCGCTCATACATGGCCGACCGATCCTAACACTTATCCTACTGATATTCAAGGTGCGCCTCTCATCGGCGATCACCCAATCCCTTCATCCTTAACATATAGTGCCGACAAGCCCGGCCCATGACTCAGAATATTTAAATTAATGACGTAAAACATAGTACGTCTCAATGTCCGTCATCATAGGTTAACACAGGCTGATCAGATTGGTATTCTACTGGAGATATGCTTTCTCATCATCGAGGTCTAATCCTTCCAGCATGTTTACTCCCTTGGCTACTTTCATCCAGGACGAATTCTCCACTTTTTTTCAACTGGCACCGAAAGTCCTAAATTTCTTCTTTCCTTGGGAATAGTTATCCTATCCGCATCCCAGTCTTGCATGATCCTTGCTTGCCTAAGCCAGGGCTTGCTACCTCTAGTAGCATCTCTGAACAGAGGTAGATGAGTCCTCCTGGGATTGCTCTGATTTTGGGGAGACCCTGATTTGACTGATATATGAAGGGGTTGGTCTCGGCACTCTGGGTCCTTGACTTCCCTATCCTCTTGACATGGCAGGAGTGGGGCAATCTTTAAGCTGGTGACCGAAACCCTCACACCCAAAAACACATGTTCTCACTTCTAAGCTCATCCCTCTAAATCCTTGAAAGAGGTGGGGCTCCTGATAAAGTGTTCTGAGGGAAGGGTCTTCCTTCACTTCTGAATCTCCTAGCATCTTGATTCTGATTAGGGCCTTGCTGCCTCTTTGGGGGTGGAAAGTTTGAAGCACTTTCCGAGGTTTGGAATCTTTTAAAGTTTGAGGGTGCGGCAGGACCTTAACAATAAATGCTTTAGCAAAGTCCTTTTCCATTCTAACAACTTCTACCATTGAGACTGGTTTGGCATTTTTCACTAAAGTGTCCAATGGCTCGTTCATCCCTCGAATGAATCTGGCCAAAAGTGGAGAATATTTGAGGAGAAGGGCAAATGCCTAATGGTATTCTTCAATCGTCCGGCTATCCTGCTTTAGTTCTAAGAATTCATTCATTTTGGTTTCCAAGAAGCCCGGAGGACAGAACCTCTTCTTGAGGTAAGCTTTAAGATCTGACCAGGTCTGGGTATTTCAGTCGAGACGGTTTGTCTCGCAATGGTTCCTCCATGGATGTGCGGCCCTGGCCATTTTCACAATTTTCAATCTGGCGAGAGCCATTTTGCTCCACTCGTTATAGCCGGTTACATCAAAATACTCTTCCATTACCTCCAAAATATTTTTGCACTACTTCTCCTAACTATTCCCCTTCACCCTTGAAGGGACCAGGTTGGGATCGATGCAAGGCTTTACGAACGTCCAGATCTAACTCTTCATCATCAGTATAAGAGGATCCGAATGCCTAGCGCGGGCCGTGTGCCTCATCATCAGATTCTTACAAAACAATATTTTTGTTAACTTAACTTTGTTAATAGATTTATGACTATTTAATTTTTGAGATTTATTTCTTAAACAAATAAATGTTCTATCATAATTCTTGAAAACAAGATTCACTCTGATAATTTTATTAACCAATATTCACAACCACGAAAATAATTTGGAATCTTTTTCAAAACATCATTTACTTATCAAAAGTTTTTGATATATACATAGTGCGTCTTGGCTCCAAAAGTCACCGCCTCAATCGCGTACGCATAAAAAGGCGACATTGCGATGGAGACATGCTATGATATACACGATCCATCACTGATAATGGTGTTGTAATTCTACTCCTAGGAATAAAGCGGCTAAGAAGTCTAAAAATACGGCAAGAAATTCTAAAATTTCGAGGTGAATGATTATAGAGTTGTACATAATGAACAACTCCTAGCCTTATCAAGATCATGGCTAGCGAGATATTCTGTCTGAGTCTCTGACGTTGATTGGTATTGATTGACATTAATACTTCGCCCTCCAGAGAACCACATATGCTGATGTCGCTCTATTGGATCGGGGAAGTATAGATCCTCAAAGTGACAAGTGAGTCTCACTCTGCTTTCTCGGGTTGTAGCGGAGTTGATGAGATTTTCGAAGGCAAAGGCGATCATATTTGAGTTTTCAATTTATGTTCATTACAAACATAATCTTAACAAGTGAAAACATTATTTCTCAGATTTACTTTAAAATTTTACGTAATTTTTGCTCCAGTTTCATAAGTTTACAACATCGCTATGGTACCAACTATGAGACCCCTCTGCCCCCTCCATACACCGGTCGGATTCCCAGTTGCTAGTAGTAGCAGAAGTAGCTCCCTCTTGCACGGGGCAAGGTTTCCCACTCGAGGCCTCACCCTCGAATGTTCGGACACGAGACTAAACTGGTGGTCATTCCGAAAATCCGAGACCGGGAAAATTTCCCATGCCCGAAAAACAGGGACAATTCCACCTTTTTGATTTTCTTAAAAACGAATTTTCTAACGGGGTTAAGAGACTAAACTATCCTTCACGTGAATAAACCAGATAGAAGGAAAACTATCATTGACTTAATTTGAAGAAATCAACGCCTTTTCCTAACCGAAATCAGGCACAGTCGTTGATCTAATCATTTGAGGAATTCAATGCTTTTTCCTAACCGAAATCAGGCACAGCCGTTGATCTAATCATTTGAGGAATTCAATGCTTTTTTCCTAATCAAAATCAGGCACAGCCGTTGATCTACTCATGTGAGAAATTCTTCAGGGTTTTATTTAACTACTCGAATTCTAAGCGTATTCCTATTATTTTAATTTAATTATTAAAACTCCACTGATTCTAGCCTAACCCCATCTGGTCCATGGTTAGCCACCACACCCAACCACCACTGGAATCGGTTCTACACCCAACCACTGGAATCGGTAGAGCCAGACAATTACTCACCCACCCATAATTGAATGCCTTTCTTAACTTTTGCTTTCGAATACAGATACACACACTCCTCTTCAAAACTTTAACATATAAAATAATCCATTTTGACAAACAGTTATTGGTTATAGATATCATAACTCAAAATTTTCATCCAGTCCCTTGTTTCTCAAAAAACAGTATCACTCTGGACTCTCCATTGAGACCCACTGGTCAGCAAACAACGAGATCTAGTAACATATTACAATAATCATTTCGTCCATCATACATATCTTCCATGACAAGCAGATCAGTGGTGGTGGCGGCGACTGGAGCCACTCGGATTAATTTGTAAGCTCACGCTGAAAGTCTCTAGATTTAGTTTCTAGATTGCAGTAGTGGTGCTCCATATGGATGACGTTAAAGGTGCCTACCCCATGCTATTGGGGAAAACCATCAATTAGGAAGGCAAGGATCAAGAAATAGTGGGATGCAGATAGGATAACTATATGGCGAGGAGAGAAGAAAGTCAAGATTTCAATAGCCAGTCGATGAAAAGTGGAGCATCTATCTCGGCTAAAAGTAGCCTAGAGAGTAAACATGCTGGAATGATTAGACCTCGATGTGAAGAGAGCAAGAATATCTCCAGACAAATGCCAAGCTGATCAGCGTGTTTGAGGTTGATGTGGTCTAGATCATGGAAAGATATTGACCAACCCTTCAACATAAAAATGAAGCCGAGATGAGCCCAATCAACTGAGCAAAGGGCAATTTTCTAAGGAGGTTGAAGATTTTATGAAGCTTTAACCGATGATGGCAATGTATCATTGTGGTAGAAAAAGCCTTTGAAAGGGACCTCAAGCAATCCAAATGGGTGAAGGAAAATGAATTGATGGAGATGAATCTAGGAACAGATGTCGACCCGAAGATGGTCAGAGTCAGTGCCAAGCTAAACACTTCATTCTGAGAAGAAGTTCAGGTGTTTCTCACGTCCTTCAAGGATGTTTTTACATGGAGCTACACAAAAATGAAAGGGATTGACCCTTGAATCTACTAGCATCGGATCAATTTGAGGGAAGATGCAATCCCTACCAGATGAATCCCAACTATGCCAAAAGGGTCAAGGAAGAAGTGGATAAATTACTGCACATCAGATTCATATATCTGATTCATTGGGCGACATGGTTGTCTCTGATCATGATTGTTCCCAAAAAGAATCAGAGGCTGAGGGTCTATGTGGATTACAGGAATCTGAATTCCGCTACAATCTCCGATCCCTTCCCTTTGCTGTTCACACACTCCTTGCTAGATATTGTAGCCGGCCATGAGATGTACTCCTTCTTGGATGGATTCCATGGCTATAATCAAGTCCAAATGGCACTGGAAGATTGGGAGGAGACCACCTTTATCACTGGATGGGGAGCCTTTGCATCCAATGTCATGAACTTTGGGCTCAAGAATGCTCCCGCCCCACATTCCAGGAGGTTCAGGAGATTTTGGCCAAATTTTTGAGCACCTTCATATGGGTGTTTATCATTTATGATGGTTTTAGTGTCTTAAAGTTTGGGAAATAATCCCAACATTTGACACACCTGCATCTATGCTTGGCCAAATTGTGAGTTTCTAGACTGAGCCTGAATCCTGCTCAATGTGCCTTTGCGAAAGTAGTATGCTCCTTGGCCACATTTTATCTCAGGAAGGCATTGCAGTAGACTCGGCCAAAGTGAAAGTAATCTAGAAAGCTCCGATTCGACTAGTGTGAAGGAGCTAAGCAGATTCTTGGGGAAAATCAGATGGCACAGTCGAATGCTCCAATATCTTGCCCACATATTGAACCAACAAATGGCCCAGATCAAAATTTCATTGACCCAACAATTTAGGCAAGCCAAAGGAATGTGACATTGGATTCTGGCACCTCAAGCTGATGCTATCCGAAGCACCTGTAGTTCAAGCCCCTAATTTGGAATTTCCATTTCATGTCTTCGTGGATGCCTCAAATATGGAAATAGGAAGTGTCATGATGCAGGAGTCCAAAAAATGGTTCCAGCCCGTCTCCTACGCCAATCTCGCAGACTCTTGGCTGAGCAAAATTACTCCATCAATCATAGGGAAGCGCTTGGCATGATCTACTCAGTCAACACGTTTCGCCACTATTTATTGGGCAACAAGTTCACCTTCCACGTGGACCATTCTGCCTTGTTGTAACTTGTGGATAAGTAGAGTTTGGCAGGCAAGGTAGTGAGGTGGATGTTGATCCTGCAAGAATTTGAGTTCATCATAGTGCACACCCCGGGCGCAAACCATACAATGGAAGATTACCTGTTCTAACTAGAGTTTGGTGAAGCCCCGATCAGAGTAGCGAATGATCTACCCGATGCGGAGTTGTTTAGGCAGAAGTAGTCATCTCGATTTCCCAAACATGGTATAATGAAATGCTTGCGTTTGTGGCCACGGGTCTAATGGAGGATAGCCATTCTCGAGATCAGAGAATGTGGATAGTTGTCCAAGTCCCATCTTTCCAAGTGATAGCCAGCCAAGTGTACAAAAAAGGCATTGATCAGATCTTCCGGAGGTTCATTCCACTTCATGAACAAGAAGCCATGCTCAAAGAATCCCATCAAGGAGGTCACTTTGCACAAGAAGTAATCGAAATGAAGATCCTCCAAGCTGGTCTCTGGCCGGTCGGTGAAGCCTACAAGTTGGCCAAACAGTGTGATGTGTGCCAGCAGCAACTTGGCCAGCCAACTGACAGAGATTGAATGCCTCACAATCTGATCCTTCCCCTAAAACCATTTAAGAAATGGGGCCCTAACTTCATGGGTCCATTCAAGCCACCAACCCGATTCACTGGTAACAAGTATATCCTGGGTGAACGATGTCTATTATAGAATAAAATCTGTCTCGATCTTGAGCACTTCTAATAGATTCCTTCGTAACTTGTAACATTTCTTGTATATCTTGCAAAAAATTACGTGTTGCATCATGTTGAAGTCCTGAGAATCCCGCTATAACAGGTGATCTAGCTTGAAAACCATACATAAGCATGAAAGGACTAAAACCTATACTCGTATGCTTAGTAATGTTATATGCAAATTCTAACATAGGAAGATAATCCTCCCATGAACTCTGCCTTTTGGATACATATGCTCGAAGCATATCCTCCAAAATCTGATTCATTCTTTCAGTTTGGCCATCATATTGAGGATGATCTGCGGAACTCAAATTCAAAGTTGCTTCCAACTTCTCAAAAAGAAGTTTCCAAAAATCACTCGTAAACTTAGAGACCCTATCACTGACTGTCCTGCGGTAACTCGTACAATCTAAACAATTGCTAGACTGCCTTGCTAATTGCGTAGCTGTAATGGTCTTCCGAGTCTGTAAAAATCTAGCCATTTTTGTCAAGCGATCTACCACAACCCAAATAGAATCATGGCCTTCATGTGTTCTTGGCAATCCGGTAATAAAATCTATGGAAATACTTTCCCATTTATTACCTGGGATTTGCAAAGAATGCAACAACCCAACGTGTCTAAAACGTTCAGCTTTATTTGCTTAACAAACTTGACACTTGAGAACATAATCTTCTACATACCCTTTCATCTTTGGCCAATAAAAAGTTTGTTTCACTAACGATAATGTCATGTGTACCCCAGGGTGTCCAGCAGAAGGGACGTTGTGGCACTCCTTAAGAATCTTGGTCCTAATGTCCGGGATCTGTGGTATACAAATTTTGTCATTAGAGAATAGTAAACCATTTTGAATCATTCACTGGCCTCCTGCAGCTTGAATAGTAGGCTGCTCAGTCATTGAGTCTTGGTCAATCAATGAGCTCCCGTCCTCGATCTTCTGCCAAAATGGACCAAAAGAACTATCAGTCCTGGAAAGCCCTCTCAATGACTTAAATAAGTCAGTAGAAATCTCGGTGAACAACAAAGTATTCACCTCTCTAATTCGACTAAGCGCCTCTGCAACACTATTCATGGACTCTTTTCTATAACGAATCTCAAAATCAAAATCTTGTAATAATTCAGCCCATCCAGCTTTCCTTCCTCTCAAATCATCCACATCACACACATACTTGATTGGCTGATGATCAGTCAATACCACAAACTTGGAGCCATATAAATAATGTCTCTAAACCTTGAGAGTGTGAATCACAGCATAGAGCTCCTTCTCAAGGGTTGGCCAACGAGATTGAGTGTCGTCTAGCTTTTTACTTTTAAAAGCAACAGGTCTACCATCTTGAAATAGAGCAGCCTCGATGGCATAGTCACTGGCATCAGTTTCAAGAACATAAGGCCGACTAGGATCGGGTAATGCTAAGATAGGTGCTTCCTTGATTTTATATTTCAAAAGTTTGAAGGCCATATCTAGATCATTATTCCAAGTGATAGGCTGATTTGACTTACGTCCATGACCTTTCAACAGGTCGGTCATCGGTACTATGAGCTGAGAGTACTCCCACACAGATTTTCGAAGGAAAAACAACAAAACCGAGAAAAGAACCTAGTCCGAAAGGCGGTTCTTTGGACATGCCTTTCATGAATATGTATCTGGTGATAGCCAGTACGTAAATCTAACTTTGTCAAATATTTCTCTTCTGCTAATTATCGGTCAATCAGGTTATCTGATCTAGGGAGAGGATATCGGTTCTTAATTATCAGCTTGTTCAATCTCTTGTAATTTATACACATTCTCTAGGTATTGTCCTTTTTTCTCCTAGGCAACACAGGTGCACCCCAAGGTGATTTACTTGGACGGACCTGGCCCATCCTCAAATAATCTTCAAGTTGTTTGGCTAACTCATCTTCCTCAGTTTGACTCATCCTGTACGGTGGAATACTAATTAACACTATATTGGGGAATATGGGAATTTCCCACAAGTTTGGGACACGTGGTCAAAAGTTTGGATTAACCATAACTTGAACACCACTAATCCAAAATGAGCGCTTTATAGCTCTTTAGATTCCATTTTTCAAGCGCTTTCCAACGATAGGTCATATGATAGGGTTTTGAGAAACTTACAAACATGTTATCCATGTCTCCTTTTTTAAGTATTCAAAAATGGGAATTGGGAAATTCCCAAATTCACTAATATGGTGTTAATTGGGTGAGCACCAGGGATCAGGTCAATACGATGATCTACTGCCCTTTCAGGTGGTAAGCCCGATGGCAGTTCCTTAGGAAATACATCTTGAAACGAATCAAGTATCTTCTGTAATTCTTTGCTTTCAAATACACTTAATTCATTGACATCCATAGAAGGTATGTAACAGGCTGAAATCGGATGATGAGGGTACTATTACAAAAGCTGTGAGAAGCGTGAACGTATGGTTTGAACCGGTGAGAGAGTTGCAGTGGTGGAGACTAATTGAGCAGTGGTGGCTGGATAACTAGAGTAGATAGATGCTATTGTACAATGAGTACAACGAGGCCGTGGGGATAGCTAAAGAGAAGTATCATATCGTTATCCTGGTGGTAGCGTTGAGTGCGAAAAACAACAATAAGAAAGTGAACGAACACCGAGAAGTTCGATGGAGCAGGGTGGATGTTTTCGCAGCTACGCTCATAGTTGCTAAAGGCTGCCACGTCTCATGTGGTTACGAGCTTGATGTAATATTCAAGGCATATAGGTGGATTGAGCAGATGAAGTATGTTACCAAGATGGTGGAAAGGAGGAAAAAAGGCACAGATAGGCAGGAGAGAGGTCTCTCAGATTCTCGGATGGATGAGAAAGTGGATCACCAGTATGCGCAGTATATGCTCAGATGCTGAGTAGGTTGTCTGAATTGAGGGTGCAGTGTTGCTTTTAGTTTATCAAGTGATGTAAATAGATGTGAACGTGATGTGATGATATGTGGATGTGATGTGGATTTGAATGAATTCATGATGGGCCTTATGCTTTCCAGGAAGTTGTGGTTCATGTGCATAATGGGATTGTTCTATGTGTTCATGATGCTTTCTTTCACCATGGATATGGTGAAGAGAAGACTTGCTGATGGGATGGATGCAATCACAGATGGTTATGGCATGAAGGCTGACGTTGGCGGTGTGTGCTAGGAGATATCCTTGACGTTAGATGCCTTTTCTAGTGATGTTTCCATAGGGTGCCACAACTATGAGGCAGAGAGGTTTATGGCATTTCCTTTGGTCAGCCAGGTTCCAGTTCCTATTATGATGCTGGTAAGAGCTTATGCAATGGTGCATAAGGTGCAACATGTAGTAGATGTTGGTGATTCTTCATCGACACACTTTCTTGAGATGATAGGCTAGTCTTGGCTTGTGATGCAGTTGCTAGAGGCTACATCAACATATTTACATGCAGAAATCTTTATGATGATGTCCAGATGCTGGATATATGGTCCACTCCATGCTCTTGGAGTGTGGACATTTTGATTCATACTACGTGGTTCTATGTTTTCAATTTTTATGATCTTGTATGGATGATATTATATCTGATGGGTTCCCAGCTACTCTGGCATTTACAGTATGATATATGTTATGTGCACAACACTGGCATGACCCTATGTTATGGGTTCAAGTTTGCTATCCAATCCATTGGGTGTGCCAATATTTAGTTTTCACCTACCATGCCTTTTTGCATTCAGCCATACCTCTTTGCATCCATGTGTGCACCTCGGAGATACTACCACTTACATCTTTGTAATCAAGCATTCTAGCATCTATGAATAAAGCAATACAACAACAATGGCATTCTCTCTCTCTCTCATGTGATTCATATCATTTCTATGTGTATGTCCTTTTAAATTCTGTTGAAGGATTTTTCCTTCAACAGGGTAATCACAAGAACCCCACCTCCATTCTATGTTACAAAATGTTCCTGGAAACTAGCTGACTGCAGAACAAAATGTAGCATGTCCTCAACAGAGCAGCCATGGCTGGCTCTGCAAGACTGAGGAGAGAGAAGACATCAACTGGGAAACCCTCTCCTTTGCCAAGCTACAAAAAGAAGCTACCCATGTTTAGAAGAGCAAAACACACACTAAGATGGGCCAGCTGCTCACATTGTTGTTCCCGTTTACCGTTCGGCCAGTGCAAACCTGTCCTCTGCCGCCGTCGAAGCCGAAGTACCGCCCCCACATGTGCCCACACCTCAAGAAGTGCAAAACACTCTAGGAACCTAGCGAGAGGACAAAACGGTGCCCATCCCCATCAAAGTGGATAGCTCAAAGCACACTGTCTACCTCAGCACTGAGATGGGACGCACCCATTCCACCGCTATGGCATCCCAGTTCAAGTGCAAGCTGGTGTTGGCCTCCAAGGTCTCCAAGGAAAAGAAGCAGTGCATCCTACTGGAGTTTCCCTCTACTCAGCCACCCGAGAAGAAGCCCCTGCCAGTCCCAGTTGCCTTGGCACAGTCCATGGTAGCCTGCAGCACCGCGGGTTTCTCCAGCCAACTGTCGCCCATCAACGTCCCCACCGCCCGATGGTATGCCGAGTACCTTGCCCCAGTGCTTCCAAGGAGAAGATCCGTATGGCATCTGCCAAGCTGAGGCCCAAGCGGTCTACCTATAAGACACTATCAATCGTCTCCAGCAAGAGAATAACGCCCTCCGAGATCGGGTGGTGGATGCCTCAGTGGGAGCTAATCATGGCCAAGGAAACCAAAGCCCGAGCCACCCCCGGACTCGCCTCCCAAAACAGCAATGATGATGATGAGCTAGGCAAAGTCAAATACTGAAGCTATTGGACCTGAGGGATCAAGAATGTGCCCAGATTGATGGCGATGGCGAGCACCTCGGCCAACCTGATGCGCTGGAAGGACGTTGTTCATACTATTGTCTATGTTCCGCAGGTCAAACTTGAGGAATTCATTCTTCATCTCCCACCATCGTGGATCTATTCTTCCATATCACGGTCACAAATGTGCCTATCTCACTGGGTTGAGGAGTTTGGGCACTAAGGTTGCAGAGGAGGATTCATCTGCACGTTGTGATAAGCACTCACCGAGGCTGAAGGTAGATGCTAAGGAGCATATAACATGGTCCCTATCTCCAGGTGATTGACTTCACTAACATGCTAAGGAGAATCTAACATCAAGGAATATTGAAAGACTCAGGGTTCGAGCCGTCGGATTGGGGATCTAACCCACCGGGCGTGCCAGGTGTTGGCAGTGTGCCGGACAGCAATGCAGCCACCAAGCCGGAGCCACGCCACCAAAATGTTAGAAACAATGCACTTTAACACTAGTTGATATGTCATTAATTCTATAAACTAGCCATGCTCAGAGCATGAGGGTATCTCTGTACCGCTCTATGACTACGAGTTAAGCGGTATAAAAGGATGTAATCAGAACTTTGTAAAGGTTGTCGTTGGATATATCATTTTTTGTCTCTTTATGAATCAAGGGTGATCCTTGCTCTCTATTATTCTATGTACATTCGTTGAGTGTGTCTGTCTATCTTCCTGTATATTAAGGGTGATCCGATCTATATTATTCTCTGTACATTCGTGGACTTTGTCTGTCTTCTTGTATATTAAGTCTTATGTATTCCATGTGACAATCGGGATCATACTTACGAGTTGATCAGTCTTGTCTATCATTATTTTTGGTGAACCTATCTTGTATATTTCCAATGAATCAATATGTTAAGTCTTATGTACATTCGTCTTGTATATTCGTCTTATCTATCATTATCTTCTTGTATATTCGTATTATCTTTTATTATTTCCAATGAATTAGTATGTTAAGTCTTATGTATTCCATGTGAAAATCGGGATCATAGGCATGAGTTGATCAGTCTTGTTTATCATTATTTCTAGTGAACCTATCTTCCTGTATATTTATCTTGTCTATTCTTATTTCTGGTAAATCTGTCTGGTAAGTCTTCTGTGTGACAATCAGAATCATACGCACAAGTTGATCAGTCTTAAGCAATGGTTTCCGTTACATAGTTGCATGTAACCGATAGGCTATGTCTCCATCATCTTCTGCATGGTCCACATTCAAACCGGTGTATTACTGTGCGCATAACTAGAGACACTCAGTAGGTTGATCCAGGAGAGCATTCAGTCCTCGTCGACAACACCAAAGTTAAATGCTACCAACCCCGTTCCAGCCAAACATTCTTCTGGATCCTCTCCAGTATGCCCATGGAACACTGGATATGTCATCATGGCTACCATCTTCTCTACTAAAAAATTTTAGACGTGCAAACAAATTGAAATGGTGCTTGAAAGCCCTCCTCAGTGGTGGCACCAAAACAATGATGTGTCGGGGATACCTGCCTCTATAGCCCATTCGAAACACACTACCATGAGGAGGAACCATCACCTAGCACCACAACCCAGCACAAATACCAAAACAATGATGTGTCGGGGATACCTGCCTCTATAGCCCATTCGAAACACACTACCGTGAGGAGGAACTATCACCTAGCACCACAACCCAGCACAAATACCAAATGAAGGCACTAGTACACTTAGCTAATGTCCCTTGATCTCCAAATGACACAAGCAAATACATGAGCACACTCCAAGTTCTTTAAACCAACCAAGCTGACAACTCCAAACGTCCTCCCAAGTCAGCTCTGACCTCCTAGAGCTTGGATCTTTACTTATAAACCTTTAGCTACCCTTATCTGACTACCAAAATAACTACTGAACCTGTCAAAAAGTTGCTTTTGAATGTTGATGTGATGACTCCAGTCCAAAAATAAGTTCTCTAGGATCCTCTACAATCCTCTAGCACTAGCTTACCTTAGATCCACAACCCCAAGACCTCCCTAGACACTTTACTGACCCTTTGTTAATAACCTACTAATAGCTCTCTATGATTGAACTTTATTGAAAACTGATTTAGCAATCTAACACAAAACCAACTCATTCAGCAGCCTCAACTGAAGTAGATTCTTCCTCTCACTTTTCCACCTACTCTCTATGACTTTCAGGTTGCTCTAAACTTAAAGAGATATCATCCTTTGAGCTCTCTGATGACTACCATTGTCTCCAATCTAACTATTCTGACCAAACTGGCTCAACCAACTCAACTGGGTCAGAATTTCTTCTCCTGTGTGTCTGTTGACACCTCCAATCTCTCAAACACTTCAAAATCCACCAAGACTCAATTCCCTACACTCACAGTTGACAACTGCTGACACCCTTCTGACCCTGAAACATCTTTCCCTTTAACTCTTCTTGACTGCTCTGACTCAGGATCACTTCTGCTCAACTTAGACAAACTAAGGCCAACATTCTACACCTTCATATGATGACATTGATGCTTAGGTGACACACAACTGACTCCAAATTGACCCGACACAGTCTTTAGTTAACACCTAGACCACTAGCATTGCTAGACCTATCAGAGTGACTTCTGATTGGTTTTGTTTGTCAGCCCAAACCTTACAAGTGTTAAACAAGACTAGACTAATACTTTAACAACTTGAGTTGACCTATCGTGAAACACAGGTGACCGAGCTGCCTTTGTCAAAACCTGCTGACTCAAATTGAAGGTAATTGACATAGATCTGATTCAACACAAGTCAACTCTTCACTCATAGTTGGTAATTGACATAGATCTGATTCAACACAAGTCAACTCTTCACTCATAGTTGGTTCTTCTCAAAAAGGCCATCAAAATAACACAACTAAAGGTAAAGCATAAGATTTCATCAATCCAACACAAACAGACTTCCCTATGTATATATAAAACTGAGTCAATCTCAACACCCCTGAGATTTGGAGATTGAACAGAAAAAATAAAACACAACAAAACCAAGGGACCTTCTCAACAAAAACCATGTATCTTCTATTCCACAAGACCAACAACAGCAAGAGCTGTAACTATATATAAAACTGAGTCAATCTCAACACCCCTGAGATTTGGAGATTGAACAGAAAAAATAAAACACAACAAAACCAAGGGACCTCCACAGTTTATTTCTCAACAAAAACCATGTATCTTCTATTCCACAAGACCAACAACAACAAGAGCTGTAACTATACTTTGGAGACAACCACCAACAAACACTATAGAGGATTGTTAAGCAAGGCTTTGAGTTGTTCCACGTTCCAATAGAGTTGCAGTCTCAGAGGTTTTAGGGAACCCACCTCCTACAAGACCCTGTAGTATCACCGATGCAACCTCTACTCTGGGCAAACTCAAGTTAACTCAAACAGAACCCACATCATCCTCTTCTCTGTTGAGATGTCAAGCTCAACATGAGTTGCACTCACAAGACACCTACATGACCATTCGACATTTACATCACTAGCGGGTTTGGTAGCGAGCACCGACATATCTTCGCCCACAGATTCTTTAGCTAGACTACACCAACTAGTCCACACAGGTCTACCCACTCCACTTTAGCATGTTCACATTATGTACCGCTTGTATATACTCTAGTATGTGTGTTAGCCACTTTATCTCCTTTGTAGACCTCTCTTCTTGAAGAATAAGAACAATTTTCAATCTCTCATCTTGTGTGTTCTCTTCTGGGGTTTGTGTGTGTGTGTGTGTGTGTGTGTGTGTGTGTGTGTGTGCGTGCGTGCTTGAAAGAGCTCAAACACCTTCTCCCCTGCATCTTTTCATGGTACCAGAGCCTAGTTCATGCTAAGAAGATGAGGTGAAAGCAAGATAATCATAGGAAGCGGTACGAGGGTAAGAGCTTCATCTACTCTTCCCCCCTTTTTGTTGGCTACTATACCCTTGTCGAGAGCTCTTCAGGAGGCTAGGCAAACGAACTCCGATTGAGGAACTGTCTTCACGGGAGCAGACCTACATGGAAACTATAGCATCCTTTGGATAATATTTTTTGGACCAAAAACGCATTTTGGGCGCATCTTAAACTCCATTTTTTAGTTTGCAGGCATTCGCGTGCACTATCGGGTAAGTTTTGATTCTCTATAGATTTTAGTTTTTGGAATTACAGGAAAGGCAATTGGTTGTGTAGACACTGTGTGAACTACAAAGAGGTCTTACAGTTGCCATTGCGTGTATGTATGCAAATTGAGGTCACTGGTTGTGACAATTTGGGTGCACAAGAGTGTTGTTTTTGGTGAGTTTGTATTGCAGACAAGATGTCAAATAATGAAATTAACCATATTGCTACCAGAAAAGCTTAACAAGAACAACTTCCATGGTTGGAGGTTTAGACTTACAAATTTCTTGATGGGAAAAGGCTATTGGGACTACATTGAAGGCGAACATAAGGAGGCACCAGAGATGCCAGAGATTAATCCAATTGCTTTAGATGTAAAAAAAATATAAGGATTGGAATCAAGAAGCAAGGAAAATCATGTATTGGATTTCTATTAGCATACAAGACACTATATTTGGACATATACAAGATGCCAAGTCACCCAAGAAGGCATGGGACACCTTGGTGAAGGTGTATGAAACTAACACCAAGGCACGAAAGATTCAGTTAAAGAATGAGCTTCATACTATGGAGAAGAAAAATATGTCTGTGAATAATTATACCTTAAACATCAAGGGCATTATGGAATCCCTTGCACCTATTGGTGTTTCTGTTGATGATGATAATAAGGTGGAAGTATGTCTACATGGTCTTGGGCCACAATACAAGGCATTCAAGACTTCAGACTCGGGAGAACATTTCCAACTTTACAGATTTGGTGTCAATGCTGATCATTGAAGAAAAGTGTTTGGGTGAAGACTAGCCTTCACAAAACAAAGGTAGTTTGGAAGCAACAGGCTTTCTACACAAGTGGAGGTAGAAGACGAGGTAGAGGCTAGGTCGTGACCAAGGTGGTGGCCAAACAAGTAATCAAAATTATGGGTAGCACCAACAGTCCGAGGATTCACAACAACAACACATAGGTGGAAGAGGCTAGTTTAGAAGCAGGGGGAGTCAAAGAGGTCATGAAAATTGGCAAAGACAACATAATGATACACGCGATTGTTTTTACTGTGGTAAGCCTGGATATGTGTAGGCAGATTGCTATAAGAAGCAGAATGACATGTGAAATAAAAAAGTGCAACAAAATAACTATGTGTCCTCTAGTAGAAATAATGAGGATAAAGAGAGGTTGTTTGTTATGCAACATGTAGTTAATGTTGTGTCTGGAAATGATGTAGCAGCATGTAAGGATGATGTATGGTATGTTGAATCAGGTGCTTCGAACCACATGATAAGTCATGGTGAGTGGTTCAAGGAAATCAAGATCTATACATAATGGTAAGGTGAAGTATCTTGCAACTGTACTTCATATTCCCAACATTACAAAGAATCTGGTTTCTATTAGCCAGATGATTGAACAGGGTTTGTAGTAGGTATCGTTTAACCCTGATGGTTGTTATGTAGAAGACTTTAAAGATAAGTACAGGTTGGTTGCAAAAGGTAACATAGTGGACAGAATGTTTACATTGAATGTAAATATGCCTGAAGTGAGTGTCGTAATGTTTGCAAATGGTTCAGGAGTTATTGTAGACATAGACATTTGGCATAAGAGAATTGGGCATGTAAATGTGAAAAGAATGAAGTCTATGCAGACTAAAAAAATTGTGACAGGTCTGCCTAAGTTTAAGGATGAAGGTATACAAAAGTATGTGAAGCATGTCAATTTAGAAAGCAAACAAAGCATGTATTTCCACATGATAGAAATGTGAGCAGGAATGTACTAGCTTTTGTGCATTCATATATATAGACTTCTTGAAAAACTACGTCCATGGGTGGTTGCAAGTATTATGTAACATTCATTGATGAGACCACACAAGGAAAGTGTGGGTGTATTTCATGAAGGAGAAGAGTGAAGTTTTCACTCATTTTCAGAATTTTAAAGTGATGACTTAAAAGTAGTCAGGGAAGCATTTGAAGTGCCTAAGGTCAAATGGAGGGGGAGAGTACTTCTCCAATGAGTTCTCTAATTTCTTACGAAAGAATGCAATTCAGAGACAATTTGCATACATATACACTCCGCAACAAAATGGAGTTGCTATAAGCGAAAAAACAGGCACATTGCAGAGATAGCATGAGCATTCATGACAAAGAAGAATATGATACATAGTTTTTGGGTTGAAGCTATGTTTCTATAGTAGTTTATATCGTGAACAGGACTCCTACTACAACTATACATGATGTAACTCCAGAGGAGAAATTCAGTGTGGCGAGAAACCTAATATGTCTCACTTGAAAGTTTTTATATGTATTGCCTATGTGTATGTGCCAAATGAGTTGTGTACAAAGCTTGATCCAAAGGCTCAAAAATGTATGCTTATTGGATACTTCCTTGAGCAAAAGGGATACAGATGCTATAACCTTACTACATGTGAGTTGAGGGTAAGCAGAGATGTTGTGTGATATAAAATGAATAGCTAGTATGCTGCTGAAAAAGATGTTGTTAGGATTGATGTAACTGGAAATGTGATTGCACAGAATGCAAGTCAGTAATCATAGCATTGAGTGGACGAGAAGAGTCCTCATGCAGCAATTCTATCGATAGACCATGGAGTGGCAAGTTGCATCATAATACGAGTCTTGGAAATGTAGTTGGTACATCACATAAAGGCAAAGAGAAAGTGGTTGAGCCCCTTGGTATGCCTGATATTTCTGCAGGGCATTCTTTTGTTGATGGAAACTCTAATGGCTTAGAGATGAGCCTTGATGAGGATCTTGGGATTCTAGTAATGAGGACACCGAGTGTAAAGAAGTCTTTGGAAGCCATGAATGTAAAGTTACAAAGATCTGGAAGAGTCAAAAACCCTCTGTAGAGGTTGACATACAATGGTTATGTGGCACATCACTATGCTTACATGGCAAAAGTTGTACAGATTGTAGAGCCCACATATTTTGATGAGGCTATTGGAAATGTGTATTGGGAGAAAGATATGGATGCATTGTATAGATATGAGACATGGGATTTGATGCCACTGCCTGAAGGCAAGAAAGCTATTGGATGTAAGTGGACCGTGTATAAGGTAAAACATAACAGGTGATGGTAGCATAAGCAAGTACAAGGCTAGATTGGTAGCCAAAGGATATGCACAGACACATGGTATTGATTATGAGGAGACGTTTTCCCTGGTTGCAAAGATAGCAACTGTCAAAGCTGTGATTGTGGTGGCTACGGCTCAAAGCTGGTTTTTAATATGATTCGTGTTGATGTAAGTTCAAAGATTCAATGTGATAGTATTTCAAGACTACGATTGATTTAAACGATCCATGTGTTTGTTTGAGTACCGGATACAAAGTATTATCGCTTATTATGGAGCTTTAAATTATCATATGATTCCTATTTCCTTGTGGGTAGCTAGCTAGCTGTAGGATGGCTCTGGAGCGTTAAGGTTTTGAAAAACCCTCTTTCCGCTAATATTTACTCTTTAGTTGCTGCACTTACAAACTCACTCTCTTATTTTCAACGAGAAGCCAAAGCCTAACGTGGAATCTTGATGCCTATTGAGTAAATACTTATACAATTGAGATTTTCTATCAATTGATAGGCTACATATGTTCATCCACACAAATATTTGAGCAGAATTCTATGTGTGCAGGTTTGTGTGGGCATATCTGGGTGCATGCGTTGCCTTCACACTTGGTGATATTTTTTGTGCGGATGGTACAGCACTTTTGCAAGGTTATCTCAGGAAGCAATGACAAGTGTATCAAGCAGTGGAACTCGTGCCAGAAAAGCAGTGAAGCAAGTTCAGAGAGCAGTTCAACAAGTCAGAATAGATTGAGCATTGACCATAAGAAAACAGTAGTCTTGGGACCTTTACTTTGCTACATGATAACGCTTCCTTTTCAGCTATTTCTTAAAACCCGACCAAATCTTTTCCTCAAACTGGATTAGCACTGTAGCTAGCAGCTCGGAAAAATGTGTTCGTGGCACAGACACTTCAAAAAAATTGACTGTTTATACTGTCATGTGGACCTTGAAGGAAGCGAATGTAATGATACTTGCTTTGAAGCCAAAAAAAGCTCCAACATCTATCGATAAAATCGTTTGCTACTATGGCACAAGCACGGATCGAAGGATGACATTGGAGTTGATGCTTTTCTAAGAAATCCCAGAGCAGTAGAGCATTCAGGCAATCACAGAGCGGGCGCCCATGTTTTATTACAAGCGTGTGAATGTTTACCGTGTTTGGATTCATTGCAACAAACAAACCAAGAGAAGTTCACAACAAAAAGCCAATAACCATTTGTACAAAGGTTTGGAGCCTTGGGCTACAATTAACTATGTATGAAGGCTACAAGATGTAAACCAACATTGATAATCTTCAATCTTCATCGTTTACGAATATTTGAATTACGAGTCTATCACTTTCTGGATCTCTTTGACATTTTGTTTCCTGCAAGAAACAAAAAACAAATGCAAGTTAAATATAACCAGAATTTATCAATTGAGGATAACAGACTCGAAAAATCCTTAACCCTAAAAAATCTAATATAACGATAGGTACGCAGAACTGTACCTGCGAAGGGATCGTGTACCGGTTTGCGGATTAAAGCTAAGGCACGCTCTCTATGGAGTTTTTCGGCAAGGTCTTCACGCAGGAAGCTCAACATGCTGAAGTATTTAGCGGAATCATCCCGGGAAGAAGAAAGCCGACCAAAGACAAGATGAGCGTTTGCGTCTTTTGCCGCGTACAAACTGTCATACTCTTGTTTGAGAATATGGCGAGGGCGACCAGGAGAGGGCGGAAAATCTACAGATGCTGCCTCTTCGATCATGATGATGTCCACGATCCAATCCTGCAACCACAAAATGGTCCAGTTAGAATCACGCAACCATAAATTCCTGGCAGCAGCGTCATCCAAAAAAGCAGCCACGAAAGGATACTATCGTCCCAAGTCCTTAAGATCTTCGTAATTGGAAAGAAGTCGGTTGTTCCGACTCGAGCAAAGTCCACACGGGCCGCTTCCCTCAAGATATCATCGTTGAACGGCCGGCGTTGAGGCTCACGACGTCTTAGTTCTGCATCCTGTATAGCCCGACGCCAGAGTTCATCCATTGTTAAAGAGGGTGGTAAAACGTAGGGAAAAAAAGAAAAAACAGGGTTTTAAATACTCGCATTTGATTCCATTGATGCCTAACGTTATAGACCCAATGGCTAAAGAAAAGCAAAAGCAAGTTTCTGAAGCCAACAGTTCTGCTACCAAAAGCAAGAGCAAGCAAGCAAACGATAGCGCACATAAGGCATAAACAGACTTCAAGAAAACGAAATTCAAGATCAGATGAAAGCACAGAAGGCAAAGAAGTGCACAGAAGGCAAAGAAGCGCACATAAGGCAGAAATAGAAGAAAACGAAAAAAAAATAGGCTAGAACGAAACTCAAGATCAAACGAAAGCACAGATGGCAAGGAAGGCAAAGGCAGACCTCTAAAGAAAAAGCTAAAAGCAAAAGCCTCACCTAACGTATACATTCAGTGCCCTAGCGGCTTTCTTCTACTTTACCAGGAAGGTGCCACGTGGTATAAAATGAGATCCCATGTGGCAAAAGAAGGGCTGTTGTTGCGATCATTGGGGCGTCAAGGAGAGTGGACGCCTTCCAGCTTGCCTCATGCAGTACGCGACCAGGTGGTTTGGATGATCGTCCGCCCAACATGCGCTTCTCTCGGCAAAAGTCCATTTCCCACTCTGTCTTGGATGCCCTCCAGGCAGCGCTCCCGTCCTCCCCAATGATCGCAACAGCCCACATGGGATCTCATTTTATGCCACGTGGCACCTTCCTAGAAGAAAGCCGCTAGGGCATTGAATGTATACGTTAGACGAGGCTTTTGCTTTTAGCTTTTTCTTTAGAGGTCTGCCTTTGCCTTCCTTGCCGTCTGTGCTTTCGTTTGATCTTGAGTTTCGCTCTAGCCTGTTTTTTTTTTCGTTTTCTTCTGTTTTTGCCTTATGTGCGCTTCTTTGCCTTCTGCGCGCTTCTTTGCCTTTTGTGCTTTCATCTGATCTTGAATTTCCTTTTCTTGAAGTCTCTTTATGCCTTATGTGCGCTGTCATTTGCTTGCTTGCTCTTGCTTTTGGCAAGCAGAACTGTTGGCTTCAGAAACTTGCTTTTGCTTTTCTTTAGCCGTTGGGTCTATAACGTTAGGCATCAACAACGGAATCAAATGCGAGTATTTAAAACCCTCTTTTTTCTTTTCGTCCCTGTGTTTTACTACCTCTTTAACAATGGATGGACTCTGGCGTCGGGCTATACAGGATGCAGAACTAAGACGTCGTAAGCCTGAACGCCGGCCATTCAACGATGATCTCTTGAGGGAAGCGGCCCGTGTGGACTTTGCTCGAGTCGGAACAACCGACTTCTTTCCAATTACGAAGATCATAAGGACTTGGGACGACAGTATCCTTTCGTTGGTTGCTTTTTTGGATGACGCTGCTGCCAGGAATTTATGGTTGCATGATTCTAACTCGACCATTTTCTGGTTGCAGGATTGGATCGTGGACATCATCATGATCGGAGAGGCAGCATCTGTAGATTCCCCGCCCCCTCGTGGTCGCCCTCGCCATATTCTCAAACAAGAGTATGATAGTTTGTACGCGGTAACAGACGCAGACGCTCATCTTGTCTTTGGTCGGCTTTCAAAGAATGAGTTCGTGCTGCTACAATTCTATTCTTCTTCCTAGGATGATTCCGCTAAATACTTCCACATGTTGAGCTTCCTGTGTGAAGACCTTGCCGAAAAACCCCGTAGAGAGCGTACCTTAGTGTTAATCCGTAGACCGGTAAACGATCCCTTCGCAAGTATAGTTCTGCGTACCTATCGTTATATTAGATTTTTTAGGATTAAGGATTTTTCGAATCTGTTATCCTCAATTGATAAATTCTGGTTATATTTAACTTGCATTTGTTTTTTGTTTCTTGCAGGAAACAAAATGTCAAAGAGATCCAGAAAGTGACAGACTCGTAATTCAAATATTCGCAAACGATGAAGATTGAAGTTTATCAATGTTGGTTTACATCTTGTAGCCTTCATACATAGTTAATTGTAGCCCAAGGCTCCAAACCTTTTTGTTGTACATATTATAGTCCCTTAGCTTTAATCCGCTGCCCGGTAGAGATCCCTTCGCAGGTACAGTTCTGCGTACCTATCGTTATATTAGATTTTTAGGGTTAAGGATTTTTCTAGTCTGCTATCCTCAATTGATAGATTCTGGTTATATTTAACTTGCATTTGTTTTCGTTTCTTGCAGGAAACAAAATGTCAGCTTAGAGATCCAGAAAGTGACAAAGACTTATATTCGTAAACGATGAAGATTGAAGATTATCAATGTTGGTTCACATCTTGTAGCCTTCATACATAGTTAATTGTAGCCCAAGGCTCCAAACCTTTTTGTTGTACATATTACAGTACAAATTTGTGTCAAATGGTTATTGGCTTTTTGTTGTGAACTTCTCTTGGTTTGTTAGTTGCAGTGAATCCAAACACGGTAAACATTCACATGCTTGCTCAGCATAGATTCTAATAAAACATGGGTGCCCGCTCTGTGATTGCCTGAATGCTCTGCAGTGGATCTACTGCTCTGGGATTTCTTAGAAAAGCATCGACTCCAATGTCATCCTCCGTGCTTGTGCCATAGTAGCAAACGATTTTATCGATAGATGTTGGAGATTTTTTTGTTTTCAAAGCAAGTATCATTACAGTGGATCTACTGCTCTGGGATTTCTTGGAAAAGCATCGACTCCAATGTCATCCTCCGTGCTTGTGCCATAGTAGCAAACGATTTTATCGTCGATACATGTTGGAGCTTTTTTTGGCTTCAAAGCTCCTTCAAGGTCCACATGACAGTATAAACAGTCAATTTTTTTGAAGTGTCTGTGCCACGAACACATTTTTTCGAGCTGCTAGCTGCAGTGCTAATCCAGCTCGAGGAAAAGATTTGGTCGGGTTTTAAGAAATAGCTGAAGAGGAAGCGTTATCATGTAGCAAAGTAAAGGTCTCGAGACTACCATTTTCTTATGGTCAATGCTCAATCTATTCTGACTTGTTGAACTGCTCTCTGAACTCGCTTCATTGCTTTTCTGGCACGAGTTCCACAGCTTGATAGACCTGTCATTGCTTCTTGAGACAACCTTGCAAAAGTGTTGCACCATCCCCACAAAAAAAATATCACCGTACAATTCATTTACTTCATCATAGATAGCACACGCAGGCACATTCAAGTGTGAAGGCAACGCATGCACCCAGATATGCCCACACAAACCTGCACACACAGAATTCTGCTCAAATATTTGCGTGGATGAACATATGTAGCCTATCAAATGATAGAAAATCTCAATTGTATAAGTATTTACTTAATAGGCATCAAGATTCCACGTTAGCCTTTGGCTTCTTGTTAAAAATAAGAGAGTGAGTTTGTAAGTGCAGCAACTAAAGAGTAAATATTAGCGGAAAGAGGGTTTTGCAAAACCTTAACGCTCTAGAGCCATCCTACAGCTAGCTAGCTAGCTACCCACAAGGAAATAGGAATCATATGATAATTTAAAGCTCTATAATAAGCGATAATACTTTGTATCCGGTACTCAAACAAACACATGGATCGTTTAAATCAATCCTAGTCTTGAAATACTATCACATTGAATCTCTGAACTTACATCAACACGAATCATATTAAAAACCAGCTTTGAGTTGTAGCCACCACAATCACAGCTCTGACAATTGCTATCTTTGTAACCGAGGAAAACGTCTCCTCATAATCAATACCATGTGTCTATGCATATCCTTTGGCTACAAATCTAGCCCTGTACTTGCTTATGCTACCTGTAATGTTTCACCTTATACACCCACTTACATCCAATAGCTTTCTTGCCTTCAGGCAGTGGCATCAAATCTCATGTCTCATATCTGTACAATGCATCCATCTCCTCATCCATATCTTTCTCCCAATACACATTTCCAATAGCCTCATCAAAATATGTGGGCTCTACAATCTGTACAACTTTTGCCATGTAAGCATAGTGATGTGCCACATAACCATTGTATGTCAACCTCTGTAGAGGGTTTTTGACTCTTCCAGATCTTTGTAACTTTGCATTCATGGCTTCCAAAGCCTTCTTTACACTCGGTGTCCTCATTACTAGAATCCCAAGATCCTCATCAAGGCTCATCTCTAAGCCACTAGACTCTCCATCAACAAAAGAATGCCCTGCAGAAATATCAGGCATACCAAGGGGCTCAACCACTTTCTCTTTGCCTTTATGTGATGTACCAACTATATTTCCAAGACTTGTATTATGATGCAACTTGCCACTCCATGGTCTATCGATAGAATTGCTGCATGAGGACTCTTCTCGTCCACTCAATGACTATGATTACTGACTTGCATTCTGTGCAATCACATTTCCAGTTACATCAATCCCAACAACATCTTTTTCAGCAGCATACTAGCTACTCATTTTATCACACACAACGTCTCTGCTTACCCTCAACTCACATGTAGTAGGATTATAGCATCTATATCCCTTTTGCTTAAGGGAGTATCAAACAAATATACATTTTTAAGCCTTTGGATCCAGCTTTGTACGCAACTCATTTGGCACATGCACATAGGCAATACATCCAAAAACTTTCAAGTGAGACAAATTAGGTTTCTTGCACTGAATTTCTCCTCTGGAGTTACATCATGTATAGTTGCAGTTGGAGTCGTGTTCACGATATAAACTACTATAGAAACATAGCTTCAGTCCAATAACTATGTATCATATTCTTCTCTGTCATCAATGCTCATGCTATCTCTGCAATGTGCCTGTTTTTCCGCTTATAGCAACTCCATTTTGTTGCGGAGTGTATATGTATGCAAACTGTCTCTGAATTGCATTCTTTCGTAAGAAATTAGAGAACTCATTGGAGAAGTACTCTCCCTCTCCATTTGACCTTAGGCACTTCAGATGCTTCCATGTCTACTTTTGAACCATCACTTTGAAATTCTGAAAATGAGTGAAAACTTCACTCTTCTCCTTCATGAAATACACCCACACTTTCCTTGTGTGGTCTCATCAATGAATGTTACATAATACTTGCAACCACCCATGGACGTAGTTTTTCAAGAAGTCTATACATATGAATGCACAAGAGCTAGTACATTCCTACTCACATTTCTATCATGTGGAAATACATGCTTTGTTTGCTTCCTAAATTCACATGCTTCACATACTTTCTGTATACCTTCATTCTTAAACTTAGGCACACCTGTCACAATTTCTTTAGTCTGCATAGACTTCATTCTTTTCACATTTATATGCCCAATTCTCTTATGCCAAATGTCTATGTATGCAATAACTCCTGAACCATTTGCAAACATTGCGGTACTCACTTCAGGCATATTTACATTCAATGTAAACATTCTGTCCACTCTATTACATTTTGCAACCAACCTGCACTTATCTTTAAAGTCTTCTACATAACAACCATCAAGGTTAAACGATACCTACAAACCCTATTCAATCATTTGGCTAATAGAAACCAGATTCTTTGTAATGTTGGGAACATGAAGTACAGCTGCAAGGTACTTCACCTTATCATTATGCATAGACAATAGCACATCTCCAACATGGGTAATCGAATGAGCAGTGTCATCCCTGGTTTCAACAAAACTTGGTCTTTCAAGACTCTTGATTTCCTTGAACCACTCACCATGACTTGTCATGTGGTTCGAAGCACCTGATTCAACATACCATACATCATCCTTACATGCTGCTACATCATTTCCAGACACAACATTAACTACATGTTGCATAACAAACAACCTCTCTTTATCCTCATTATTTCTACTAGAGGACACAGTTATTTTACTGCACTTTTCCATTTCACATGTCATTCTGCTTCTTATAGCAATCTGCCTACACATGTCCAGGCTTACCACAGTAAAAACAACCTCGTGTATCATTATGTTGCCTTTGCCAATTTCCATGACCTCTTTAATTCTGATTACCTGTTCGGCCACCACCTTGGTCACGACCTAGCCTCTACCTCGTCTTCTACTTGCACTTGTGTAGTGCTGCTCCAAACTACCTTTGTTTTGTGAAGGCTAGTCTTCACTCAAACTCTTTTCTTCAATGATCAGCATTGACACCAAATTTGTAAAGTTAAAAATGTTCTCCCGAGTCTGAAAAAACGCCTTGAATGCCTTGTATTGTGGCCCAAGACCATGTAGACATACTTCCACCTTATTATCATCATCAACAGAAACACCAATAGGTGCAAGGGATTCCATAATGCCCTTGATGTTTAAGGTATAATTATTCACAGACATATTTTTCTTCTCAACAGTATGAAGCTCATTCTTCAACTGAATCTTTCGTACCTTGGTGTTAGTTTCATACACCTTCACCAAGGTGTCCCATGCCTCCTTGGGTGACTTAGCATCTTGTATATGTCCAATTATAGTGTCTTGTATGCTAGTAGAAATCCAATACATGACTTTCCTTGCTTCTTGATTCCAATCCTTATATTCTTTTACATCTACAGCAATTGGATTAATCTCTGGCATCTCTGGTGCCTCCTTATGTTCGTCTTCAATGTAGTCCCAATAGCCTTTTCTCATTAAGAAATTTGTAAGTCTAAACCTCCAAGCATGGATGTTGTTCTTGTTAAGCTTTTCTGATAGCAATATGGTTAATTCCATTATTTGACATCTTGTATGCAATACAAACTCACTAAAAACAACACTCTTGTGCACCCAAATTATCACAACCAGCGACCTCAATTTGCATACATATACGCAATGGTAACTGTAAGACCTCTTTGTATTCCACACAGTGTCTACACAACCAATTGCCTTTCCTGTAGTTCCAAAAACTAAAAACTACAGAGAATCAAAACTTACCCGACAGTGCACGCGAATGCCTGCGAACTAAAAAATGGAGTTCAAGATGCGCCCAAAATATGTTTTTGGTCCCAAAAATATTATCCAAAGGATGCTATAGTTTCCATGTAGCTCTGCTCCCGTGAAGACAGCTCCTCAATCGGAGTTCGTTTGCCTGTGCCTCTCTCGACAAGGGTGTAGTAGCCAACAAAAAGGGGGAAGAGTAGATGAAGCTCTTCCCCTCGTACCGCTTCCTATGATTACCTTGCTTTCACCTCATCTTCTTAGCATGAACTAGGCTCTAGTACTATGAAAAGATGCAGGGGAGAAGACGTTGTTGGGTTACAGGCCTAAATGACCCCCTCTATGTACTCTTGTATATCTTTGTACATGTCCTTTTTTTAAAAGGCTTAGGATTTTTTTTTAAAGTCCTTGGCCAAGTTCACATTGAACTTGGGCCAAAGACTATTTTTTTTTTTAAGGTCTCAAGACCTTACTTTTAATAAAAGGGAACACAAGGGCAAAATGCTCTAATGATTTTCCCCCAAAATCGTATGATCTCTCTCTCTCTGTGTTTTTCGAACCTCCACGCCTCTCTCTCTGTGTGCTCACGCCTCTTTGCTGCAGCCCCCAGACCACACTATTGGACCTTGTGCATCACCTGCTACCTTCCCTGCTCCCTTTCAACTGGTATCAGAGCCCATTAGGGTTTCAAAATCCTATGCGCAGGGGGCGGGACAGCAACAAGCAAGAAGTGCTTTTCACGCGCCATTTCTTGCTTCCATCGTGAACCCCCTTGCTTCCAGGTCGTCTGGGGTACCTAGAGTATCAAAACAGCCCAAAACAGGCTGTAATTAGGTCAAAAACAGGTCATAACAGCAAACTGCAGGTTCTCCAAAGATGTATTAACTTGTGGAAACGATTGTACTTGGTCCCCACTACCCGAAATCGGCAAAATTACTGAAAACAGGTCCCAGAAACAGGTGTTTACAGCAAATTGCAGGTTTACGCAGGTTTACACAGGTGCACATTCGATGTATTTGAATTGGGGAATGTCTAATTTGCTGTAATTTCTTAACATTGAGCAAGTTTTGGTTCCGAAAGGCCAATTGTGAGTCAATTTGCTGTAATTTCATGCCAGAAATTGGGGCTTTGCCTATAGATGCTCCCAATTGCTGTGTTTTTGCATTATGAATGCTCTGTGAGGGTAAAAACAACAACATTTGTTGTTTTTAGGCAAGAATTTGCTCGCTGAATTTTCTGCACAAAAAAAAAATCAAAATTTGTTATTCTTGCCGAAACTTGCATATTTTGGCCCAATTTGCTCCTGTGACCCTTTGGAGCCGTTGTGCACATTGTAGTGAGGCTACATTCCCGTTTTGGTGCACTTTGCCCAAAATTTCAGCACTTTAGCCCTCTCGTTTGTGCAACCATGGCATCATCTTCCTCTGACGTAAAGAATCTCTTTGAGATCAAGCACTTTGAGGGAACAGGTTTTGATCTTTGGAAGGATAGGATTCAAGGAATCCTCTTTCTCAAAGATTGTGACAGGGCACTTGAAGCAGAGAAGCCAGAAGATATGACAGATGCAGCGTGGCTTACATTGAACAGGAAGGCCATTACCTACATTAAAATGGCCGTCTCTGATGAGATTTTGGTAGACCTCAAGGGTCTTGTGAATGCGTTTGAGTTGTGGGAGAAGTTGAAGGCAACGTATGAGAATACAACGCCAGTTAATCAGGCGCATTTGATGCGAAAACTTGTTGGCATGCAGTTAGATGAGTCCAAGAGCGCTGCAGAGCACTTGTCGTTGTTTACAGGTACTCTATCTCAGTTTACAGGACTCAGGTTTGCCCCCTTTTGATGATAAGCTCAAAACTATCTTCTTGCTGATGACTCTACCTGATTCTTGGGAGACATTGGTGGTCTCATTGTCAAACAATCCCAATTTGACCTTTGATGGTGTTAGGGGTTCTATATTGAACGAAGAAATCAGGAGGAAAGCAAGTGGAGAGGGTGGCAGTTCAACCAACATGGTTAGAGGCAGGACAGAGAAGAAGACTACTTATGCACAGAGGAGTAAGAGTAAGAGTAAAGAAAGGGGAAATGCCAGCAAAGGCAAGGGTGATGTGACATGCTATCAATGTGGCAGGAAAGGTCACAAGAAACCCGAATGTAGGTACTACAAAGCAGAGTTGGAAAGGAAGAAGAGTAGTGGAGACAAAAAGAAAGAGAAGAAGGAAGTCAAGACACACACACATGACAGCTCAAAGGACAAAGAGAAGGCCAATGTGGCTTCTAGTGTTGTTATTGAGGAGCTGTCAGATGTAGAGGACATCTATGTGCCACTTTGTCAGCTGACGATGCTCATGAGTTTGATGCCTCTCTCAGTGTTCATGCACAGGACATGCAGATCACCAAGAGTGATCTCATTGATGCTTTGTTGACTGTTAATTATGTATTGTCCCAGACTTGGATAGTCGATTCCGGTGCTTCATGTCATGTGACTCCTATTAAGGAGTGTTTTTCTACTTTTGCTGCTGCAGGCAGCCATGGCCATGTATACCTTGGAAACAATCATGCATGTTACATTGAGGGTATTGGCACCGTGCATCTTTCTATAGATGGCACGAATGAGTTTGTCTTGCATGATGTTAGATATGTGCCAGGAATCAAGAAGAGTTTGCTTTCTGTTGGTCAAATGGATATGCATGGTTACAGCGTTTTGTTTGAGAGAGGATCATGGAAAATGACAAAAGACTCACGGCTGATTGTGAAAGGTACAAAGAAAGGAACACTTTATTGCTTGCATGGAAAGGCCTTGTTGGGCAAATTTATTGCTTTGGCTGAAATTAACTCGCATATGGAGTTGTGGCATAAGAGGCTTGGCCATATGAGCCAAAAGGGCCTTGCTAAACTTTGTAATTTGAAGAAGCTTGATGCTAAAGGCACAAAGCTTGATTTTTGTAATGAATGTCAATATGGCAAGCAAGTAAAGCGTTCTTATTACTTTGGTGTCTCTCGTAAGTCTAGTGTGCTTGATCTTGTACATTCTGATGTTTGTAGCATGCCTACGAAATCTATGGGGGGTGCACATTATTTTGTCTCCTTTGTTGATGATCATTCTAGAAAAATTTGGGTTCATTTGCTCAGATCTAAGGATGAAGCCTTTGCTGCGTTTAAGAAGTTTCATGCATTTGTGACCACCCAAACAGGTAGAAAGCTGAAATGCTTGCGTACGGATAATGGGGGTGAGTTCACAAGTGGTGAATTTAATAAATTTTGTGAAAATTTGGGCATTAAGAGGGAGCTTACTGTTCCATACAGCCCCTCTTCTAATGGTGTGGCTGAACGTTATAATAGGACTCTTCGTGAGAGGGTGAGATGCATGCTGTCCACAGCTAATCTCCCTCATTGTTTTTGGGGAGAGGCTTTGAAAACTGCACTTCATATATGTAATCGATCCCCTCACATGTCTTTAAAGGGTGACATTCCTGAAGAGGTTTGGTCTGGCAAACCTGCTTCATATGATCACTTATGTGTCTTTGGTTGCGAGGCTTTTGTGCATATAAGGCCTGAGTTGAGGAGTAAACTGGATGCCAAGTCCATTAAAGGCCTCTTCATGGGATATGGTGAAGAAGGTGAAATGGGCTACAAGATTTGGTTACCTCAGCTCAAAAAGGTTGTGCGCAGCCGGGATGTTGTTTTTAATGAGGCAAGGCTGCTTAAAAACAATTGTGCCTCTAATGGTGACCATAAAAAGGTCAAATTTCAGCATTTACAGCCACCTATTAGGTCTATTTTAGACCCTCAGGATGCACCACATATGACTGAAAATGTTGATGAGCCAGTGGTGTTTGAGCCAGATGATGTTGGACAGCAAAATGAGGCTCCTGAAGGGCATTTGCAGCCACATAACAATGCTGAAAACGGGGCTGAAAATGATGTACAGCAGCCCCTTGTTGATGATTTGATTGTGCCACCTGATGTAGACCCATTGCCAGAGAATGTGGATCATTGGGTAAGGCGGTCGACTCGTCCAAGGCGGAATGTGAGTAGATATGATCCCTCTTTGCATTATATTATGCTGACAGATGAGGGGGAGCCTCTTACTTATAAAGAGGCAAAGACATGTGAGCACAGTAAGAAGTGGGAGCTTGCTATGCAGGAAGAGATCAAAGCTTTGCATGCGAATGATACTTGGGACTTGGTGGAATTGCCCAAGGGAAGGAAAGCCATTCCTAACAAATGGGTGTATAAAATCAAGACAGTTGATGCAAAACCCAAGTATAAAGCAAGGCTGGTTGCAAAGGGGTATGCTCAAACGAAGGGCATAGACTTTCAGGAAGTGTTCTCTCCTGTATTGAAGATGACCACTTTGCATGTATTGTTTGCCATAGCGGCTGCCCTTGATTTGGAATTAGACCAAATGGATGTGCATACAGCTTTCTTGCATGGCGATGTTGATGAGGAACTTTACATGAAGCAGCCCGAGGGCTTTGTTATTCCTGGAAAGGAACATTTGGTATGTAGGCTTAAAAGAAGCTTGTATGGGCTGAAACAAGCCTCTAGACAATGGTACAAAAAGTTTGATGCTTTCATGCTCAAACATGGGTACAAAAGGAGCCATGCAGATCATTGTTTGTACACAAAATTTGATGAGGATGGCAGCCCTATCATTCTTGTGCTCTATGTAGATGATATGTTGATTGCTGGGAAGAAAAGAAGCACTGTTGATGCTCTTAACAGCAGCTGAAATCTGCGTTTTCCATGAAAGACCTTGGGGCAGCTGAACATGTTCTTGGAGTAAGGATTAGAAGGCAAAGGGACCAGCGCATATTGTATTTGTCTCAAGAAAAATACATTGAAAAGGTGCTGGACAGGGTTAACATGGCTGATGCAAAGCCTCTTGGTGTGCCATTACAGCCATATGTTAAGTTCTCCAAGGATGATTGCCCCAAATCTGATCAGGCAACCAATGATATGCAAGGTGTTCCTTCTGCATCAGCTTGTGGTTCACTTATGTATGCTATGGTTGCTACTAGGCCTGACATAGCCCATGCAGTGGGAGTTGTGAGCCGGTTTATGGCTAATCCAGGCAAATTGCATTGGGATGCAATAAAGTCCATTATGAGGTATTTAAAAGGGACTAAAAACAAATGCCTTTGTTATGGTAAGGGTCCTTTGGAATTGAAGGGATTTTGTGACTCTGACATGGCTGGTGATGTGGATACACGCAAATCCACAAGTGGTTATGTGTATACTCTTGCAGGAGGTGCTGTCTCATGGTGCTCTAGACTACAAAAGATAGTTGCACTGTCTACTACAGAGGCTGAATATATTTCAGGCACTGAGGCTTCCAAAGAAGCCATATGGTTGGCGCGTTTATGCAGTGAGTTTGGTTTGCCTGACAAGGCACCTATGCTTGGTTGTGATATCCAGAGTGCCATATGTCTGGCAAAGAATGCCATGTTCCATGCGCGCACAAAGCATATTGACGTGCGGTATCACTTCATTAGAGAAGTGCTTGAGGATGGCCTTATCACAGTTGTTAAGGTACATATGTCACAAAACCCTGCAGATGCTCTCACTAAGTGCTTACCCAAAGCACAACATCAGCTATGCATACAGATGGTGGGAGTGACTTAGCTTAAAGGCGCCATTTATGCCTTTAAGTGGGAGGTTGTTGGGTTACAGGCCTAAATGACCCCCTCCTATGTACTCTTGTATATCTTTGTACATGGCCTTTTTTTAAAGGCTTAGGATTTTTTTTAAAGTCCTTGGCCAAGTTCACATTGAACTTGGTCAAAGACTTTTTTTTTTTAAAGGTCTCAAGACCTTACTTTTAATAAAAGGGAACACAAGGGAAAATGCTCTCCCCCAAAATCGTACGATCTCTCTCTCTCTCTCTGTTTTTCGAACCTCCACGCCTCTCTCTCTGTGTGCTCACGCCTCTTTGCTGCAGTCCCCAAACCACACTATTGGACCTTGTGCATCACCTGCTACCTTCCCTGCTCCCTTTCAGACGTTTGAGCTCTTTCAAGCGCGCGCACACACACACACACAAACCCTAGAAGAGAACACACAAGATGAGAGATTGAAAATTGTTCTTCTTATTCTTCAAGAAAAGAGGTCTACAAAGGAGATAAAGTGGCTAACACACATACTAGAGTATATACAAGCGGTACATAATGTGAACACGCTAAAGTGGAGTGGGTAGGTGTGGACTAGTTGGTGTAGTCCAGCTATAGAATCTGTGGGCGAAGATATGTCGGTGCTAGCTACCAAACCCGCCAATGATGTAAATGTCGAACGGTCATGTAGGTGTCTTGTGAGTGTAGCTCATGTTGAGCTTGACATCTCAACAAAGAAGAGGATGATGCAGGTTCTGTTTGAGTTAACTTAAGTTTGCCCATAGTAGAGGTTGCATCGGTGATACAGGGTCTTGTAGGAGGTGGGTTCCCTAAAACCTCTAAGACTGGAACTCTATTGGATCGTGGAACAACTCAAAGCCTTGCTTAACAATCCTCTGTAGTGTTTGTTGGTGGTTGTCTCCACAGTATAGTTGCAGCTCTTGTTGTTGTTGGTGTTGTGGAATAGAAGATACATGGTTTTTGTTGAGAAATAAACTGTGGAGGTCCCTTGGTTTTGTTGTGTTTTATTTTTTCTGTTCAATCTCCAAATCTCAGGGGTGTTGAGTTTAACTCAGTTTTATATATACATAGGGAAGTCTGTTTGTGTTGGATTGATGAAATCTTATGCTTTGCCTTTAGCTATGTTATTTTGATGGCCTTTTTTGAGAAGAACCAACTATGAGTAAAGAGTTGACTTGTGTTGAATCAGATCTATGTCAATTACCTTATGTTTGAGTCAGCAAGTTTTGACAAAGGCAACTCGGTCAGCTGTGTTTCACTAGGTCAGCTCAAGTTGTTAAAGTATTAGTCTAGTCTTGTTTAACACTTGTAAGGTTTGGGCTGACAAACAAAACCAATCAGAAGTCACTCTGATAGGTCTAGCAATGCTAGTGGTCTAGGTGTTAACTAAAGACTGTGTCGGGTCAATTTGGAGTCAGTTGTGTGCACCTAAGCATCAATGGTCATCAGATGAAGGTGTAGAAGGTTGGCCTTAGTTTGTCTAAGTTGAACAGAAGTGATCCTGAGTTAGAGCAGTCAAGAAGAGTTAAAGGGAAAGATGTTTCAGGGTCAGAAGGGTGCCAGCAGTTGTCAACTGTGAGTGTAGGGAATTGAGTCTTGGTGGATTTTGAAGTGTTGAGAGATTGGAAGTGTCAACGGACACACAGGAGAAGAAATTCTGACGAGCCAGTTTGGACAGAATAGTTAGATTGGAGACAATGGTAGTCATCAGAGAGCTCAAAGGATGATATCTCTTTAAGTTTAGAGCAACCTGAAAGTCATAGAGAGTAGGTGGAAAAGTGAGAGAAAGAATCTACTTCAATTGAGGCTGCTGAATCAGCCAGTTTTGTGTTAGATTGCTGAGTCGGTTTTCAGTAAAGTTCAATCATAGAGAGCTATTAGTAGGTTATTAACAAAGGGTCAGTAAAGTGTCTAGGGAGGTCTTGGGGTTGTGGATCTAAGGTAAGCTAGTGCTGGAGGATTGTAGAGGATCCTAGAGAACTTATTTTTGGACTGGAGTCATCATCAACATTCGAAAGCAACTTTTTGACAGGTTCAGTCAGCTGTGTGTCACAACCGAGAGTTGTTTTGGTCAGTTGGTAGTCAGATAAGGGTAGCTAAAGGTTTATAAGTAAAGATCCAAGCTCTAGGAGGTCCGAGCTGACCTGGGAGGACGTTTGGAGTTGTCAGCTTGGTTGGTTTGAAGAACTTGGAGTGTGCTCATGTATCTGCTTGTGTCATTTGGAGATCAAGGGACATTAGCTAAGTGTACTAGTGCCTTCATCTGGTATTTGTGCTGGGTTGTGGTGCTAGGTGATAGTTCCTCCTCACGGTGGTGTGTTTCGAATGGGCTATAGAGGCAGGTATCCCCGACACATCATTGTTTTGGTGCCACCACTGAGGAGGGCTTTCAAGCACCATTTCAATTTGTTTGCAGGTCTGAAATTTTTTAGTAGAGAAGATGACAGCCATGATGACACATCCAGTGTTCCATGGGCATACTGGAGAGGATCCAGAAGAATTTTTGGCTGGAACGAGGTGGCAGCATTTAACTTTGGTGTTGTCGAGGACTGACCACTCTCCTGCTCAACCTACTGAGTGTCTCTAGTTATGCGCACAGTAATACACCAGTTTGAATGTGGACCATGCACAAGATGATGGAGACATACCCTATCGGTTACATGCGACTATGTAACGGAAACCATTGCTTAAGACTGATCAACTTGTGCGTATGATTCTGATTGTCACACAGAAGACTTACCAGACAGATTTACCAGAAATAATAATAGACAAGATAAATATACAAGAAGATAGGTTCACTAGAAATAATGATAGACAAGACTGATCAACTCGTGCGTATGATCCCGATTGTCACATGGAATACATAAGACTTAACATACTGATTCATTGGAAATAATAAAAGATAATACGAATATACAAGAAGATAATGATAGATAAGACGAATATACATAAGACTTAACATACTGATTCATTGGAAATATACAAGATAGGTTCACCAAAAATAATGATAGACAAGACTGATCAACTCGTGCGTATGATCCCGATTGTGATGTTAGATTCTCCTTAGCATGTTAGTGAAGTCAATCACCTGGAGATAGGGACCATGTTATATGCTCCTTAGCATCTACCTTCAGCCTGGGTGAGTGCTTATCACAACGTGCAGGTGAATCCTCCTCCGAAACCTTAGTGCCCAAACTCCTCAACCCAGTGATAAGGCACATTTGTGACCGTGATATGGAAGAACAGATCCACGACGGTGGGAGATGAAGAAAGAATTCCTCAAGTTTGACCTGCGGAACACAAACAATAGTATGAACAACGTCCTTCCACCCCATCAGGTTGGCCGAGGTGCTCGCCATTGCCATCAATCTGGGCACATTCTTGATCCCTTGGGTCCGATAGCTTCAGTATTTGACTTTGCCTAGCTCATCATCATCATTGCTGCTGGGAGGCGGGTCGGGGGGTGGCTCGGGCTTTGGTTTCCTTGGCCACGATTAGCTCCCACTGAGGCATCCACCATCCGATCTCGGAGGGCGTTATTCTCTTGCTGGAGACCATTGATAGTGTCTTATAGGTAGAGCGCTTGGGCCTCAGCTTGGTGGCAGATGCCATACGGATCTTCTCCTTGGAAGCACTGGGCAAGGTACTCGGCATACCGTCGGGCGGTGGGGACGTTGATGGACGATAGTTGGCTGGAGAAACCCGCGGTGCTGCAGGCTACCATGGACTGTGCCAAGGCAACTGGGACTTCTAAAGATGGCTAGCTTCTTTTTGTAGCTTGGCAAAACAGAGGGTCTCCCAGTTGATGTCTTCTCTCTTCTCAGTCTTGCAGAGCCAGCCCATGGCTGCTCTGTTGAGGATATGCTGCGTCTTGTTCTGCAGCCAGCTGGTTTCCAGGAACATTTTGTAGCATAGAATGGAGGTGGGGTTCTTGTGATTACCCTGTTGAAGGAAAAATCCTTCAACAGAATTTAAAAGGACATACACATAGAAATGATATGAATCACACGAGAGAGAGAGAATGCCATTGCTGTTGTATTGCTTTATTCATAGATGCTAGAATGCTTGATTACAAAGATGTAAGTGGTAGTATCTCCGAGGTGCACACATGGATGCAAAGAGGTACGGCTGAATGCAAAAAGGCATGGTAAGTGAAAACTAAAAATTGGCACACCCAGTGGATTGGATAGCAAACTTGAACCCATAACATAGGGTCATGCCAGTGTTGTGCACATAGCATATATCATAGTGTAAATGTCAGAGCTGGGAACCCATCAGATATAATATCATCCATACATGATCATAAAAACTGAAAACATAGAACCATGTATGAATCAAAATGTCCACACTCCAAGAGCATGGAGTGGACCATATATCCAGCATCTGGACATCATCATAAAGATTTCTGCATGTAAATATGTTGATGTAGCCTCCAGCAACTGCATCACAAGCCAAGACTAGCCTATCAATAAGAAAGTGTGTCGATGAAGAATCACCAACATCTACTACATGTTGCACCTTATGCACCATTGCATAAGCTCTTACCAGCATCATAATAGGAACTGGAACCTGGCTGACCAAAGGAAATGCCATAAACCTCTCTGCCTCATAGTTGTGGTACCCTGTGGAAACATCACTAGAAAAGGCATCTAACGTCAAGGATATCTCCTAGCACATACCGCCAACGTCAGCCTTCATGCCATAACCATCTGTGATTGCATCCATCCCATCAGCAAGTCTTCTCTTCACCATATCCATGGTGAAAGAAAGCATCATGAACACATAGAACAATCCCATTATGCACATGAACCACAACTTCCTGGAAAGCATAAGGCTCATCATGAACAACATGATAAACTAAAAGCAACACTGCACCCTCAATTCAGACAACCTACTCAATATCTGAGCATATACTGCATACTGGTGATCCACTTTCTCATCCATCCGAGAATCTGAGAGACCTCTCTCCTTCCTATCTGTGACTTTTTTCCTCCTTTCCATCATCTTGGTAACATACTTCGCTAGGCATGTCTCCCCAGCATCGACAATACCATCTGAAAGCTCTCTATGGTCTACAAGAGCTGCTATAGCAAGGAGCACAGCCTCCTCATCAATATCATTTGGCTTTGGGTCCCATATCGGCAAACTTAGAGAAACTTTGCATCCCTGATCAAACCCTTGATCAAGAAAACTGGAATCACCAAGCAAAGATGGCATCTTGTCATGATCCTCCCCTGCAAGTTGCCTTTCCCAAGCTACCATTTTCTTATCGACATCTACTGGATGAACCACCAGGTCATCGACGTCTTCATAAACTTCACAATGAATGTCAGAGTGACAGCTTCGTGCATCTTGGGCAGCTCTTCTTCATCCATAGTGGGATGTTCCACATCATCAGCTTCAGAACAACCTACTTCATGACTGAACAAGTCATTAATAGTTAACCCATTTATACCATTGGAATATGCAGCAAGTTATTCATCTTCAAGATCATAAAGCAACTCTGTTGTAGACTGGACATAACTTGGAGACTTTCTCTCTTGGCTGGCCACAACTTGGGTATCATGCTCCACATGAGTATCATGTTGAACACTTCAGGACTAATAGCTTGAAAACACCTCCACTGGGGCTGATTGGTACCCCAAATCTGCAGATACAGGTGAGAACTTGTGCCACACATCTGGCTCATCATTGGCATAATCTTCTTCTTCATCTGATGCATCCTCATTCTCTTCTTCAGCAAGGACCAGCTTTTCATTCTGCTTATGCCATAGACCATCACTAACATGAAGGATATAATCAAAATGTTGTTCAGACTGAGTATCACCATGCAAGGATGGAACAACATGAGAACACTTTCCACATAGCTAATTTCTGACCAAATTCTCCTTTGTGCAAGGACTGAAGGGAGCTAAAGAAGCTCAGCTAAAACAGTTAGGGTTTCATGTGGGAGACACACAGAGAGAAGAAGAGAGAGAGAGAGAGAGAGAGAGAGATGTGTGGGGATAAGTCAACTCACAAAGTATGAGTGTGTGACTCCCCTATCACACATGTATATTTGCTCTAGTACACATAGTGCACTTAGTACATTAAAGGTACTAAGTGTACTATGTACTATAAAACTTATGGGCTTGTACACACTACAAGGGTGGGCATAATGCCTTTACCCCAACAACCTCCCACTTAAAGGCAAAGTGCCCTTAAATGAAGGAAAAGAAAAAATCAGCATGTACATGATAATATACAAGGCCATATCAAGGCTGAAACTGGCCTCATCCACTGCCCATCAAGTGTCTGCAATGAGCAAACCGCTCTGGAGGCAAACTCTTTGTCAACAGATCAGCCGGGTTGTCATCTGTATGAATCTTGACAAGCTGAACCAGCTTGTTCTCTATCACCTCTCTGATGAAGTGATACTTCACATCCACATGCTTCGTCTTTGCATGAAAGATAGGGTTCTTTGCCAACTGGATGGCACTCTGACTGTCACAATGCAACAATGGAATATCCCCTGTAAAACCCAAATCAACCACTAACCGAGATAGCCATAATGCCTCCTTGCAAGCCTCTGTGGCTGCAATATACTCGGCCTCTGTAGTAGATAAGGCAGTGCACTTCTGCATCCTGGATATCCATGACACAGCACCTCCTGTGAATGTAAACACATAACCAGTAGTAGACTTCCGGTTATCTGGATGACCAGCATAATCCGAATCCGTGTAACCATGCACTAATGCATCCTGTTTGCCAAAGCAGATGCACATATCCTGTGTGCCCTTCAGGTATCTCATGACACCTTTCACTGCTTCCCAATGCTTCTTGCCAGGGTTGGCCATGTATCTAGTAACCACTCCCACTGCAAATGCAATGTCCGGCCTGGTAGCAACCATGGCATACATGAGACTGCCACAAGCTGAAGCATACGGAATCTTGGCCATATCAGCCCTGCCACTATCCGTATGGGCTGTCCATAGCACTGAGTTTCACATATGGAGGCAAAGGAGTACTAGTTTTCTTCCCCCCTTCCATATTGAACCTCTGCAAAACTTTGCCAATGTATTCCTTCTGAGACAAATACAACACATGCTGATTTCTGTCCCAAAGTATCCGCATACCCAAAATGTGATTTGCATCACCCAAATCCTTCATATCAAAGGTCTGATGCAGCCTCTTCTTCAAGGCATCCATCTCTTTACGAGATTTCCCGGCAATCAACAGATCATCAACATACAAGATAAGGATCAATAGACTGCCATCCAAAGCTTTCTTGGTGTATAAGCAGTGATCTATGTCACTCCTCCTGAAATCCTGGGATTTCATGAATGTATCAAATTTATGATACCATTCCCTTGGTGCCTGTTTGAGCCCATAAAGACTCTTTTTCAGCTTGCATACAAGCTTCTCCTTTCCATGCACTGCATAACCCTCTGGCTGTTGCATATATATCTCCTCATGGAGATCATCGTGAAGAAAAGCAGTCTTCACATCCATCTGAATCAAATCCAGATCATCATGAGCAACCAAAGCTAATACAGCTCTAAGTGTGGTCATTTTGACCACTGGAGAGAAGATCTCATCAAAGTCCACACCATATTCTTGCTTGAAGCCCTTAGCCACTAACCTGGCTTTGTATCTTGGCTTTGCATCAGGTGCAACTTTGAGCCTGTAAACCCACTTACATGGCAAAACCTTCTTGCCTGTAGGCAAATGCACCAACTTCCATGTTCCATTTTTGTGCAGAGAATCCATCGCTGACTTCATAGCACGCTCCCAAAGAGCCTTGTCTGCCCTCTGTAAAGCCTCCTTATAACAAGAGGGCTCCCCACAGTCAGTGAGCATCAAGTAGTCAACCCCTGGAACAAACCTGTCAGGGGGTCTGGAGGGTCTTGTGGACCTCCGTACCCAATGATCATCATTTGCAGGTTGCTGTCCAGCCTGCATATCACCTATTAGTGGCTCCTGTTCCATGCCATAAGGTTGAAAGATCATGCCCGGTATCTCCTCTAACTGTGGGATATCCATAGGGATATCTTCTGCCATCTCTGGCTGTCCATTTGGACCATTTTCAGCACCATTTAAGGGCTAGTTTTGTTGCTGTAATGGCTGATTTACAGCCCTTGGTTGTTGTCCATGATGTCCATCATCATCAAAGATGACTCTGCCAGGCTCCTGTTGCCTTGCAAGCTCCTTATACATGCATGTTTCATCAAAAATGACATCATTGCTGCGTATAATCTTTCTATTCACTGGATCCCAAAGTCTATACCCCATTTCACCTCTGTCACCATATCCTAGGAATATGCATTTGTGAGACTTAGGATCAAGTTTGGTGCGTATTTCCCTGCGTATGTGCACGTACGCAACGCAACCAAACACTCTCAAGTGCTTGTAGGACAGAGGCTTCCCTGTCCATACTTCCTCTGGCACTTTCCCACCAAGCCTCGTATTAGTGACCTGTTTATAAGATGAACGGCTGTCATAACAGCTTCAGCCCAAAAACCATGAGGTAAAGCAGCATGTGACAACATAGAACGGACCTTCTCCTGAATGGTCCTGTTCATCCTCTCTGCTGTCCCGTTTTGTGGAGGATCATAAGGAGCAGAGAGCTCCCTCTTGATGCCTTTAGCATCACAAAAGTCCTGAAACTGTTTGGACATATTCTCTCCACCATTGTCGGAACGCAAAGCCTTCAGTGTTTTGCTAGTTTGATTCTCAACATGAGTAACAAACTTCTCAAACACTGAGAATGTATCACTCTTCAAACGAAGAGGATAAACCCACACCTTGTGTGTGGCATCATCAATAAAAGACACAAAATATTTTGCCCCTCCCAAAGAAAGCTGAGGCATCTCACATACATCTGTATACACAAGCTCTAACTGAGCATCTTTCTGTCCAAGAGCTTTCTTGTGGGGGCACTGGAGTTGCCTGCCATATATACAATGCTCACAAAACTGAAAACTTGAGAACTTTAGAGAAGGCAAGTAACCAAAACGAGACAATTGCTCCATTCCTTTGACACTCATGTGTCCCAACCGGCTATGCCACATAGAGATTTCCGGCAGCTCGGTTGCATTTACATTAGCATGGTGACAAACATTAGCATGCATCAAGTAAAGAGTGTCCACCTTAGAGCCTCTGGCAACAACCAGTGAGCCCTTACTAATCTTCCACTTTCCACCACCAAATGTGGTAACATAACCAGCATCATCAAGCTGTCCAGTAGAAAACAGGTTCTTCTTGATCTCAGGCACATGCCTGACATCATGGAGCATAAGCTGTGAGCCATCTGAAAACACAAGCCTCACATCACCTCTGCCAAGAATCTGGCATGCATGGTTGTCACCCAAATAAACTACTCCTTCATTGCCAACAATATACCTCACAAACAAGTCTCTGCAACCTGTGACATGAAAGGAGGCACCTGAATCAATGATCCATGAGTGCATACCATGACCATCTCCTGCATGGAGTGAATGGGCATCAAGTGAAGACATGAATAGGACTTCATCCTCACTGTCACCTACATGTGACACATTGACTTCTTCAATCTTGACTCCACTTTTGCCCTTTGGCTTTGCATCTTTGGCTTCATCTTTGTCTTTGTCTTTGTCTTTTCCTTTGCCCTTTTCCTTTTGATCATTCTTCCATTTGTAGCATTGCTTTTTGAAATGTCTCTTCTTGCCACAATAATGGCATTCCAAGTCCTTTTTGGAGCGGGACTTGCTCCTTCCCCGTTCTTGGCTTTTACCCCTTTGCTGGGATCTCCCACGTGCATTCATTGCATTGGACTTTCCAACAGAGTTGTTCTTCCTGTTCATCTCCTCTTGAAGGAGAGCACCCTCCACATCTGCATATGACAGCATAGCATTTGAATTGCTAGTGGCTGTCCTGAATGTGTCCCAACTCTCTGGCAAAGTGCATAAGAGAAAGGTGGCTTTGAACTCATCGTCCATTGCCAACTTTTGATTGATGACCTGGCTGACAACACCATTAAACTCATTTAGATGGGCTGTCATAGACGCCCCTTCCTTCATTTGAAGACCTATGAGTTTCTTCAACCAATACACTTTGCTTGAGGCACTTTGCTGGGCATACAAGTCTTGCAACCTTTGCCACATTCCCCAAGCTGTCTTCTCTTCACGTATGCTGAAAAGTAAAGAGTCTGACACAGACAACATGATGGTGGATCTTGCCAGCTCATCCATTATATCTTCCCATTCTTCAGCAGTAAGAGAAGCGGGCATTACACCCCTTTCTTTGATGGGCTTGTGCTGCTCCTTCTGGAGCAACACATTATAGCACTGGGTTTGCCAAATGTCATAATTATGTGAGCCTTCAAGCTTCTTGATGTGAAACAATGAAGAGCTCTCACCTGTGGTTGCCATAGCAATATGCAACCTTTGACACAGTCAATGCCTGACTCCCTGCAAGATGTGCAAACACAGCACAAAAGCACACAAAATGCTCACAGTTGTTCTCCCAAAGTTTATCTCCCATTGCGGAAGCACGAATGCAACTCTCCTACCACTGAATGTGATAAAATCACCAAAATCTGGTTGCTGCAGATTTATGACAGCACCTTAGATGTGCTCTGTTCCCCTTCCAAAATACTGTACAACAGTACTAAGTGCTCACCAATGATGTACCAAATCTGTACCGGCAAGTACAGCAGCTGAAAATGAGGCTTTTCCTCACTCAAATCAATGTACAGCCATGCCAAAACTTGTACAAAGTTGTACCAAATCTGTACCAACAAGTACAGTAGCAATAAATGCTCTCCTGGCTGTCCAAATGAGTGAAAATCAGACCTTGACAGTCCCCACCACTACATACAACAGTCCCGGACAGAAATTGGGCAAAAGCCCCTTGACTGCAAGTGGATTACCGAGGGTTCAAGGCATAAAAGTCTTCCCTGCTGCTTTGCCAAGCTCAACAAGCACAAAATCTTGAAAAGCCCCTTGATTCAAGATCAATTTCTGATCATGAATGGTACATTAATGCACATGAGGGCATCCAGAGTCTTCACAATGCTTCCCCCTGGTCACATATACATCCAATACATAAAAGCCCCTTGATTTACTGGCACATTGAGTGCTTGACAGGCATCAACACATTGCCCAAAGCATCAAATGCCAATGCCTGCATGCAAAACAACCCAATTGGCACAAAAGCCCTTTGATTTGCACTCCAATTTCCTGCAATTTAGCCCCGAATGTGAGATTGCTCACATCATATAGCATGTATGAATGCCCAATGACACAATTACATCAAAAGCCCCAAATGTTAAAACCCAATTTCCTGCCAATTGACCCGGAATGTGACCAATGTCACCCAATGTTGCCAATTGTGCTCAAATCTGAGCCATTAGGACCTGTACCTGTTCAATTGATGATAATGGACATGCAAATCCCAAAATTGAAGCAAATACCTCTGAAAATTTCTAATTTCTATTGCAGGAAGGGGGGGGGGGGCGTCGTATTTGCTGCTGCTGTGCAGGTACGGATGCTGTATTCGTGTGCTGTACGACTGTTGAAGGGAGCTGCCTTCTTGGGCGCCATCATCTGCACACGTGCCTCGCCAGCACCAACCTTGCGGGCGAGCTCATTGACGGGCCGCTGAAGGTCGCAGGGGAGAGGTCGGAGTGGGCACTTTGTCCGAACACAACGCTAGGATCGGGACACGGAGGGTAGAAGTTGCACACAAGAACCAGGCGCTCCAGCCCCGGCAGCGCTCCGCTTCGCACGTGCTCCTTGCTCTTTGTACCCTTTTGTTACGCCTTGTGGCCAGGCCCTAGTGTATGCGATGCTATGCCTTGCGGTGGCCAGGCCTTGTTTGTTGCCACCGCCTCCACCTAGTGGCCAACGCTACAACCACTCCCTCTTGTGGCCAGGCGTCTGACGCCCAACGCCTTGCTGCAACTCGTGGCCAACGCCTTGTGCTCTGATACCAGTTGAAGGGAGCTAAAGAAGCTCAGCTGAAACAGTTAGGGTTTCATGTGGGAGACACACACAGAGAAGAAGGGAGAGAGAGAGAGAGAGAGAGAGAGAGAGAGAGATGTGTGGGGATAAGTCAACTCACAAAGTATGAGTGTGTGACTCCCAGTACACATAGTGCACTTAGTACATTAAAAGTACTAAGTGTACTATGTACTATAAAACTTATGGGCTTGTACACACTACAAGGGTGGGCATAATGCCTTTACCCCAACAAGGACATCACTGCCCATAGGAGTAACAGAAGGAACAACATTATCGAAATCAGCATCAGGAACTAGGGAGTTACTCTCCAAGATGCTCTCCAAACTGTTGTCCTCGTTTTCCAGTTTTTGAATCTCATGATTCACATATGACAAGAGCTGTCTAGTTGCATAAACTGCCCATTGAATGTCCTGCAATGAATTTGCCCATTGAGAATGTTGGTCATGCCACTCTGAAGCCTGCTTCGCATCTTTGATAAACTTCTAAAGCTCCTTCTTGCACTTCAGTAGATGGTCGACATCCTGGGATTTCCTATGCTTGAGTAACATGTGCTGCATGCTGCACAACATCAAACTGTTCCAGAAAGGCCTCTGGGCACACACGAGAGAGTGGTGACTCTGAGTTTTGCATTTGCCACATACATGGAAGAGGGATTCTTTGTCTTCATGGTCGCACTCACCATAATGAACACATGGCACACACTCCTTCGACCGATGCTGGTTGCTACCTGTCATGTGCACAGTGTGTATCTACCGTGTGCTACACGCACACAAGACTAGCTTCGAGGTTGGGGAAGCTTGGAGCTAGGCAGGCTGATTGACGAGCTGAGTTAGGGATAGACTAACGGGCGGGCACCCAAGTGTGGACGCCCGATGACCGACCAAGAGCCTATAAAAGGGTGGCCAAGGTTAGTCATTAGTCATATAGAGTCTCGCATGTCTTTGTGAGAGCTCTATGGTCAGGAGCCTGGATCTAGTGGAGACATGCACCTGCTTCATGCAGCCAAGGCAGCAGCAGTCTCAAGGCCCACGAGGGTAGCTTCCTGGCGGTATGGGACGTCACGAGATAGAGATTGGTCGGTACATCCATCTAGTTAGCTCAGCTCGTGGCTAGGTGGGGACAACCAAGTCTTGTGGACTTGCCCACGGCTGTCAAGGTTGGGTGGTGAGTCAGGCCTACACCCTCGTCATGTTTGTTTGGTTTGTTTTGCAGAGTTTCGAGTCTTGTACCAGGAGCATTCTACGAGGAGATCCTAAGGGGATTTGACAGTGGTATCGAAGCAAGCCTCGTGAATGAGCAAGTCGGTAGGTAGAGAAAAAGAGGTCAAAGAAAAGGTATGAGTTCGAGAAGCTTTCTGTTTTTTCCTTGCTGCATACTGCTGTTTTTTCAATTTCAGCATGTTGCTTTTTCATCGTAGGAACCTGTGATGAAGGTGTGGTCTTATTATGGGTTGTTTGCTTTGCAAAGAAGAAGGCTGGATGTGTGTGTTTTCAACTGTGTAAACAGTTTGAGAAAGAGAAGAGGTGAGAGAAGTAGAACAGCCTGTCGGCTGTGTGAATCTATAAGAGAGAGAGAGGGAGAGAAGTGGCGCCTGAGTGGCTGCACAGTCCACATAAGTGAAAAGAAGGCAGGCATGTGTACGCAAGCAGGCATGTACGCGCAGGCAGGCGAGTAGACAAGCGCACGTGGGCTGGTTTGTGCAGGGAGGCGCAGGCGGCCAGATATGTGCGCAGGCGGCAATGCCAAGCAGGCGATCGGCAAGCGCACGCAGGAAGTCGACGGGTACCAGTCATGCGTAGAATCGCTGCAGGCGGCACACGTGGGCAGTCGACGGGTGGCATGAAGGCGGCGCTAAGGTGTTGTAGGAATTCGCGAAAAGCAAAGTCGTCGACTGGATGGTTTTTTTGGATAAATTTAGCTTTTGTTTTTTTTAAAAAAAAAACCCACGCCTTGTTTGTCGCTTTCGTTTTTTTTGCTGAACCTTAGTAACAGGGTTTTAAAAACCCAAGTATTGCTTTATAAGTGTTTTTTTCTTTTATAAAGAAAACAAAATATATATATATATATATATATATTTTTACCAAAAAAAAACACAAAAGCAAAAGCTAAAGTTAGCTTTTGGGGAAGCCTATATATTCCCCTTAAGCAGGCTTCTTGCCACACATCTCTCAAGCTCTCAAGCTCTCAAGCTCTCAAACTCTCTAGCACTCTTATATGTGCAAGATCAAACTTTTCTCTCCTCTTGCCCTCTTCAAGATGTCGACCCAAGAATTCGAGTTGGAGCCCATTCCCGAACGTGAAGACCTGCTGACTACGGAAGCTGCCGATGGGCGATCTTTTTGACGATTTTGTTTCAAAATCAGATTTCCAAGAGTTTAAAGTTGCTCTCGAAGCTTCTTCCTCAGAACGTCAAGCACAAATCGCCGCAGAGATACAGACTTTACAGAACTCCATCTCTTTGTTGACCACTACCATATCTACTCTTTCGGGTATGGATACCTTGGTATTTGCTTTAGGCCCCAATATTACGCCGAAACAATTTGGGGGCGAGCAAAAGCAGCGTACCAAGGACATAGTGGACACTTGGCTACATAAGTGGCAAGTCCATTTTCAGTTTCATCTATATGACGATGAAAAAAGATCCAATTAGCGGTAGGTTTTCTCTTAGGCAAAGCTTTTTCTTTGGTGGAAGGAACTCAACCCTAAACCAATGACTTGGGCACAGTTCGAAGATGTCTTAAGAAAGAATTCCTCAAGAAAGAGTATGACTATGATGTTGTTGTCTGGTTTACTACTTTGACCATGACCTCGCAAAACCTCACTTATGAGGTCTATCTCCAAAAATTTAGGGACTTGCAGATGAAAGCTACGAAGATGGATTCCACAACTCTTTTGGTTTTCTTTGTAGCCGGTTTACCCGACTCGTACCGTTTAAAGGTTAAAAATAACAAATGCAAAACTTTGGATGAAGCCATTCATTCCGCTCGTATCTACGATGATACAATGGTCTCTTCCAAGTCTAAACCCATCACCGAGCAGCACGGGAACAAGCACAAAAGGAAGTTCTCCGCACCAATGGCTAGCACGACTAAAGGAAAGTCTTCAGACCAACCTTCGAAGAATTCAACTTCGATACCAACGAAGAAGAAACGTCTCCTTAAGGCTTTGAAGCTCAAGAAGGAGGGACATTGCTTCATCTGCGAAGAAAAAGGACATATGCGTAACGAGTGCCCGAAGCAAAAGGGTGCAAAGACCAATGCAGGAAAGCCAAAGACAGCTAACCAGTTGTCTTTGACAGGTACATCAGTTTACTGTACTTTCTCGCCCTAGTACATGTTCTGATTGTCTATTCAACTCTGAAGTTTTTGGCTTGCATGATCTTCTCTGAGTTTATGGAGAAGTGAATGGCCATAGAATCCACATTCTTTTAGACCCTGGCAGCTCACACAACTTTGTTAATTACAAACTTGTGCAGAAATTGGATCTTGACACAACACCCAACGATCATACCTATGAGGTACGCCTACCTGCGGGTCGGCAAGTATGGGATTGAAAGGTGGAGATGCTGCCGATCCGAATTCAGACTACAAAGATACTCTGGAATGCTATATTATGCACCTAGAACATGTAGACTTGTTATTAGGGATTGAGTGGTTTAAGACTCTTCAAGTCCAGTTAGATTGGTCTAGTCATATTTTCTTTTGAACATACGAATACCCAGTATAGTATCTTAGGTGATTGTATACATCCCTCTCAGGGACCTCTTGTAAATACAGTTGATTTTGGCAATATAATGGATTCTTCTTTGTATACTGCTTTTCATTGTGTCTTGATTCCACTTTCTTCATTTCTCATACCTTCTATGGATGTCAATGAATTAAGTGTATTTGAAAGCAAAGAATTACAGAAGATACTTGATTCGTTTCAAGATGTATTTCCTAAGGAACTGCCATCGGGCTTACCACCTGAAAGGATAGTAGATCATCGTATTGACCTGATCCCTGGTGCTCACCCTGTTAGTATTCCACCGTACAGGATGAGTCAAACTGAGGAAGATGAGTTGGCCAAAAAACTTGAAGATTATTTGAGGATGGGCCAGATCCGTCCAAGCTCCTAATGTTTGCTAACACTCTAATCAAACAATTTCAACAATAAATACACAATTAAACTAGAATTAATGATCTTAATTCTATGTTTAACACTAAAGAGAGCTAACATTCACTAAAAATTATATTCTCTTGCATTGTTTAATGCAATGGATGCAAACTAAGCCTAATACAAACTGTGTGCAAGTAAGTCCGAAGAACATGAAAAACCACAAAAACAACATCAAAAACAACAAATTAATCTAAAAATTAAGCAAAAAGCATTCTTTTCAAAAACAAAAAGAGAGCTATTCTACACCAAATCTCACACAAATCACCATCAAATCTATATCTTTTTCATAGGAAACCATTAATTAAGATAATGGGCAATGGATTATATGTAGATTAGAGGCAAAAGGATGGAAAAAGCTAAGGGATGGCTCCCCGAGAGTGGCACTAAAAATGTTATGGCTCACCCTAACCCTCCTTGAAACACATCCAAAAAGAGATTACCTGGTGAACCCCAACTGTCGTGAGGATCTTTCCAATGGCCAAGCTCATAACCCTTGAGGTCTCCAAGCTCTACAACTCCTTGAGAAGCAATTCCAACACGTCTCCCGCGAGCGTTGTCACATCGTCGCGTTGCACTACGGGTCCTCGTCCCTCCTCTCACCTCACTTCACTCACACACACTCACTAGTATGCATTAGGGAGAGATATTACAAAAGAGGATTAGCAAGAGCAAGAGTCAATTACACAATGGGAGAGTATGTTGTATTATGAGATAAATTCACTTATATACATGGCCATAAGTGTTCACACTCACTTAAACTGTGGCCGGCCGGGCACTTTAGGCTCATAAGAGGCCTAATGCTATTACAATGACTACTCTCATAATATATCCATGAAGTACATCACTTAGGACTTCATCCTAACTTGCTACCACACGCTTTTGAAGCGGGAATTGCCACGAATACTCCATCACACCATTACGGGTGCTTTGAACACTATTGCTTCATATCTTGAATATATAACCCTTTGGTGTATCTATCGTGACTCCTTGATGTAAGATAATGGCGGTAGCTCTTGTTAATCCTACAATTGGATTCACAGCTTAACTTGACGAAAGCTGCATAGCCTCCAAATAGTCTGTCAATAAAGCCGGATAATCTTCAAAGAATTTTTTGTCAAGCCATACCGTGTCATGAGTCCCTCGATCTTGACAAACTTTGTGAGGAATTATCTTAGTCTTCGGCTAGAGCCATGTTTAAAGCGATGCAATAGGATTTGTTCTGGAACTATCACTTTAGCTTCATCAACTCTAGTTCCGATTTGTCTTTCACTTCTGAAGAGATTGGACAAGCATATAGTTTTAGCCAACTGACATGGAACACATTGTGCATCGTCCAACTTGGAGGTAGCTTCAACTTCATTGAAACCTTGTTGATCTTTCTCTGGATAGGAGAAGATCCAAAGCTTCTGAATAATAACTTTGGGCATCGCTTGCCCACTTGTTTCAATTTTTGCTTCATAATCTGAAGATAAACCCAATCTCCTTCTGAGAACTTCACATCCCTTTGGCCTTTGCTGGCCTATTGAGTGTAGGTTTCCTACACTTTATCCAACCTATCTTTTATTGATTCTAAAATATCTTGGTAAGACTCCATCATTCAGTTCACTTCAAGTACTGAAGATGAGTCTCTAGTCAATAGCGACTGGAATGGTCTTCCAAACGCTGCTTCATATAGAGTCCTACTAGTAGCTGAAGAAAATTAATAATTCAAAACTACTTGAACTAAAGGCAAATATGATTTCCACTTACCTTGTTGATCTTGGAAATAACACTTCAGCACATCAAAGGCCAAGTGATTGTAGATCCCACTTACCTTGCTGATCTTGGAAATAACACTTCAGCACATCAAAGGCCAACTGATATTGTAGATCTCTATCTAGCCATCAGTATGTGGGTGAAATGCACTAGAAAAACCCAGTTTAGCACCAAAATTATCACACAATGTCATCCTGAAATGACTAGTGAACTTGGCATATCGGTCTGACACTATGGTGCAAGGGACCCCGCCAACAATCAGGTACCAATGCCGAATGAACAAATGTGCAACGTCTTTGGAGGTCACTGGCCCTACATGGAATAAGTATAACAAATTTTCTAAATCTATCAACAATAGTTACGTACTGAGTATTACCCTTACCCGGACTCGGAGGCAGATTTGTGACAAAGTCCATCCATATATCCTGGAAAGGTCCCTCGGGGATCGGTAAAGGCTGTAAACAACCTTATCTTCTTCCCACGAGAAGATTTCACCTTTTGATAAATGTCACACTGTTGCACATGAGTGAACACATAGCGTCATGGGCATCACGAAAAAGAGCAGCCCTGAACAACTTCACGACACAAAGTCGGCCTTTGTAGAAAAGCCAACCATCTCGTATCAGAAAGTGACATGGTCCTGTGGCATCCAATGCCTGCTCCCACTGTGTACCAAATTCCTTGAAATCCGCGTACATGTGCTTCATGTCATCTAGTCTCGTACCAATAAGGTCGAGTCTCATAGTTTGAATCAATGTCACTGTTCCCTTTTTGCTCAAATCATCGACCCCACTGGGTTGGACATTCTTGGAAGGTACTCCATCATACCACCAAATTACTGGAAGATTTGTCTCCAGCAATGCTAACGGTCACTCCATTGTGCACTTGGCATTGTCTGAATCTAGTGTAATACCTGATGATCAGTGCAAACCTCAAATTTACGATCGTAAAGGAAATACTTCTAATGTTTCAAGGCCTGATAACTGTTCCCAATCGTAGACCAAGTAATTCTTTTCTGCAGGCAGTAACTTACAAGACATGTAAGCTACTACATGGCCATTCTGTTGTAACACACCTCGCGATGTTACTCACATCGGTGATTACTTAGAAGAAACGGCTCATCCCACAAGACAAGCACTAGACAAGATGCTTCTAACAAAGCCACCTTGAGGTTCTTGAATGCCTCTAATGCTCATAGAGTTATTCAAATTTGTTGCCTTCTAGTCTTAACACCCTTTAGCAAATTGGTGAGATTCATTGAGAGGTCAGAGAATCTGTCTGTGGGTAGAGTATGCCTGTCATATATCCACAAAGTATCTAATGTCATATGTGGTATGTGGTATCTACTAATTAACAATCTCGGCCACCTTGGCCAAATCGAGTTGGATGCCCTCAGCATTGATTATATATCCAAGGTAGTGAACCTCAAACAAATAAAATTCTGACTTCTTCTCATTGACGTAGAGCTCATTACTTTCTAACAACTTTCTCCACATCAATATCATGCTACTCTCAATTGTAGCTGAAAATACCAGTATGTGGTTCAAAAATATAAACACACTTTCCAATCAAGTCCGTGAAAACACGCATCATCATGCGGTTGAATGTGGCTAGGGCGTTCGTCAAGCCAAAAGGCATGACCACAAATTCATACTGAGCCCGTTCTATATGGAAGGTTGTCTTGGGGATGTCCCTCTCAACAATTCTCACCTAGTGGTATCCACTCTTCAAATCCAGCTTCGAGAACACCTTGGCTCTATTCAACCTCTCAAGAACATAATCTATTCGAGGCATTGGGAGCTTACTCTTGATAGTCAATTTATTGAGTGCACGATACACGACACACAATCGAGAAGAACCATTTTTTTTTATGACGGTGTTGCAAATGGCAACACACTAGGGCGTATAAAGCCAAATTACAATAGTTCTTGGAGTTGGCGGTCGAGCTCCCATTCCATTGCCTTGGGAAGGAAGTATGGAAACTTTCTTGGCGGATCCGAGTCTGGGAGGAGGTCTATCTTGTGGTTCTCCGTTCTAGACAATGAGAGTTGGGGAGGGAGATTATCCCGAAGAAAAATCTTTTGAAACTTTTCGTGGAGAACCTGGTACTTTTCTGAAGCACTGGCCACTGTCTAGGAAGTCTGAATGCATATCATCACACATTGTGTGCCTTTTATGATTTCTCATTTAGCCTGCAAGTGGCTTACGAGGGGAAAGTTTGGAATTCGTGGCTCACATTTAATAGTCACACATTCGAGCTAATCTGAAAAGTGTGTCCTCCCAATCGATATCTGGCTAAAATTTGTGAAACCATTGAATTCCTAGTATTATGTCTCCTCCTACAAGAGGGGAAACCATAAAATCTCGCACAAACTCAACGCCTTGAATCACTAATTTAGCACCTTGAGCTTCATACTTGATGCTTGTCGTCATTCATATGCTAAATCCCTCAACTTTCTTGTCTACCAAAGTCGGGACGAAACGAGCTCACGAAGCAGCTTGTTCCGTGACCACATCCTTTGTGCTGCCCCGTTGTCAAATAAGACGACTCTCTAGTCACCTATGTAGCCAAAGGTGTTCAGCAGTTTGTTATGCTCATACTCCTGGTCTTAGGTGTCCTTCTAGTAACGATTACACCAACCGAAGCACTAGGATCTCAAGAACTAGAGACAACCACTGGGGTCTGTGTGGGAGTTAGGCTCACCATGGAAGCTGTGGAGACTAGGGTGGCTGTCTGTGGAGTGGTAGTATTCTTTGGAAAATCCTTAGAGGTGTGTCCTTTTGTGTGACAAAAGAAACACCTACCCTCCTTGTACTGAGCTATCTCCTCAGCACTTAATTTTCCATCGATCTTTCCTGGCTGAGCTTTCTGGTCTAGAGTAAGCTTGGACGCGTTAGTTGAGCTCTTGGAGCCAGAGGCTCCCGTGCTTTGTCCTAGGAAAGATCCCATCTGGTTCTGGCCTTTCCTTCTTGAGACAGTTGCCTTGGGAGTGGCAGGCTGGGAAGTCTTGGGCTTTCCGCCATTGTACTTCATTTCAACACTCTGCGCAAGCGAGAGTGCATCCTCGAAGGTGACTGGCCTAAACATATGCACCTCCCATTGGATTTGCATGTCAAGACCATAAAGAAACTACCCGTTCTTGCTCTTGTCAAATATGCCCAATTGCAAACATAAGATCAAAATCTTATTGGCAAACTATGGAATTGCTTGTGCGTTTTGACGTGTACCCCTAAACTCGTCTTGGAGTCGCTCAAGGTAATGGGGCGATAGAAACCACCGCTTAAGGTCGAGGACAAACTTGTCCCAAACATAAGCTGCCATACCTGATTTAGTGTGAAAATGTGCCCTGTAAGATTCCTCTCCCAACCCCTTTTTGATGTCTAGTATCTTCCCCTGTAATCAATCCCTCTTCAGAAATATAAAGACCTTGTTTCTAACTGTTTTAGCTTAGAGAGAGAAAAATATTCTAGAGAGAGAATATTCAGATTTTGAATATTTTTGGATAGAAAAATATCTCTTATAATTCAGATAAGTTTCCCTGAAACAGAAATTTAAAAAGAATTTTCCAATGTGCAATTGGAATTAATTGGAAATAGGTATAAAGAACCTTAGCCTAAGGGTCTAGATTTTCAGAAATGTTTAGACTATGGTCCAATTAAGGTTTCTATGGGCCAATAGCATCAATCCATGTGTAGGGAGGAGATAAATCCAAATTGTAAAAAGAAAATACCCAAAAATGAGTAAATGCTCACATGAGGTGAAGAGTTGAAAATGTACAAGGTTTATTAGTAAAAAACTATGAGCAATATTAAAAATATGAGATATTTTGGGAATAATGATTTTATTATGACACATATGTAAGGAAGGGGAGTCCCTTAAATGCTCACATAAGATGAAGAGTTGAAAATGTACAAGGTTTATTAGTAAAAAACTATGAGCAATATTAAAATGATTCCATTATGACACATATGTAAGGAAGGAGAGTTCTTTAAAGGAGGTGCATATTTCACATAAGATGAAGAGTTGAAAATGTACAAGGGTTATTAATAAAAAACTATGAGCAATATTAAAAATATGAGATATTTTGGGAATAATGATTTTATTATGACACATATGTAAGGAAGGGGAGTCCCTTAAATGCTCACATAAGATGAAGAGTTGAAAATGTACAAGGCTTATTAGTAAAAAACTATGAGCAATATTAAAATGATTCCATTATGACACATATATAAGGAAGGGGAATTCTTTAAAGGAGGTGCATATTTCACATGCTTGAATGAGTTTTAAACTCATAAAAATTAAGATATTTCATCTCTCCTCTCTCCTCATTCAAGTGTAGTTCCAAAAAGTTAGCTTAATTGACCTAAAAATGGTCAAAAAGTGACCAAACTGACTTGGAAAATTCTAGAATCAGTTTGTTTGGTTAGGAGCTCAAATTTTCCTATAAATAGAAGCCTCCCCTTGTTGAAAAAAAAATATAGAGTCTTATGCTTTGTTACTCTACTCCACCTAAGCCAAATTAGATAGAGTCTTGTGCTTTGTTACTCTACTCCACCTAAGCCAAATTAGATAGAGTCTTATGCTTTGTTACTCTACTCCTCCTAAGCCAAAATAGATAGTATCTTATGCTTTGTTACTCTACTCCTCCTAAGCCAAAATAGATAGTGTCTTATGCTTTGTTACTCTACTCCATCTAAGCCAAAATATATAGTGTCTTATGCTATGTTACTCCACCTAAGCCAAGAACTGTGAATTCTTTAATAATTCACTAGTTTTTGACACTTCTCTCTTTCTTCAATCCCCATTGGTGGCTCCATCAACATACTAAACCAATTGATTGGTTGGGGGCCTCTACCGTGAATAAAGAATCAAGCAAATTATAAGGTAAGTATATTTAATTTTGATCTTTCTATAATTACTCAATGATTCTCTCTTCTCAACCCCTCTCAAGCTTGAGAAGTTTAATTGGTATGGTTTTTTAAATGCTATTGAAGTTAATTGGTGAATAGTAGTGAAGAGTTACATAATTTAATAAATGCTATTGAAGTTAATTTTCATTTATGTTTAAATTCTAATGGTTTTTATGTAAATTCTCTCTCTCACTCAAGAAATGGTCATACTTATGACCATTCTCAATCCAAATGAAGCTTTTCATAAAGCTTTTCCTTAATCCAAGATTAAGCTATGCTTGAGGCCGAATTAATGGCTTTTTTCTATACTTTTAGTTTATGCACATTGATGACTCAATCCCTTATGGATTGATGATCCAATTAGAGACCATTCTAATTATTTTCTTAATGATAAGCTTTATCCCTTAGAAAAAAAAAATTGAGATTTATCAGTCATAGAAGCGGAGCTATGGTAAAATTTTTATAGAAATTACGCATAAAATAAATTCATTCAAAGCATAAAAAGAGGACTTCCTACCATATCCTAGGAATTATCATCCTAGATTAATTAAAAGAATATTATTATGCATGGAGATATGGATGTTTGCATGTAGATGTAGAGGTATGGATGTGAGTGTGAATGTGGAGGTGGAGGTGGATGTATGCATGTAGATGTAGATGTATAGATGTAAATGTGGATGTGGAGGTGGGTGGATGCATGTAGATGTAGATGTATAGGTGTAGGTGAGAATGGAGATGTGGATGTATACATGTAGATGTAGATGTAGATGTAGATGTAGATGCATAGATGTAGATGCATAGATGTAGATGTATACATGTAGATGTAGATGCATAGATGTAGAGGTGAATAGAGATATGGATGTATACATGTAGAAGTAGATGTATAGATGTAGATGGGAATGGAGATGTGGATGTATACATATAGATGTAGATGTATAGATGTAGATGTGAATGGAGATGTGGATGTATGCATGTAGATGTAGGTGTATAGACGTAGATGTGGATGTAGAGGTGGATGTATGCATGTAGATGTAGATGTATAGATGTGGATGTGAATGTGGAGTGGATGTATGCATGTAGATGTAGATGTATGGAGGTGAATGTGAATGTGGATGTGGATGTATGCATGTAGATGTAGATGTATGGAGGTGAATGTGAATGTGGATGTGGATGTATGCATAGGGATGTAGATGTATGCATGTAGATGTGAATGTATGCATGTAGATGTGAATGTACGCATATAGTTGTGGATGTATGGATGTGAATATACGATTGTGATGTGAGGGAATCTAAAGTGATGAGATGGAAATGATGTGATGGGATGAGAATACTTATAAATGGAATATGGAATAAGTAATGTAGATTGAGGAGGGATAATGTGGAAAAATGAAAGTTAAAATAGAAATTGTATTGTAAACTGTTTGTAAATGCTGTTTGTAAATGCTGTTTGTAAATGATTGTCTTATGTCAAGAATGCTGGGGGGAGCATTTTGACCGTCTTGTGATTAAGGTCGTGATGAGAAAGTTGCAACTGCTGACGGGGAGTCAATGAAGGACGTCTCGCGTAGCAAGGTCGGCCGAGGTCTTGACCAGCCTCGGTGCGATTAAAATGGTGAGCTTCCGGTACGGTGGATGAGGGGCCAAGGAAGCGGCCTATGCGTGAAGCGCTAGGTTACCTGCGAAGGATCCTAGAGGGTGCTGACCATACGGTGCTCGGGCTCTGGGTTGCCTAGGATACCCACGCGTGCGTCGAGGAAGATATTAGAACAGAGTTGGAGTTGTTTTCTGAAATCGAGCATGGATCTGGTTGATTGACCTTGCTGGTCTTCAATGGATGAGTCCATGGCTCCTTATATGGATCTGTTGGTTGATCTTGCTGATCTTCAACGAGAGTCCATCTTGTTAAGTGATTATATTGCCAAGTATTATGGGCTAGGAACTATCGAAACGGCTCCTGAGCGTTCTAGTTGCCAATGATGCCATAGATACTCTGATGAAGGAATGATGGGAAATTAAGAATCAATTGGATAAATTGGAAGATGGTGATCAATGATATTAGGGTTTTATTAAAGGATTGTTTTAAACTGGTTGAATCTGGTTGAAAAAGGCAATTTCATATTGGGTGTGTGAGTGGTGTGACTAGTTTTATTTTGCATGAACATCCGGCTAGGGAGCCTTGGAACTCTTTTCCTTGGTACCAGGGACAAAACCTAACCAAATTAAAAATTGGATCCCATCACTACAGTGGTTGGGCGGTTGGCTAACCCATGGGACTGGATGGGGTTAGGCTGGACTGATGGATCCGTAAATCGAGACTCAAACTTTTGTTTTTACGATAGAAAAAAAAAAGAAAAAAAAATCCCGGACAGTAACTGTTCTATGGATAGGAATCAACGGCTGTGCCTCTTGAATGGGGAAAAAAGCGTTGATCCCAATGATCCAAGTGCAAGTTTCTTCCTTGAACTGACTAAGTATCTTATAGATGTAATTGGATCATCTCAATCAGAAATGATCTTGACTACGTTAGAGTAAAAAATTATCCTGGTGGAATCGCCCGTGCTTCCGGTTAAGAAAGTTTTTTCGGGTTCGGTTTGGAACAACCGACGGATTAGTCTCTTATCCGGATATCCGTGGGCGAGGCCCCGAGTGTGGGACCCCTGTCCCGCGCGAGAAGTGCTACTTCCGCTGCCAGTACCCCGAATCCGTTGCTCGGTGGGAACAGGGATCTTACAGTTGGTATCAGAGCATTTGGTTAATAAAGATCAACTGAGAAGACAAATATGTCAAAAAATTATCAAGAAACACCAAAAGGTTATAATTGTGTGATATAATTCATACAATTTGATATTCAAACTGAAATTCATAATTTGGTAATCGGTTCTTCAGATGGAATTACCGCAATTATATAGAATCCCTGACTTGCTTGAGGCCTAGACATGATAGTATTTACCTTATAATTCCAAGGGCCGTGACTACCCGTATATACCGAGAGTATACTGCAGCTCTTTACTGACAGTATATACGAGTAAATCTAAGACTTGAAATTATAAGCGTTAATGCTATCCAGATGATGATTTCGAATGTGATTGATATGATTTTTAATTCTGTTTGAGAATGGATGAATTGATTTGGATTTTGATTGAAAATGCTGATTGAAAAATGTTGATTTTTAAAAATTAGTTGAAATATAATGAAACCACAATGAGGGGGAATGGGACGAGTCCCTGTGATGATATTCATAACTAGAATGATGATAACGAATTCAGCAAATCACTATGAGATTAGTGGGTTGTGCTGTCAGATTGCTACTGTTAATACTTGACCGGTAGATCAAGTTAAGGGATGTCAAATTGAGAACTGCTTGACTGAAATTTCCGTGTGGAGGAATGTTCCGAAGGAAACTTTTTTTGGTCTAATGAACCATTATCATGTTTGTGCGCTTTTGCCGCACAGGTCGTAGCTGGGGACTTGCCAGACACCGTATGCGAGCCACGAATGGCTACAAGCATACAACCAGGGAAGGAAGCTCAAACAGAATGCCAAAGGGTGTGTCACTCACCGCTTAACTGCTGCCTTGAAGGATTCCCGCGTCGCAGCCGTGAAGGAGGAGCCGCCGTCGCCGCTCTACCGCCTCTCCGCCGTCTCGCCGTGCCGCTACACAGTGCGCTCGATCGCTCTCTCTCTCTCTCTCTCTCACACACACACACACGCAGGAGAAGGAAACCAAGGAGATAAGGCAAGAGCACTCTTCTATTCACAACACATGAGAATGAGGATTTTAGGGTTACATTTGACTCATATAGGTGACTTGGCCGTTCACACTTGGGCGCCCATACATGGCCGGCCGACCCTAACCCTTATCCTACTGATATCCAAGGTGCGCCTCTCATCGGCGATCACCCAATCCCTTCATCCTTAACATATGGTGCCGACAAGCCCGGCCCATGACTCAGAATATTTAAATTAATGACGTAAAATATAGTATGTCGCAATGTCCGCCATGGGTTAACATGCCCCCCTTCCTGATGTAGATTCCGTCCTCGGAAGCTATGGTATGGTAAGCTCGAGAGGGTTGTTGTGGTAGACCGTCTGCAAAACAGGGAAGTAGAGTGAAGGTATGCTGGAATTCAAAAGATATAAAGTGTATAAATTCAAGCGTGTGAGACGACAATGGATGATGCTATTAGAACTTAGTTTAAGGGTACATGAGTAAGCTAGTGTAGCAAATTAATAGGAGTTTAAAATTATTGAAAGGAATTCAAGAGTTAGCAAGGTGTCAAAGGTTAATCAAGGTTTATAACTGGCCTAAGTCAAGGAAAATAACCAAGCTTAATAAATAAACAAATGACCATACTATGTCTACTCTAAGAACAAGTAGTTACCACGAGCCTAGGGACACAAGAAACATCAGAGTTACAGGAGCCTTTTGCCTTTTTTTTTTTTTTTTTTTTTTGCACATGACAATTTTTATACACAATGGCGACCTTCCTAAGGCAAAACTAACATCGATCCTGGTACCATGTTTAACACAAGGCATTATCCAGGAATCTATTAGCTCACTTTAGGCAAGTCTACCCCCTACCATCCAAGGCATCGGTCTGGAGTAGAATACTCCTCGCCTACCAAGTATCAATAAGGCGATAGGCCAACATTAAAGCACATCATAGACTTGTATTGCCATTTATTGTAGGCTTTTTTTTTTTTTTAAAGTTTGTTTTGATCTTCGCTCCTGAACTAAAATGTGTTCTTACATCTTTTCGACAAGGGGTAAAATCTATGTCCTAGAGGTCAACACACACACAGCCAGGTGTTCAAACATTAAGATGGTTTGACCCTAGACCTAAGACAATCGTATTCCAAGGTTAACTAAAGACGTCATGCTGCCTAGGAATATTTCCAATAAAGTTAAGCTCATTAATGATTTACACTAGCATGCAAGCAACTTCAAAAACTAAGTAGTACATTGATAATTTCCATGTGGTCATGCATTATAGTTTATGCAATTGATTGAACAGTAAAAACGAAAGAGAGTGGGTATGGAAGAATTACACCTGTAATTGGAGATCTCCTTGATTTGACGAGACAGCTTGCAATTTGATGTAGATATATTTTGATGAACGTTGCGGCAGTCTCTGGACTTGGAAGCGAATCCACCTCAAACTTTTTAACCTGTACAATCAACTAACAAGCACTATACCTCGAGAGGCACATCAGTGTGAAAATTCAAGACTCGTTTAAAGAATCTAAACTAGAAAAAACTTGAAAACACTAACCTACCTACCAGTCACCACACTACTACTGAGGATACGGTAAGAGGATGTTGTAGAGTCCTGGCTCTAGCCCTAAGGCTAAGCCTCTATCCGCATCATCCAAATAAATAAAATCAACCTCAGTAGTGCCATGAGTTTCATCCGTCCATTCATCATTGTCAGATATTTCCTTTTCATTTTCCCATCCACATAGACTCATCAAGAATGTAACCATGCGAGGATAGTCATCTTGTGGAAAAGGAAAGCATTGGGCTATCGGGGATATGTCCTCTACGGAGTAGGGGTCAGTCATGGTCAATAGGCGAATTAGCCATTCTAATTCCTCAACATTTTCTTCTCTGGCTAGTACATCTATATGATCCCATTCAGTTTCAATTCCAGGATAGCACATGTGGAATATCTGAGAAAGGTATAGATGATACCTCTCACCAAAGGTAGGAGTGGATGAAGTGTATGATGATCGGGCATCTGCCATATCTGCAAACACAGATATAGCATCAGTAGGTTTAGACAGGTCAATCTAGTTCTTGATTGTATACGGATATTTCTCTTGTTTTGTGCTCTTGCTCTTTTTACTATTTTTTGTTTTTCTTTTCTTTGTTTTGTTTTGTTTTTTTTTTGTTTTTTATAATGTATGAAGCTATATATATACATCCCCTTGAATTTGGCAATTACATGGTCAGGGGAGAAGGTTAAGGAGGAAGCATTAGAATGTCGAGCGTGAGTACATGCTCCCCCTTTCCTTGGGTAGATCATATTATTTGCAATGATGTTGCAGCCTCTTGGAACCAATTTGTCCAGCGGGTCATAGGTTGTGATGTGGGCAGATAGCTTTTTATGACCCTTGTGGCCACATCCAATTGCAAAGATGGTAGTGTACGCTCCCATTGACGAATGGAGGAAATGGTTTCCATCGATACTATTACAAGGGGAGATGTAGGCTCATCGGTTTTTTGTTGGGTGTTGACAAGAGTAGGTGTAGAGCATGTAGAAACTTCTATATGAGTGTGTGCCTGGCATGAGGAGCTAGAAGCTTCATGTGGCTCCCCCCTTCCTGAGCTAGGTGGTAATGATCGATATCGTTTGGGAATCCAAACTAACTTTGGAAGTGGTGCGGAGCACTCTGTTACCTTTCCCTTACCACGGTCTTGAATTGTCATTGGGGTGGCAACAATTGGTTTGCAAGGTTTTACAGGTGATGTAGAGGGATTCACCTTATGTTTAGGGACCCAAATCTGGTCATTCCCCTCGTAGTACCCTTGGGCTACTAATAATTTTTTAGGGATCCATCGCGATGTTACATTGCCCTTTCTCGGGTGGGTAGCTGCTTTCCTTTTACGAGGCTTCTTGGTGGCTGAACGAGATTGAGCAGGGGAAGTAGCTGTTAACGAAGCTTTGGGGACCCATTTGTATGTACTCTTTGGCATAGTAAGTGAAGCTTTAGGGACCACCTTGCCTGTTTCCACTCTTGGCATTGAAGCGTTAGAGGGGTGGCCAACAATCAAAGATGGTTTTGCCACTAGACTTTGTGATTTTTCGTTATCTAATATTTGAGTGGATGACTTAGGTGCGGGATTTTGAGCGGTCAGACCTAGTGTTGGTTCTTGCGTTGTGACTTGTCTGGTTGCCCAATCGATATTGCACTTGGTGGCCATCATCCATTTGCGCCCTAAGATTACAGTCCCTCCCATGGTACCAGTAGGCATAACCAAAAAGCTTTGAATTATGGTTCCCTTGTCATAGGCAACCGGAGTGTGCAGAATTCCTGATACAGGGGTTTTCTTCTTGTTGATTCCTTGAACTTGGATAGAACTCTTGGTTAAAGGTGGTTTTCCCAGTTGACACCACACGCCATATGATAGCAAATTATGTTGAGCTCCTGTATCCAATAATGCATTATACAGCACCTCCCCGTAAGGACTCTGTAACTCAATTGGGTATCTTAGAGGTGGGTCAGATTCCAGTGCATCCTCCTCTGCTTCCTCGAAAAATACTTGCGTAATTCCCAAGTTGGCTTCTCGTTGTCGCCTAGCACGCTGTTGACGTTCTTTGGCTTCGACTTTCGCTTGTATCTTTTTAAGCTCAGCTTGTTCTTTAGCTGCCTTCTTTTGATGGATTGCATGTAACTCCTCCTGGCTTAGGGGGTCATAGTATCTTTTGAATTTACTCCCATTAAGGAATCCAATGGTTTCAACTCCGTCGAGAGTCTCCACTCTGATGGTACCTTGCGGGGTAATTTCACATACTCTATATGGTCCCTTACCAGCATATTTGAGCTTCTTCTTTTCGTTTCGCACTCCATACATCAGGACTTTATCCCCAACCTTGATGTCCTTGTCCTTTAGATGGCGATCAAACCATTTTTTCCTCCTATCCTTCTCCACAAGGGCATTGTATACAGCCAATTGTCTTTCTTCATTTAGCCGCTCAAGGATATACAGACGTTCTGCTAAGGGATTACCATCCCAACCCTCTTGAGTAGCAACACGAAGACTTGGAATGACAAATTCCCACGGCATGACTGTTTCTTGGCCATATACCATTTTGAATGGTGTACAATTAATAGCCACTTTGTACGCAGTACGATAGGCCCATAAAGCTGTCGTAAGCTTTAGATCCCAATCCGTGCGATGAGCTTCAACTGTCTTTGTCAAAACAGAGATTAAAGTCTTGTTGGTACTCTCGGCTTGGCCATTCGCTTGCGGATAGTAAGGAGTAGATTTATGATGGGATATCATGAAATTTGTTGTGAGCTCCTTAATCACTTCATTTATAAAATGCGTACCATTGTCGCTCACAAGTTCAAAAGGACAACCGAATCGTGTGATTATATTTTCAAAGAGGAACTTGGCTGTTGTCCTTGCATCTGCCTTACGTGTCGCTTTCGCTTCAGTCCATTTGGTCATATAGTCAGTGGCCACAATAATATAGCGAGATTGTGTGTTTCGGGCCGCTGGGCTAATTGGACCTACAAAGTCTAAACCCCACTTTTCAAATGGTTGGTTTACTTTGATCGGATGTAGGGGCATCTGGTCTTTCCTCTGGGGTTTCTTGTATCGTTGGCATTCATCGCAACCCTTCACAAAGAGTGATGCATCTTGGAACATAGTGGGCCACCAATACCCTGATTGTAAGATCTTTCGCGCAGTTAAGTCTCCTGAGAAGTGACCACCGGCTACGCCCATATGTGCCTCTTGCAAAATGTATAGATACTCATCCTCTCGGGCACAACGCCTAAGAACGTCATCCTTTCCTCTTTTATAAAGAGTCCCAGCTATCAGGCAATAGGGTTCACATTCTTTGATTAGCTTTCGAGCTAGGTCTTTGCGAAGCTCCTTGGGTGGAAAGCCATTAACCAAAAAGTTAACAATCTTCTCACTCCATTCAGGCATTGTCTCCACCATGAACAGGGAAGTGTCTGGTAAGTCATCATCAACCCCCGTAGGAGCCTCACCATTAGGTATGCGAGACAAATGATCAGCCATAACATGTTTTTTGCCAGGTCTCACAACAACAGTGAAATCAAACTCAAGAAGAATCAATAGCCATCGTGTGATTCTTCCTGTGGAGCATGGTTTGTTTACCAGATACAACAATGCTTGATGATCTACATAGAAAACAAACTTGGTGGCAAGGAGGTAATAACGAAATTTCCTTACTGCATATATCATTGCCAACCCTTCTCGCTCCGTAGTGGTGTAGTTCATCTCAGCATCGTTCAACTGGCGACTGGCAAAGCTAATGGGGTAGTCTAGCTTGTGTTCTCCAGGTTGAGTTAAAACACACCCAATAGCAAAGTTTGATGCATCAATATGCACATGGAAGAGTAAATCCCAGTTAGGCATTCTCAATATTGGAGCACTCGCCAAGGCCTTCTTTAATAGCTCATAGGCACGGTCACATTCTTCGGTCCAAATAAACTCGATGAGAAGCTTATACAATGGTCGAGCTATCTCGGCGAAGAATAGAATAAACCTTCGATAATAACCAACGTGGCCCATAAAGCGTTGGACTCCCTTGTAGTTGGTGGGTGGTGGCAATTCCAGAATGACCTTGATTTTACTCTCGTCAGTGGAAATCCCATTTTTGGACACTATATGCCCTAAGATAACTCCGTGTTTAACCCAGAATTGGCATTTGAAAGGATTCAAGGAGATGCGATATAATCTACACCTTTCAAATATTTTTCGTAAACACATCAAGTGCTCGTCCCACGAAGAATGAACACAAAGATCATCTAAGAAAGCTTCACAGAAGTCCCTTAGATATTCCTTAAAGGCCGTGTTTATCAATCGTTGGAATGTTGCAGGTGCATTGGTCAAGCCAAAAGCCATGACGCGAAAGGCAAACACTCCAAACTCTGTGATAAATGCTGTTTTAGCTTGGTCCTCGTCTGCAATTGTGATCTGATTGTAACCCGAGTACCCATCTAAAAAGCTATATGCCTCCTTGCCTGCCACTCTTTCAAGCACATGTTCAGAATATGGCAAGGGGTAATGATCCCTTCTGGTGGCTGCATTAACCTTTTTGAGATCAACGCACACTCTGAGTTTCCCATTCTTCTTTGGCACGATGACTATCGGAGAAACCCATTCTGAGTGCTCAATTGGGTATATGAATCCACATTTTATCAGCTTTTCAATTTCCTCTTGTACAATCTTTGCATACTTAGGATTCATTGGGTAGGGACGTTGCTGGACTGGTTTAGCAGTGCTAATCATTGGAATCGTGTGTTGCACCACCGAGGGTGGAACACCCTTCATATCATGATATGTCCAAGCAAATATGTCCTTGAATTCTTTAAGAAGCTTCGTAAGTGCAGCTTCTTCCGCCTTGGTGAGGTCTTGAGCAATAAAAACTGGTTTAGACTCCTCACCCGGATCTGCTAAGTCTATCTCCTTGACTACCGCAGGGCCATCGTAGACACCGCTACTCCCATTGGTAGGCATTCGTTGGGCTTTTGTGTAGACTACTTTACGTTCCCCTGTGGTGAATGATTTGAAATGCTCGGGTGCGGGGTGTAAGTCTACCGGTTCTTGTTGTGCCAGGCTTTTTTCTTTCAATTCCTCTTCCTTTTGTTGTTGAGCCAACTCTTGGTTTTGCCGCCTTCTTGCAGTACGACTTAGTTTTGGCTTCTCTTCGATTTCTAATTGGGCGACGTCATGAGGTTGCGGAATACACCACATGACACTTTGGAGGTATTGTCCCCAATTATCTGCTATCTTTCGATGAGCATCAATGGCTCCTACATAACTAAGCCATTCTGCAATGGATCGCTCCTTGTTTATTGCAGTTCGTACATTAGCTCGATAGCGTTGGCGCTTATGTCTCGTTTTCTTCTTACCAAGTTTTTGATTTTTGTTTCTATCAGATTCGGACTCACTTGGTTGATCTTCACTTTCGGATGAACTGCAGGAGGCCACTGTCCTAGGCCTTGAGCACCTTGCTTCCACATTTGGGTGAATATTTGATTTATCCCCCCCATCAGGCTCAGAGTCAGTTTCTTCTTGTTGAGATTCATACTCAGAGTTGCATTGGTCTGAGTCTTCACTACTGTCAGTGTCAGTGGAGTTTGCCACGTTCTCATCATCAGGAGTCAAGTGCATAACACCTATCATGTTCATTGGCACTAACGGTGGCATATCTTGCCCGTCAGGTGTTACCCAGCTTGTGCCTCTATTTCCCCATGTGTCTATGGTTGCCGCTAAGTGTACCCAATCCACGTTATCCGACTCAGTCATACCCGGTAGGACATCCATGTAAGGAGAATCCTTCCCATCATCAGTCTCTTTTTTGCATGTATAGCAATACCTTAATGGGGCGGAGTGAATAGTGGTATCCGATCGATTATCAATGATAACCTTGCTTCCTAAAGGATGTGCACGACCATTCTCAAGATCAACTCGAATGACAGAGTCCTGGAATTGTAGGTAGACATGGTTTTTCGACCAGTCATGCACCATTTGTGCTTCCCTCATGAAAGGACGACCTAAGATCATTTGATATGACATAGGATGCTTGGAGAAATCCATTACAATGAAGGTATGTTTTACCTTGTATCCCAGGACCTTGATCTTGAGGTCCCTTAACATTCCAATAGGTTTAGCTATGGTTCCGTTTGCCATCTTAACCACTATGTTTGTGACTTCAAGGTGAGGCCTTCCCATAGATTCCCAACAATTTTTAGTCACAATGCTCACTCCAGCACCACCATCAAGGATTCCCTTTAGAGTTAATCCCTTGGTAGTAATGGGGAGGGTGGCATTAGATTCGTCCCCTTCAAAGTACTGACCCAACTTGTTCACAGGTATTTCAACGACCGAGTCTTCATCTAGGTTGGGTTGTAGATCCCAATGTTCCCCTTCATCTTGAAGCGTGTCGGGTCTATCCATATTTGTAAATTGTGGTAGCCCCGCCTTTAGTTCTCCATTGAGAAATGCTCGAAGAGCTAAGAATAGCTCAGGATCTTCGTATAATTTGGATATGATCGTGGTTCTGATCTCAGAGGACATGAAATCCATTAGCTTAGACACATTCAATGGTACTTTTCGAGACATCGCCCCTTGACTAGGGACTGGTGAAGATGGAATCACTTCCTCTTCGATGGGGTCAGGCATTCCCTCACTAAACATTCTTTCCAGCAAGAAGGGTGTTTGCCCACTTCCAGATGTCCTATCCTCACTTTCTTCCCGAATGATACTAGGTATAGCTAACGGTTTATGGTTCCGGTGAGGCTGAACTTGCGTAGGAAACACTGTGTCTGGAATTTTGATTTTTCTCGGGTTTGGCTCCAGTTCTCTTTGTGTTTCTTCCACCAAACCCCTTAAGTGTTGTACTTGTTCAATCTCCTCAACTGGGTTTGGGTAAGTTCCAATCTTTTTCTTGAGGGTTTTTGGCCCACGTGGCTTGTCTTGGGGAGTCTCAGTCAGTTTGGGTGGTCGAGAGGGCATTAACTGACTTGGTTGTGGGGCCGAGGAAGTTTCCTTCTGTTTCCCCTTATTTATGTACTCGCTTGATTCTCCTTCATTGAGCTCCCGTGTGGGTTCCTCCCTTAAGGTAGTGGCTTTGGTCCCCATGGTTTCTATTGAATCAGAATCGTCTTCAGGATCATTCATATACACGGGGTCGTCTCCTGTCCCTATGTTAGTCTTTGAACTGGGCTTCGAGCTTGTGGCATTAAGCGATCTCTTTCGCCGTGTTTTCTTTTTCTTTGCCTGAGCGATTGATGCAGTATCCCTCTCTTCAAGAATGTAGTTTTGATTTTGAAGCATTGACCGTGTAACTACATTCGCGGGTACAACGGGTGTGGTTCTTCGTGCTTGGTTGGTGACCTCAACCAAATTCAATGGCGTAATCTTGGGTGCATTAGGATTATGTGGACATTGAGCGATCAAATGATCTATGCCACAACGATTACATGTAAGTACCGGCATTCCCGATGTGCTCCCTTGATTTGGTTGCATCTGAGTAGCGATCTTTTGTAACCTATTAGGGCACTCCGCTACACGATGCGGTCCACCACACTCATAACATTGAAGAGGTGGTCTCCTCGCCATGGTATTAAGGTTTTGCCCTCTTGTGGCAAGAGCAGCCGCTTGATATACAGGCTTGACTTGCCCGAAATGATCCTCCATGTAGTACTGGGGAATCATTTCAAACGTATCAATCCCGTATGGAGCAGTGGGGTCTATCTCCTCTTCATAATCCCCACATGCACTATGTGACTCACAACCCATCTGGTTTATAGGGGTAATCCTTGGATGTGGAGGTTGTGGTCCTAGCACTGGCGGTGGTAATGGCACAGACTGGACTACATTCGGATTCCTTGGAACTATGTGCTGTGACGGTTGCTCGATAGGTTGTGCAGGCATTAGCGCGGGTACTTGAGGTGTGTTTGACCAAGCTAGTGGTGCCTGGTTTGCCAACATTCGCTTAAGTGTTAGGCAATCTTTAGATTGATGGCCATACTTACCACATGCATTGCAATTCCCATTGAATTTAACCCTGAATGTGGGACATTCACTCGTGCTATGTGGTCCTAAGCACACCGAACACCATTGTTGCTCTCTCCTTGGGTACATATGGCTATTCTGAGGAGCTCGATTACCCCTAAAGTATTCTTGGAGAGCCTTAGTAAGGTCAGCCACAGACATTTCAGATATCTTGGGCTCCTTGGCAATAGGTTTTACTGTCATTGGCTCGTGCCCAGATACTTGCGAACTAACGGATTTTGTTTCTGAAGACACCTTTTTACCTGCAATCATCAAGTTGTCTTCTAACTGGATTGCATTGGCAGTGACTGCTTCCCACGTTGTAAGACCTCTAATGACTAGGCCATTGTAAATGTCCTCGTGGCGCAATCCTCGGATGAATCTATCGAGGAGTTGGTTGTTATTGAAGCGTTCATCAGGAGTGCAGCGAGAATTTAGATGCTTCAATCGGCTTATAAAGTCTCTCACTGACTCCCCTTCCTCGCGTTCGGCTTTTTGAAGTTGAGATGCTACCCCCCAAAGCACACCCTCGCGTATGTATTCTTTCAAGAACAATCCCTTGAGAGTGGGGTAGTGAGTGCGCTCTTCAACCCTTAAGGTTCGATACCAATCTCCGGCCTTCCCACTCAAGGTTAAGCCTAAGGCTTTACACTTATGCAGCTCATTGTGTTCTTCCAAGGAATCACACACGTGCTCAAAGACTTCAATGTGCTTCCTAACATCCTCGTTACCACTGAAGTTTTGAGTGAGCTTAGCCACTTGTACTGCCTTGCTTCTAGGTTCTCTCTCAGGCATGCCCCGCATGTTTTCTGCAATAGATCGTCCGATCGTCTGAGCAAACGCTGCGAGATCACCTAAGTGAGCAGGCATAGTTGGTGGAGGCACTTCTGGGATAGCCTGGCTGATAGGAGTTGGCGTTGGTCTGAGTAGGTTGGCAAATGACGTAGGATATGATATGTGGCTAGGCCTAGCTCCTCTTGGATAAGGGTGGTGATAAGACGGTCTTGGAGCATACGCCATTGGCATACTAGGAGGCGTAGGAGCTACATGAGCATGAGTAGCGATAGGTACATAGGGTCGATAGGCACTGGCACGCACTGTTGTAGGTACTGTTCCACTAGGTAGCGGTGTCGTACTAACTACAGCGGTAACAGGTGCACTTTCAGCTATGCTCATCATTGGGGTAGGCATTGCGGATTCCCTAATGGAAAGTTGAGCCAAGGTTGGAAAGCTAAAGTTACTACTCATGGGCTCAACCTGTATTGAGACTCCAGGCGAAACAACATATGAAGGGTCTATGGGACTCACCGAGGGAGTCTCCAATTGTGATAGGGTTGGTTGTTTGGCCTTGCCCGTATCCAAAAACCTCATAGGGCCAGTGGAAACTAAGTTCACTCCCCTATTTTGCCTCTCAATTTGGATAATTCTATGAATCACCTCACATATCATGTGTTGTTGCTCCTCTAGATTAGTGGCGCTAGATGTAGATCGTAGGACTTCTAACCAACCTACATGGTATGTGTAACCTGTGTATAGGTCAGTTAGAGTCTCTGTGTGTAGATCATATTCCCAATTTTCATTGAGAAATATCCCATCTAGACTTGGTGTGCCAAACGGCTCTCTTGAAGTGGACGCAATGTCACTTCTTATGGGTTGGCTTCTAGGGACCTCTACTTTAGGAAGAGCATCGGAAGTTGGTAGCTCAGTAGGGCCCTCATTAAACGAAGTAGGTAGAATATCCACATGGACACTCTTTGGGAGGGTAGGGTCCACATAAGATGTGAATGGCGAATCTACTACCCCTCCTTCCTCATTTACTTCGCTTGTCGCATGTTCAGAGCGTGTAGCTCTACTAAAGGTCTCTATTAGACGACTAAACATGCTAGATCCAGGTTGTGGGGCCCACACTGGCATGTTTTGGCTTGTCTCCTCAGGGTTCTTGGTAGGGTGCCCTTCCATGGCTTCTGAGTCAGAGGATGAGTCACTATCCACTATTCGTGGATCTTGGGTTGCACTCCCTTGGGTTCCAGCCGAAGGCCAAGATGCCAACGTGGAGGGATGGTGTGAGCCTGCGTAGACTGAAACGCTTTCTAGTGGTTCAGGCTCTAGTACCCGACCAGAACGTAGATGCATGTGACGTGGGTACCCTACGTGCGTTGGTAACTACCCTTGAAACTCACACAAGTGGTTTCTTAGGTGTTCCGCACCCCGTTTTTACTTGTTTTTGTGTTGTTTTTAACCCGTTTTTGACCCCCTTACTTACGGTCGAACTTGGACTAGGGCGTATGATAGCTCGAAATGAGCGTATCGTTCAAAGGATCCTAGTGTGCTGAACGTAGATGCATGTGACGTGGGTACCCTACGTGCGTTGGTAACTACCCTTGAAACTCACACAAGTGGTTTCTTAGGTGTTCCGCACCCCGTTTTTACTTGTTTTTGTGTTGTTTTTAACCCGTTTTTGACCCCCTTACTTACGGTCGAACTTGGACTAGGGCGTATGATAGCTCGAAACGAGCGTATCGTTCAAAGGATCCTAGTGTGCTTTACAGCACCGTGTTCGCCTATCTAGAGCTCCTGTAGTCCTCAAAACAGTCCGTTTCCCTTGGGGGGAAGGGGCAAAAGCCTATTTGCTTGTGGAGGAAAGGGTGAGGGCTTTATCCCACATACTCACTTTACTCCTTGGGGAGTGGGCTACATATAGGGCACAACTTCCCATAAGCTCTCACTTGAGAGAAAGCTATGGAGGCTCACTCTCCTATATATATATATCAAAAGACCGAGACCGAGACCGAGACCGAGCCCGAGGCCGGGGCCGGGGTCGTGGGTCGATTGGGGTTCTTTCTTTTTCAAAATTTTTTTTCCAATTAGAAAATCTTTCCTCTCCACATGTTCGGTTCTTTCTTTGCAATTAAAATTTAATTTTTTCTTTTTTATTTTTTATAATTTTTTTATTTTTTATTTTCTATTTTTTTAATTTTGTGAGATAAGTTTTCTAGGGTTTCCTTAGGGTTCAGCCTTGGCCGCGGCGCAGTTCGCACACAGCCCAGATCTGGGAATTCAGAAACCCCCCTCACACCACGCAGAAAACCAGATAACCGATCGTGCGCCACAAAATAAACAGAAATGCAGAAGACAAATTGTAGAAACAGAGATTGTAAACCACAGAAACACCTCAACAGCAAACACTCAGTCGCTTTCCTACAGTGTAGATTAAACTTCACGCAGCAGTCGAGCTGCAAACTGGAGCTTGGTGCAGGGCAACTCCCCGGCAGCGGCGCCAAAAATGTGCGCTTTTGCCGCACAGGTCGTAGCTGGGGACTTGCCAGACACCGTATGCGAGCCACGAATGGCTACAAGCATACAACCAGGGAAGGAAGCTCAAACAGAATGCCAAAGGGTGTGTCACTCACCGCTTAACTGCTGCCTTGAAGGATTCCTGCGTCGCAGCCGTGAAGGAGGAGCCGCCGTCGCCGCTCTACCACCTCTCCGCCGTCTCGCCGTGCCGCTACACAGTGCGCTCGATCGCTCTCTCTCTCTCTCTCTCTCTCTCACACACACACGCAGGAGAAGGAAACCAAGGAGATAAGGCAAGAGCACTCTTCTATTCACAACACATGAGAATGAGGATTTTAGGGTTACATTTGACTCATATAGGTGACTTGGCCGTTCACACTTGGGCGCCCATACATGGCCGGCCGACCCTAACCCTTATCCTACTGATATCCAAGGTGCGCCTCTCATCGGCGATCACCCAATCCCTTCATCCTTAACATATGGTGCCGACAAGCCCGGCCCATGACTCAGAATATTTAAATTAATGACGTAAAATATAGTATGTCGCAATGTCCGCCATGGGTTAACAATGTTAAAGATATGAATGATATAATCTGAATGAATTGTTATTTAATGATGAGTTCTATATAAGGGATATTTATCCCAGTGTTCTGTTGGGTTGACCACCCAGAATATAAGGAACCCCAGAATAAAATTGGATCTTAAGAATAAGAGCTGTCCTCTACCTTGCGAGATGAGGACATCTCGCACTTTTTAAGTGGGGTAGGATGTAAGATTCCTCCCCAGCCTTCGAGGTATATAGGAGTAAGAATCTCCCTTTCTGATCTTATAATTATTCCCTCTCTAAAATAAAAGAAAGTTTCTGTTTAGAAAAAGGAAGACCCTTTTCCTAGAATACTTCTCAGGAGTCACGCCTGTTTTAAGGATTTAGAACAATGAGTTTAGAAGTGAGAATCGGTGTTTTGGATACCAAGGTTTTGGTTTTCATTCGAGTATGGCCCAAAAGAAGTTCTTTATCTCTTGGGGAGTATAAAAAGTTATCCCCCAGATATTGTGATCCTTATATCTGAATTCAATGAAAGTAGGTGACTTAGCCTACAAGTTTCTTTTATCTCCTCATCTCAAAATTCTTAATGTCTTCTATAGAAAAATGTGTCAAACACAAATCATGGAAAGACGGTAAAACTTCAGTGGGTGGCAAGTTACCGTTGGCTTCTAGGTTACGCTAGCTCCTTCCTTTATATAAGTCATAACTTTTACTTGTCGCTCACAGTAATCTTACTCCCATCAATCTCCTTTCTTTCTTAATCTCCTTCATGGCTTGGCAACAGGAATTAGTTTTATCCCTGATGATTTCTCACCTTCAAGACGCAAGAGAGTCTGTGAAGAAAGACTTTATAGAACAGTATGAGCGCTCACTTTTTCCTCACCTAGGAACTTCTGTAGCGCAGACCAAATGGCGGACCTATCAAAACATAACTAGGGTAACACCCTGGGGTCAGCAACACTTTCGTAACAATGTCCGCTTGGCCATGGTTATTGAAGCTTTGGGTTTGGGTCCCCGATACTACTGTGTCAAGAGATCAAGGCATCTTCGGTTTTCTGAGCGGGTCTTCTTACTGGCATGTTTTCTTCCTCATGAGAAGATATGCCTTTACCCCGTTTTTGGCTTGCCTCTCAGAGGTCCTTTTGTTAGATCACCTCATACCACTGAGATAGGTAGGGCAATAAACAGTAGAATCATTCCCATAGATGAGTTACCCTATACTTGTGCAGCTTGTGAGGACTGCTTTTGTGACCATATGATGGACGGGCTTATGGAAGTGTAAAGAGTTCTTCTATCTTTACTGTATAAGTCCCGTGAATGAATAAAGTTTAAATCTTGTTCTTATTTTGAATCTTGCTCTCTTTAAGACTTTTCTTGGTGGTTAATCGTGATTAAAATTTTTCTCTAAGTCTAATATTCGTGCATCTTGCGAAATTATTCCAAGCTGCGAGATGAGGACATCTCGCATTTTTTAAGTGGGGTAGAATGTAAGATTCCTCTCCCAACCCCTTTTTGATGTCTAGTATCTTCCCCTGTAATCAATCCCTCTTCAGAAATATAAAGACCTTGTTTCTAACTGTTTTAGCTTAGAGAGAGAAAAATATTCTAGAGAGAGAATATTCAGATTTTGAATATTTTTGGATAGAAAAATATCTCTTATAATTCAGATAAGTTTCCCTGAAACAGAAATTTAAAAAGAATTTTCCAATGTGCAATTGGAATTAATTGGAAATAGGTATAAAGAACCTTAGCCTAAGGGTCTAGATTTTCAGAAATGTTTAGACTATGGTCCAATTAAGGTTTCTATGGGCCAATAGCATCAATCCATGTGTAGGGAGGAGATAAATCCAAATTGTAAAAAGAAAATACCCAAAAATGAGTAAATGCTCACATGAGGTGAAGAGTTGAAAATGTACAAGGTTTATTAGTAAAAAACTATGAGCAATATTAAAAATATGAGATATTTTGGGAATAATGATTTTATTATGACACATATGTAAGGAAGGGGAGTCCCTTAAATGCTCACATAAGATGAAGAGTTGAAAATGTACAAGGTTTATTAGTAAAAAACTATGAGCAATATTAAAATGATTCCATTATGACACATATGTAAGGAAGGAGAGTTCTTTAAAGGAGGTGCATATTTCACATAAGATGAAGAGTTGAAAATGTACAAGGGTTATTAATAAAAAACTATGAGCAATATTAAAAATATGAGATATTTTGGGAATAATGATTTTATTATGACACATATGTAAGGAAGGGGAGTCCCTTAAATGCTCACATAAGATGAAGAGTTGAAAATGTACAAGGCTTATTAGTAAAAAACTATGAGCAATATTAAAATGATTCCATTATGACACATATATAAGGAAGGGGAATTCTTTAAAGGAGGTGCATATTTCACATGCTTGAATGAGTTTTAAACTCATAAAAATTAAGATATTTCATCTCTCCTCTCTCCTCATTCAAGTGTAGTTCCAAAAAGTTAGCTTAATTGACCTAAAAATGGTCAAAAAGTGACCAAACTGACTTGGAAAATTCTAGAATCAGTTTGTTTGGTTAGGAGCTCAAATTTTCCTATAAATAGAAGCCTCCCCTTGTTGAAAAAAAAATATAGAGTCTTATGCTTTGTTACTCTACTCCACCTAAGCCAAATTAGATAGAGTCTTGTGCTTTGTTACTCTACTCCACCTAAGCCAAATTAGATAGAGTCTTATGCTTTGTTACTCTACTCCTCCTAAGCCAAAATAGATAGTATCTTATGCTTTGTTACTCTACTCCTCCTAAGCCAAAATAGATAGTGTCTTATGCTTTGTTACTCTACTCCATCTAAGCCAAAATATATAGTGTCTTATGCTATGTTACTCCACCTAAGCCAAGAACTGTGAATTCTTTAATAATTCACTAGTTTTTGACACTTCTCTCTTTCTTCAATCCCCATTGGTGGCTCCATCAACATACTAAACCAATTGATTGGTTGGGGGCCTCTACCGTGAATAAAGAATCAAGCAAATTATAAGGTAAGTATATTTAATTTTGATCTTTCTATAATTACTCAATGATTCTCTCTTCTCAACCCCTCTCAAGCTTGAGAAGTTTAATTGGTATGGTTTTTTAAATGCTATTGAAGTTAATTGGTGAATAGTAGTGAAGAGTTACATAATTTAATAAATGCTATTGAAGTTAATTTTCATTTATGTTTAAATTCTAATGGTTTTTATGTAAATTCTCTCTCTCACTCAAGAAATGGTCATACTTATGACCATTCTCAATCCAAATGAAGCTTTTCATAAAGCTTTTCCTTAATCCAAGATTAAGCTATGCTTGAGGCCGAATTAATGGCTTTTTTCTATACTTTTAGTTTATGCACATTGATGACTCAATCCCTTATGGATTGATGATCCAATTAGAGACCATTCTAATTATTTTCTTAATGATAAGCTTTATCCCTTAGAAAAAAAAAATTGAGATTTATCAGTCATAGTAGCGGAGCTATGGCAAAATTTTTATAGAAATTACGCATAAAATAAATTCATTCAAAGCATAAAAAGAGGACTTCCTACCATATCCTAGGAATTATCATCCTAGATTAATTAAAAGAATATTATTATGCATGGAGATATGGATGTTTGCATGTAGATGTAGAGGTATGGATGTGAGTGTGAATGTGGAGGTGGATGTATGCATGTAGATGTAGATGTATAGATGTAAATGTGGATGTGGAGGTGGGTGGATGCATGTAGATGTAGATGTATAGGTGTAGGTGAGAATGGAGATGTGGATGTATACATGTAGATGTAGATGTAGATGTAGATGTAGATGCATAGATGTAGATGCATAGATGTAGATGTATACATGTAGATGTAGATGCATAGATGTAGAGGTGAATAGAGATATGGATGTATACATGTAGAAGTAGATGTATAGATGTAGATGGGAATGGAGATGTGGATGTATACATATAGATGTAGATGTATAGATGTAGATGTGAATGGAGATGTGGATGTATGCATGTAGATGTAGATGTATAGATGTGGATGTGAATGTGGAGTGGATGTATGCATGTAGATGTAGATGTATGGAGGTGAATGTGAATGTGGATGTGGATGTATGCATGTAGATGTAGATGTATGGAGGTGAATGTGAATGTGGATGTGGATGTATGCATAGGGATGTAGATGTATGCATGTAGATGTGAATGTATGCATGTAGATGTGAATGTACGCATATAGTTGTGGATGTATGGATGTGAATATACGATTGTGATGTGAGGGAATCTAAAGTGATGAGATGGAAATGATGTGATGGGATGAGAATACTTATAAATGGAATATGGAATAAGTAATGTAGATTGAGGAGGGATAATGTGGAAAAATGAAAGTTAAAATAGAAATTGTATTGTAAACTGTTTGTAAATGCTGTTTGTAAATGCTATTTGTAAATGATTGTCTTATGTCAAGAATGCTGGGGGGAGCATTTTGACCGTCTTGTGATTAAGGTCGTGATGAGAAAGTTGCAACTGCTGACGGGGAGTCAATGAAGGACGTCTCGCGTAGCAAGGTCGGCCGAGGTCTTGACCAGCCTCGGTGCGATTAAAATGGTGAGCTTCCGGTACGGTGGATGAGGGGCCAAGGAAGCGGCCTATGCGTGAAGCGCTAGGTTACCTGCGAAGGATCCTAGAGGGTGCTGACCATACGGTGCTCGGGCTCTGGGTTGCCTAGGATACCCACGCGTGCGTCGAGGAAGATATTGGAACAGAGTTGGAGTTGTTTTCTGAAATCGAGCATGGATCTGGTTGATTGACCTTGCTGGTCTTCAATGGATGAGTCCATGGCTCCTTATATGGATCTGTTGGTTGATCTTGCTGATCTTCAACGAGAGTCCATCTTGTTAAGTGATTATATTGCCAAGTATTATGGGCTAGGAACTATCGAAACGGCTCCTGAGCGTTCTAGTTGCCAATGATGCCATAGATACTCTGATGAAGGAATGATGGGAAATTAAGAATCAATTGGATAAATTGGAAGATGGTGATCAATGATATTAGGGTTTTATTAAAGGATTGTTTTAAATTGGTTGAATCTGGTTGAAAAAGGCAATTTCATATTGGGTGTGTGAGTGGTGTGACTAGTTTTATTTTGCATGAACATCCGGCTAGGGAGCCTTGGAACTCTTTTCCTTGGTACCAGGGACAAAACCTAACCAAATTAAAAATTGGATCCCATCACTACAGTGGTTGGGCGGTTGGCTAACCCATGGGACTGGATGGGGTTAGGCTGGACTGATGGATCCGTAAATCGAGACTCAAACTTTTGTTTTTACGATAGAAAAAAAAAAGAAAAAAAAATCCCGGACAGTAACTGTTCTATGGATAGGAATCAACGGCTGTGCCTCTTGAATGGGGAAAAAAGCGTTGATCCCAATGATCCAAGTGCAAGTTTCTTCCTTGAACTGACTAAGTATCTTATAGATGTAATTGGATCATCTCAATCAGAAATGATCTTGACTACGTTAGAGTAAAAAATTATCCTGGTGGAATCGCCCGTGCTTCCGGTTAAGAAAGTTTTTCCGGGTTCGGTTTGGAACAACCGACGGATTAGTCTCTTATCCGGATATCCGTGGGCGAGGCCCCGAGTGTGGGACCCCTGTCCCGCGCGAGAAGTGCTACTTCCGCTGCCAGTACCCCGAATCCGTTGCTCGGTGGGAACAGGGATCTTACATGCCCATTGGATCCACGAAGGAATGGCCTCACCTTCCAAATACCAACTAGCCAAGATCACTCTGTCAATATCATTCTTTCTAGCTACACTTCAAATTGATGCAACCAGGAGTAAAGAGTAGCGAGGTCGATTTTACCATTATACTTATTGAAGTTCATTTTCTTGGGGAGAATGACTCAAGGAAGCCGCTGGTGTAATTCTCGCGTCTAAAGCCACAAGATATATTTCGTGTTTCCAGACGTCGCCTAGCGTCATCTTGTGCAACAGCATGGGATGTCCACAGTCTTCCATCAATCAAATCTCCATTGCTCGCATCCGCAACTCGAGCGTCGAACTCGACTACGGTCGCAACCCTTCAAAAGGGTCATTTGGTAGAGGATATGTTGTTAGGATGTGGAAAACAGAAGGAGAGGGAGGAGGAGATGGAGAAAAAGGGACTGGAAAACGGGTGCGCTCCTCTAGAGCCAAGATCTGTGCCTTCTACTCTTCCAATTCTCTTTTTTTGGTTTTTTGGTTGAATCTTGTTACATGCAAAAGCTCTGGGAGTCTTCATTCAGCCCTAAACACCATCTAGAACATGCTGATGTAGAAATGTAAACAGAATAGAGAGTAGAGAGAGAGAGAGATGGCTGGAAATTCAGTAGATCATATAGTACAAAAAGGTACATAAATCCATGCAACCATGGGCTGCTTTCTGGAAAAGGTAGAATACCCTAACACTAGTCCTATGTCTAGACCCACACCCAAGGAGGAGTGAATGAAATAAACAATGAGCAAAAGTGCCCTTTTATAGGCCTTTGGAAAGACTAGAGAACTGACCAACTGCTGGTCGGCCAGCTGCCTGGACACCAGTTTCATCAATGAAGTACCCGACCCGATTGATGCAGCGGGGACACAACTTTTTCTTGTAATCCACATTGTTGGCAGGTCATCGTGTCCACTCCAGTCCATTACTTGCCATAACTTGCACATCAGGATTCCAATCTGTCTTTCTTGGATGACTGTCATCATCCCATTCTATTCTCGGAGTCCCCTTGTCATCCTTCCTACTCTGGCAACCTTTTCACTAAATACCCGACCCGATCTCCAAATCCACTCTAACTCTGAAGATCTATGCATGTGTTCCATCCAGTCCCCATTCCGTTCATGCCCCGTCTCTGAACACTGTTTGGGTGTTCATTCCTGAGAAATGCGTCTGGCACTCTCACTCCACCCTTTGGAGGAACATCCTCACTTGGAACCATTGCTTGAAAGCCTTTCCCGACTCACAAGACTGCCATTCCCTTTGGGCTTTGTAAACACCACCAACCAACCTCCTAGGAGTTTTTCCTGGTGTTGTGTTCCTTGCCTTAGGCCTCATAATTGTGCACTTTTGTCACCAATTGGCTGACCATTTGGTCCATCTCCAGTTTTTGCGTCTCGTTCACTTGAGGCCAAGCTGGTGTCTCGTGTGAAGAGGCCAGTATTTTGCTGACATGGACGGGAGCCACACTGGTGCCACCCGTGGGTTAGTAGGATGGTGTCGTATGGACGGGAGCCAGACCAGTCCCACCCGTGTATGACCTAGACTGTGTTCGACCCATGGGATTGTCACGCCATGGAAGGGCCAGTATTCGTGCCGTGTTTTGCCTATGGGACTCTCACACCATAGGGAGACTCGTGCCTGGAACTGTGTCTTACCTATGGGACTGTCACTCCATAGGAAGACCAGGTTTTTATGTTTTTATGTCGTGCCAGTTTTGTGCCGACAGATATTTTGTACTTGTTCCATGAACGGGAGATATGTCCATGTTACTATTTGCACATGCACACATATTTTGCATGTTTGAAACTGTTTTCGCATGACATGTATTTGTGTGTTTGCCTGCTTGACGTGTTACTTACTGAGCGGGGACGCCTGCCAGTGAGTCGTGAAGTCTGCTCTGTATTCTGACAAGTTTTGGTGCATGTGAATAGGTGGTAAGTATGTTGCACATGTTGTTTTTATTATTTTATCTCTAACCTTTAGTTTTATAAGGTTAAGTGTTCACATTCACTTAAATGTGGGCACCCCCTTTGGGCACCCACTTAGGGGCCAAGGTGGGGAGCCCCACTTTAAGTGAGTGTGGGGGTGGGCATGGTCACCTACCCATACTCCCCACCCACATGCAAGCGTAGAAAACTTCACTTTAATTTTATTAAAAAAGGCTCCCTCCTTCAAGCGTGGACATCATCGCTTCCACCCCTTTTACATGAAATCACCCGGCGATCACCTTCTTGCGTTGAGAAAACGGCGACCATCTTCTTTTCACTTGTTTTTCCCAGGCGGCTGGCTGCTCTATCGTCTGCATCACCAGGCGGCTGCTTCACCACCCATACAGGCGGCTGCAGAGCATACGGCACTTCAGCTTTTCCTCCAATTCAGGCAGCTGAATTTGCTGCAGGTGGGCTGCGCCTGTTTTCCAGCAGGTTGCCCTGGCTACAGCAGGCGCCTACATCACTCCCTTCCTACAGGCGGCTACTCCCCCAGGCGATAGTACCTGCAGGCTGCCCATCCTCTACCGGCTGCACCTCTCCAAGCTACGCATGCCCCTACAGGCGGCTGTGGCTGTGCGCTTGTGTTCCAGCCAGTAGAACACTGCCCTTAGGCGACTCTGTTTGAGCTCCTCCACACTGCAGCCAGGCATCTCCTCCTTTGCAAGTGGATGCTTCTTCTCTCACAGCAGGCGGCTGTGCCCTTTGTGGTGGTGCTTGTCTTGATGGTTCTCCACGAGATGACTGTGACTTCAACAAGGTGTTATATCCTCTAAGGCTACCTCTCTGTTTTCTACTTTGAAAGAGGTGGCTATATCTTCTCCACTGGCGTTCTACAAGGGGACTTTGCATCTCCTGGGTGGCTTCATCAAACCACGGGTATTGGTTCTCTATCAGCTATCCACAAGTAAGTGAATTTCAGATTTAAGTAAAGTATTTTGTGTTTAAATCTGGTAAGGGATTCCCGACTCCATATACGGCCAACACCCGTTTGGTGCCGGGTTGTCCAAGCTCTATTGGAGAACCTCGATCCAAAGGTGCTGAGATCGGGAGAGCCAGGCGTTAGTACGAGAGCGCCTGTCTGTGCGTGGTCTCAGAACACCAGTGTGGCACTCTCCGCTGAGTCCAGTGAAAGCACAGGACCGTAGAGATTAGACCACACTAGTGGTCGTTCTACTTCAAGGTTCTACATCGAAATTCGACTTCAAGCCTATTTGTTTGGTACTGTTTTCATATGTACATGGATATCATCTGGTTCTTGGAACCCATGGAGCATTGTATTCATTAAATACTCCCAATAAATATAGTTGTCCATTTTAAATTTGTGGTTTTAAAGTTGTGCAATTAAGCGTGTGGGTGTCCAACGGAGTCTTTCCCACTTGACGGGATCGGTTTCATTGGTATCAGAGCACGGTTGTTTCCCTCTTCCTAGAGGGGAAACGAACCTGTGTACTGGACATCCCGCTTTTAGCAAACTTAAAACACAATGGACAGCCAAGGCAACCCTTTGGAAGTGCCAAATTCGAGGGGTCCATCTAGTGCCTCTCGTGGGTCTGATGCCCTGCGAGGTAGACACAAGCCCCTTGAAAGGGTTATGGATAGTGAATCCAAGGGTCAACTGTCTCCAGGAAAGACAGTTATGCTTGAACAAGAGCCTGATGCTATGAGAGCTGAAATGGAACATATGAGAAAACTTTTGCAAGCTCAAGAGCAAGAGTTAAAGTTTTTACATAACGATCCCCATCTACAAAGTGCTATTGAAGCCAGGAAGGCTGATGCTATGGTAGATGTAACTTTTGAATCAATGGCTTGTGAAGTGGACAAGAAACCAAGGGAGTTGGCACTTGCCTATCTCCTCCGCAAAGGTGATATCAAAGAGGGGGATGACAGAGAGCTGAAATTCAGAAATCCAGCTCGTTTGAAGCATGGAGATCCCGCGTCTCAAAGGCTGAAATCTTTTATGCAAAGGGAAGAGGTGACAGTCACCTCTCGACATACATCTTCTCCACAAGGCACAAAGCCTGACAGATATATGTATGCCAGTGCTCATGGAGGGCATGAAAGTCACATGCATGCAAGACATGTATCTCATGGTGACAGGTCTACTTCCAGAAAATTTTTACCTTCTGAGTTGTCTCATGGAGAGACAATGCCATATGCAGGTAAGTCACATGCATGTGAGTTTCAAGTTCGTGGAGCACATGCCACCGTGCCCCATGAAATTTCTATGACGGCCCATGGAGCCCATGCAGATAGGGCTACCCCGTTGGATAAGGGGAAAAGAAAAAGAGAAGACCATGAGCCTCATGCCAGAAAGCTGAAGGAATTCAAAGCAGGTGACAAATCTGTTAAATTTGATGCTTTTCATGGTGAACATGATGCTTCTAAGGTATTAGCATTTGTGGCACAGTTCGACATTGCTTTTAGCGATGAGAACTTCACAGAAAAGTCAAAGGTGCGCCATGCTAGCATGTTTTTGAAAGGGACTGCTGCTCATTGGTGGATCACTGAAAAGATCACCAAGGATCCCATTTCTACTCGGAAGGAATTCAAGGATAGATTTTATGCTCAGTTCTTGCCACCCAATGCAGAGCAAACTCTCACTCAAAAGTGGGACAGGCTGGAACAAAAAGATAATGAAAGTGTGCAACAGTATGTTAACAAATTCTGGAAAGTGTTGCTGGAAGTGACTCCCTTTATGCAAATCACTGAAGATGAAAGAAAGAGAAAGTTTCGTTCTGGACTTCAACTAGCATATCGATCGGGAATTGAATTGCACCCGAAACATACGTTGCAACAGCTCACAACTTCTGCTCTTGCCACGGAGCAATTGGTGCTCAAGATTAAGCAGGATCAAGGAGCTTCCAAGGGGAAGGACAAGGCTGTCCCAAATCAGCAAAAGGGTGGACAGCCACCTAAAAAGAACTTCCGGGAGCCTTACAAGGGTGGTAAAGCTAAAAATAACACATCTAAAGAACAGGACCCAAGGAAGAACAAATTCGGCTTAACCCCGGAGCAAAGAGAACAATATGCCAAGGATGGAAAATGCTTTTCTTGTGATAGCAAAGACCACATGTTCCGACAATGCCCAGATCGCAAATCAAAGCACGAGGACAAGCACACCAAAGCTAATGTACATGCAGTTCCTGATGTGCAAGAAAATACAGGTCATGATGCAAAAGAGCGTATGGTTTGCAAGGCTTGGGGACAAATCAAGGATCAGCCCGCACTTTTCATGTTTGATAACTGTGCAACTGACAATTTCATCTCTAAGCAAATGGCAGCTGCACTGGGTATTGAGGTTGAAAACATGGGACTTCAGATTGAAGCCAAAGCTGCATTTATTGGTAAAGAGGTGCAGGTTACCCCTTTGATAGGGAAGTTGCGCATCCATATCCATGGCTACCTTGATAATGAGCATTTCCTAGTTGCTCCATTGAATGGATGTGATGTATTGTTGGGCAAGCCATGGCACCATAGGCTTGAGCCCCGCAAAGGCTACAAGTCTAATATGATTTCTTTTATGCATAAAGGATGCATGCATTTTATTGATGCTGGCAAAGAAGGGGATTCCATCCCACTTGTATCACACATCCAAATTAATAAAGCAATGAAAAAGAGTCTTTCAACGTACTTGGTTTTTGTGCCAACGGCCAGGCGTTCGGAATGGGGCCCGAGCAGAGAGGGAATATGGGGGAATGTGTTGAGGGGGAGGGGGAACCAGAGACGGAGGGAGGGGACATATGCTATGAACTCCTTGGCCAAGATGTTGTCGCCGGGGAGCTTTCTCGCCATCACCAGCCAGCTTTCCTCACGACGTCGGGCAACAGCTTGCTGCTGCAGGAAGGCAGGGGAGCGTAGCTGGGAATTCCATGCCCTACACATGCATCGAAACTGGTAGATCTTGGGGAGGGGCAGGAAAGCTAGCACCTTGGGAATAAGCAGATCCTGTGGCAGCCCCAAAGTTAGGTCTCGCAGCAGCAGGTGCTCATGCTGCCCTTCGACATCAGCCCCTTCCGCAGCCACCTTCCGCCTCTTTCTGGCCGGACGTCCCTCCTCCTCCTCCTCTTCCACCTGTTTCAAGGTTTCGACTTTACCATCTTTGCCGCCGCCGCTGCAGCATTTTCCCAGCTTCCAAATCGGTCCAAACCCCGAATCTTTTGCCTCTCCGCTGCCGGAATGGACCAGAGTCCAGCTCTGTCGGACCTTGCCAACGCTAGCGAACCTGGTATCCTCCATTGCTAAACCCTCCTCAGCGCTGACCCTCGGGGTAGAAACGGACACTGTTGCTTTTGCTTTAACTGTTGCTTTTGCTTTCGTAGGTAGGAAACGGACACATCCGCTTTTGCTTTAACTGCTATTTTTGCTTTAACTGCTATTTTTGCTTTCGTACTCCCAACGGCCCGCTCTTGAAAATTTCTCTAAATTTTAAACATAAACATACATATTGAGTTAATTTGTGATTGGCTTCTTGCCTTTTTTTTTCAAAAACTGGCTGATTATATTAGGAAAAAGGGGAGAGACAGGTTACACGTGTTGGAAAACAGCTGAATTGGGAGTCCACGTGTTTACAGCTCATGCACATGCAATAGCTCTTCTATTGTGGGATTGACGAAAGCCTCTGCTTCTCTTGCTCGATGCCTTGCTCTTGGCGCCCAGGTTCACACAGAGGATGACGCTCAGGAGTACTCAATACTGCAGAGATGCATGGTCCCACCTGCGGCATTCAGACAAAGAAGGACCTGCGCTTTTCAGAGGGTGGACATCCTAGAAGCTGGATCTTCTCGTGGTTCTTTGTCGCCTGCTACATAGGTCACTTTACCCTATCTTTCTCTTCAACTTGCCTGGAATGGTCACTGATTCCTGTCTGATTGAAGTTCCTCTTCTGAAACTCTTGGGCTATGGGAGAGAAGTTACTGTTGCTTGTTGATTGCTTCTATAAGAGCTCTATCCTTGGATAGAGCTCTATCCTTGGGCTATGGGAGAGAAGTTACTGTTGCTTGTTGATTGCTTCTATAAGAGCTCTATCCTTGGATAGGGTGAGTATAATCTTGTCTCTGGTTTTTTCTAATTTTTCCAGGGTGAAGTCTGATGCTCTCTTTTGGAGTTTAAGCAATAGCCTTCTCTCTAGACTAAAGAGGGCTTGGGTTTGTTTAGTCCAGAACTTGTTGCATGTCGTGATTAAACAGACTGTGAGAGGGGGACCCTTGATTTCAGGGTTGTTAAAAGTAGCTGATAACCTCTGCAGCCATGCATGCCATAGATACTCACATCTGATAACATTCCAGAGTGCTGTTGAACATCCTATGTTTTCCCCTAACATAAGATTCTTCCAGTTGACGTCCTTGCCCCAAATCTGAATGGTGGATTGCAGCACTTTGAATGTGCTGAATATGTGCATGCATTGAATGAAGATGTGAAGGTCGTCCTCCGCCGGTAGGCCGCATCTAGCGCATTGATCAGAGGAGATGAGCAATTTAGCTGCCTTTCCCTGAGTCCAAATGGCTCAGTATGCTGTCAGCCAAGCTAGGCATGATTTCTTGGGGTCGATATGTGGGCTCCATAGCTCCCTGAGGATGTTATACCATTTTTTCCTATCCCAGTTGGTGTTCCAACGGCGGTTAAGAGTGACGTGGATTGCAAGAGCTTTTTCGAGATTAGGGATTTGGAGTAGAGGTTTGTTCTCCACCCATTGAACAACTGATATACTGAAGGTTGGAGGTCTGCTAATTTTCCAAATTTCCTGTTGTTGGTGCCATTGAATTGCTCTGCTTTGGATTAGATCCAACTCTGGAGATCTACTGTCAAATTTGGCTACAAGTTCAGCTCTTGTTAGCCAAGTTCCTTTGTGGTGGTTGAATATGTCTGCCCAGGTAGCTAGTCCTTTTTTGTGCAGATTTGGAGCTATCTTCCCTTCCTCTGGTTCAAGGCCCCAGCAAGAGTCGTTGGCTAGAATTCCATCTGCTTTGTTGTCCTTGGGTATAATGGTTAGAAACCTCTTGATTCTGAACTAAGCTTTCCATATGGATGTTACTAGTAGACTCCCTTTGGGGGTTATAGGGTGCTTGGAAGCCACGATGGTGCTAATGGGGAGATTGCACCATTTATTGAGGCCTGTGATAGTGAACCTGGGGGTGTCTTTGAGCAGCAACTGAGCCCAATCTTCTGTGAAGTTCTCTAAGGCTCTGATGATCCATTTTGAGGCCACTCTGTCAGCATAATGCCTAATATCTTTAATCCCCAGCCCTCCCTTGGTTTTGGAGACGGTACAGGTGTCCCATTTTACTTTAGGTCTGCTCTTGTTCCAAGGGTCCCCTCCCCATAGATAATTTATGCACAGCTTGGTGAAGTCTTTAAGGTCGGAGTCTGGGGGCCTCCAGCAGCTGAGGAAGTAGATTGTAGAGGGGATCCCATGGGGATTCCAAGGAGCCTGAAGATCTCACCATCCTGAATGATGTGACAACCTATCTCCAGGAGTCGAGAAGGGGGGGGTTCAATGAGGGTTTTGATTCCTGTCTTGCTGTGATTTATTTTGGAGCCTGAGGCTTCACAGTAAGTTTGAAGGCAACTCCAAAGTGTCTTGATATTCTCTTCATCATTTGCTATTAGGCTGTTAGTGTCATCAGCAAACATCTGAGTGCACATTTGTTCCCCATTGGGTAAAGTGATGCCAATTCTCCTTTGCTGATCTTGTCCTTGATTAGCCAGTTTAGTCCATCTGCAGCTATTGCATATAGAAGGGGTGCTAGGGGGCAACCTTGTCTGATACTCTTTTCTAAGGGGAAGGGGTCAGACAATTCTCCATTAATGATAATTTTGGCTTTGGCATTTCCAAATAAGGTTTTCACCATGTGGGTGAATTGGGGGCCCAGTCCCATGTCTCTGAGTGATTGGAGGATGTAGTCCCACTGTATTCTGTCGTAAGCTTTATCAAAGTCAATCTTAATAAACATGAAGTCCTGATTGGTTTTTTCTGCATATTCAATCCCTTCCCATAAGGCAATGATGGAATCCAGGATATATCTGCCTTTGATGAACCCTTTTTGTTCCTTGGTTATCCAGAGTTTCATGTGTTTAGATAATCTGAGGGCTAAGGCTTCGGCAATGAGTTTATACACACTGTTGAGCATTGTTAGAGGTCTCCAGTTACCCATGTTATCTCTGGGGCCTTTTGTGAATGAGCTTGATAAGACCTTCATTAATTTTTGATGGTGACAGGGCTCCAAATTTCACAGATTCTTTCCACACTTGGATTATTGATCCTGTTAGCAAATCACAAAAGGTTTGGAAAAATTCATAAGGAAGTCCATCCTCACCTGGGCTCTTTTTGGTTTTGAGGGAGAAGATGACATCTTTGATTTCATCATGAGTGATGTCCTGTTCCAGAGCGGAGGCTATATTGGCTGGTACAGTTTTGGCTCTGGCTGTTTTGATAGCCTCCATTGTAGCTGTTTTGGATGGGGAGGGTGGACCATCCTCCTGGAAGATGTTGTGAAAGTAGTCAGTGAGGAATTCTTTGTTCTCCTCTTGGTTGGTAACCTGTATACCATCATTGTTTTTGAGCAAGGGAATATGTTCTTGCCTTTGATAAGGGATGGGCTCCTCCACTCACTGCGGCATCCGCCCGCGGAGAAGGAAAGTCTTCGATGCAGGTTTAGAGAGAGGCGGGAAGCTGGGGAAGATGAAGCGCTCCGTATTCTTACTTCTTCTTGCCTTTTTTGTTAGATTGTGTCGATCCTGAATTAAATTCAAATTTGAATACAGAATCTAATTTGGATTCAGCGCATACAAAGGTTGAATCAACTTGAATATAATTATTCATTGTTTATGCGTTAGCACTACTCGAGCAGTACAATTAATTTGCTTTATTCGATCAATCAATCAGTTAGCAACCCCCGATACCACAATAAGCGCATGCTTAAGTTGGTTGTTTTATTCTCCTTATGCAAATTTTCGCACAAAGAACTATGTGCCCACAACATATAATGAATATGTTCTTATATTAATCAGAGGATTATGAACTGTGGAAGGGCCTTGAGGTGGAGTTAGAATGTGGGTTGGAACACAACCACCTTGTCTGGACACAGTAGATGTTGATGTCATGGCAGGTTGGACGTCAACGGAGCACCTTCATCAGACGGGAAAGATGAAGAACACCAGTCGATTTGTATGATATTTGTAATGTCATGCATGACTTTTCTTTTAGGAGCCATAAGACTGATGAGGAAGACAACGAGCAAGATAACAGAAAAAACAAAAAGGAGACGGGAGGGTACATAACAACACAACCCAAACCATGATTAAATAGGCGAGCAGACCATAACTTGCCATAACTGTCAAGAATGCACAACTGCCGCGGAGATCTCCAAAACCCTAAATCGGATGCAATATACGCATGTAGTTCCAGAAGGAAGCTGCAAACCATCACGACTGTGATGCCTTAGAAGCAACATGGGCAGCCAACCAATGACCACAGCACGCGGCTATCCATGCCATTCCAGAATAATGGCGCTTGCATTGGAGAACGAACGCGTCAACCATCAGCAAACCAATCACCACAGCACGCAGGCATCCATGCCATTCTAGAACTAAGGCGCTTGCGTTGGAGAACAAATGCATCAACCATCAGGCCCTGCACATTTGCGCGGAAGACGAGCAAACAGAAAATGCACCATGCACAAGACGACCGAAGAGGAAAACATGCATGCGCTGACACGTGTCCTAAAATGGTGTGGGCGTGGTGGTGGGCGCATATAATAAATTAATATACAACCCAAAAAGGGTGGCCTTCAAATTGAAGCCATGTCCCTTCTTCCATTGTTTGGAACAGCCAACTTTGACTATTATTATAACTAGGAGTTATTTTATAAATATTAAATGATGCACCTACATTGAGGTATGATAAAAGCATGTGCTCAAAAGGAGTGACTGAGAGAATACGAGGTAGGTGGAAAATTTACTTACTCACGTGGTAGTGCATGTGAAAGGACTACGGTCGTGTCACGCAAGCACATGCCTCGCACATGCAAGTAGCATCGCGATGGTGGGCAGCTGGGAGGGGGATGGGAGAATGGGACACAGAAGAGGAGATGAAGAGAGAAAGGGATGATCAAGGAGGCGAAGGAGTTGCAAGGAAGTGATAGTTCAACTGGATTTCTAATCGATTACATTCACAACAACATGTGGAGAATTTGCGCAAGAGCAAGGTATGCATTAGCATTTCATCTGAGCTGGTCAAAAGGCAAATTGGTGTGTTCTCCATGAGTAGCACAATTTTATTCTGTTTTGGGAAGCTGCCTAGCAAAGCAGAGCTAGGAAGATGGCTTTAAGAGGAAAAGTCTTTTGTGAAAAAGCACTATCACAGGTGTACTATTTAGGGAAGGGACTCTTCAATGTGCTATGAGAGGACAGATGGTAGCTAACCTGTTTGCAAAGGCCCCGCTATTTATGGGATCGAAGCCGATTCATGCCATGCCCTTTGATCTAACTTTTGACATCAATCGAAGCCTTAGGGAATCATGACTTGTATGGGTGGATATAGTAGGTCTTCCCCCTTGGCTCAAACCGGCCTTGAAGGAGCTGGCTAGCGCACTGGAGACCTGGTTCTATTCATACCTCCTAGCAAGGAAGACAATGGTCATCATTCAAACCAAATCTGTGTGTCATGGAATACAATGGTTAAAACTCCGAAGCTTCTCAAAATGGACTGGAGTTTGGGAAAATGGAACTCAAGCTAAAACTTGGGAACTTTCCAGGAGCTTGCTTTAGGTGTGGAAATTTTGGTTACATTGCCAGAGACTGTGGAGTGGGAAATAATATGAAAGCAAATGAGGAGAACAAGGAAGAGGGGTCAACTGAGGGAGGAAAAGGGGAAACTTCAAGAACACAAGCTGATAAAAGTGACAAAGGAAAAGACAAAATGATTACGGAAGAAAAAGGGTGGAACAGGGTTTGGGACAAATCCAAGGGAAAAAATAATCAGAGACAGATAAAAGGGGAAGCCAAGAGCACTCAAATCAAAGGGGGAGGGAGAGGTGCAAAAGCAAGCAAACTTGTAGAAGGGCTTAGTCCACTTGTGTATTCTAACCCCTTTAGCTTCTAAGGGATGACAGTGAAACTTCATCTATGGGGAAGTTCAGCTTTCAAGTGGATACTGCTTGGAGGGAGATTCAAATAGGGATTGGAGAGCTAAGGACAGAATCAGGAAGAGAAGAGGGACTTGAAGTGGAGATGGTTCTTACAAAACTTCCTTAGAATAAATAAGGTAAATAGGTTCAGAGGATGTACTTGGAATGTTAAAGGCTTGAATGAATAAGGCAAATAGGTTTAGAGGATGTACTTGGAATCCTAAAGGCTTGAAGGATAAAAGGAAAACTACAACCTTTTGGGGGATTGAGAAGGACCGAAATTTGTCCATAATGGCTATCCAGGAGGTTATTTTTTTGGAGAGCACTTGGTGGCGAGCTTTTTTCATTTTGGCAAGCTTTTGGTGCCAAGGTTTTGTTGACATGGACCCGAGGTGATGAGGTGGTAAGAGCATGTCCATGTCAGCATGGGATTATACATGTGCATACATACAACATCACCCAGGATGGCCATGCATGACATCATGTATACCCATGATATGCCATGCATGTTGTATGTGTGGGATGGGTTGAATGCCCATGGAATGGGCTATATGGCCATGAGATGGATGGACTGTATGTGTGCAAAAGATGGCCATGAGATGGGCTGTTTGTGAGCTACATGGGTTGTATGTAAGCATGAGGACATGTTTGTTTGTGAGATAGATGGATTGTATGTGTGCCAGATGGGTTGTATGGCCATGAGGTGGGCTGTTTGTGAGCTAAAAGGGTACATGTGTGTGGGAGGGGCTATATGGGCATGAGATGGGTTGTATGTGTATGTGTGCATGATGGACTGTAGAGGCTTTTTATAGGTTGCATGTGATCACAATATGAGTTGTAGGGGTGCATGACAGGTTGCATGTGAGTGTGATGCTACATGTGTGCAAGATGCGTGAGCATGATGGACTAAATGTGTGTGTGGAATGGGGTGTATGTGTGTGCAAGACGGAATATATGTCAATGGGGTGGGTTGTTTTTAAGCTAGATGGGCTAGTTTGTGATCTAGATGGCAGATGAAGGGATGGGTTGTTTATGATTCTAGATGGGCTGTATGTACATGAGATGGGTTGTTTGTGAGATAGATGGGTTTTATGTATAAAGAAGGGCATGTATGGGCACCAAAAAGCCTATATGTGTGCATGATGGGATGTATGGATGTGGGATGGGTTGTTTATAATCCAGATGGGTGGGCTATCTAGATGGGTGGGCTATCCAGATGGGTGGGCTATCTAGATGGGTTGTAGGTTGCCCTATGACCAGTATGGCCAATATGAGTTATAGGTGTGCAGGACGGGCTGCATGCTACATGTGTGCATGGGTAATATGAGTTGTAGGTGTGCATGGCAAGTGTGATGATGCTACATGTGTCCATGGAGGGATGGGCTATGTATGTGTGAGATGGCCATAGGACATGTTTGGATTGGTTGTATATGTGCGGGAGGGGCTGTAAGGGTACTGGATAAGTTGCATAGGAGTGGTATAAGCTATATGTGTGCAAGACAGGGTGCATGTGACCGTGATGGACTACATGTGTGCATGGGATGGGTTGTATATGTGCAAGTCGGGAGATGGCCTATATGTGCACAAGATGGGTTGTTTGTAAGATGGATGGGTTGTATGTATATAAGAGGGCATGTATGGGCACCAAATAGATTGTGTGTGTGCATGATGGGATGTATGCATGTGGGATGGGTTGTTTATAATCTAGATGGGATATATGTACAAGATGGACTATATATGCATGAGATGGGTTGTATATGCACGAGATGGGCTGAATGGCCATGACATGGGTTGTTTGTAAGCTAAAAGGGCTAAATGTTTGTGGCAGAGGCTATATGGGCACGAGATGGGCTGTATGTGTGTGGGATAGGTTGTAAGTGTGCGAGATGGACTGTATATGTACCATCGGATAGATTACATGCGACTAGTATGAGTTATACGTGTGCACGACAATCTGCATGTGAGTGTGATACTACATGTGTGCATGGGATGGGCTATATATGCGTGAGATGGCCATAGGACATGTTTGGATTGGTTTTATATGTGCAGGTGCGGCTCTATGGGCACCCGATAGAAGATTTGCTTGTTTGTGGTAGGTTGTCCCTAGCGCTACATATGAAGAAAATGTAAAGGGTTCAAAACTACGGGATGCTAGAATCCTAGCTCCAAGGGCACTCATCAACTTTGCACTTGTCCTCAGTCCTTCAACTCACATAATTTGACACCTCAACCCACTTCAATCTGACTCAGTTGACTCCTCCAGTTGTCCTCCCAAGTCAGATCTGACCTCCAACACTTCTAATTTTCAACCTATATGCCACAGCTGACCACCTCTGACAATCAGTTGACCTGAATTATTCCCAAGTGACACTCAACTGACTGCAAGTTGATTCAAAGGCTAATGTTGACCCCAGTTTGATATGAGTCCTCCAAGCTCTCTAATTATCCTCCAGCATCACCTAATCTTAAACCTCTAGCATTAGCTAATGTTAAACCTCTAACCCTAGGATCTTACTAAATACATTTCTAACGTTCTCTGACTCTCAAGCAACTCAAATTTCATAAAGATATAGCATTATAGACTCTCTATTGATAGCAACTAACTTGAACCTGATACTTGAATAACCCTTTAGCCCACAATCAGTTAGAAACACAACTGACAATCCTTTGGCTACTATCACACCAAACACTAAAACACTTCCCTTCAACTCAAACAAATAAGATTTACTCTTCTTCACACTCAACTGACAGGTTCTGATGTTCATCTGACCCTATCTGACTCTAAATCCTCTCAACTAAAGGTGACTAATTCAGCTATGAGTCACTTCTAACTCCTAAGACATCAGTTGTTCTATCTCCACAAACTCAATCAAAATAACACAAATATAACTCCATATCATAAAAAACTTATCAATCCAACATCAGATTCAAGCTCTTAACACTTAGTTTTCTTCAAAGAAACAAAACCAGCCCTTGTCTCCACATCCATGAGTCATGGGCTCAAACATAAGACAAGAAGAAAACAAAATATACAACCTAAGGGATCCTCCACAAATAAACCCCAACAACAACTCTTCATTGCACCATCTTCATACCCACACCTTCAAACTTCATTAAATCTGTAGCCATAATTTGCATGTCTTCTTTAAACACACAAACCAGTCTTTGTCCAGCAGGCAGTATTTATAGTTGAGAACGTATTAGGTTGAACCAAGTCTCTAACAGAGATGTCACATAGAGATCCTAGGGCAACCACATCCTAGCTAGTTCTCTAGTCCTCAGCACATAGAGATCCTAGGGCAACCACATCCTAGCTAGTTCTCTAGTCCTCAGCACACCCTCTACTCTGGCTAAACCAAATCCACTTACACTGTAGTGCTCTTCTCTCTACAACCTTTAAAATCTATAGGAACTACAGCCTACAAGTAACCTCTCCTCACTCACAAAAGCCTTGTAAAACCTCAAAACTGTTGGTTTCATAAACCCATTGTGCACTGCCCCCCTGACTCCCTCGATTGCCCATACTTTCTCTTTTTCCTTCAAGCCTGCGTGTATCTTCTAGTCTACCTGTTGAAATGAGTGATGATGGAGTGTCAAGTCACTTAGCCAAGTTATCCCACATAAGCTATCATAGCTTTGTTGTACTCTCTTCATATAAAAGAGGACCATTTCAAGCAATTAAAAATGTAGCAAGCTCTCAAGCCTCTCTATGAGTACAAGTCTTAATCTTGTAACCTAATTGTGCTTGAGTGTTAAGCTAAATTACCTTAGTTCATTCATTATGTTTGCTATTAGGTATCACCCACCTTAGCTTAGCTTAGCTTAATCACATGTTAATCAATATAGGATTAGTTATTTCTTCTCATTCACTGTCTCCATGGGAGCTTGGATCCACAAGTTTCATCATGGTATTAGAGCTTGGTTTAAGCTCCCCATTAGCTTAGCTCTAGCCTTCTCTAACCTCTCTTTTGCTTAATCTCATCAATACTCACCTAATTATCTACTAATCCCAATCTTATCCAACCCTTGTATGTGTGGCCCAAAATTCAAATGCTCACCATTGATTATTCTCTCTTCCATTAGCCAAGAAAATTTGCAAGATTCTTTTCAACACTAGGCTAAAGCATAGCCAAGAGGTCTTCTTTAATTTTACCCTAATTTGCCTGATTTTAGTGCTAAATGCCAGATGGTCTTTTCGTCCATTCTCCATCTGTGCATATAATTAGGCCAAGCCCTTCTAGCGCAAGCGAATACATGGTATAAGCTCCAACTTGACCAAAAAGCTCTGCCAATAGTGTTGTATATCAGCCAGGGCAAGTAAAAAAGCCAGGCACACGAAATTAACGAATTTCACCATTTTTTGAAGGTTTTGAGCTAAAATCTCATCATAGGACTCTTGTCCTCCTCAAGGGCATCAAGTCAGTATAAAAATCTCCTTCAACAACCACTTTCACAAGTTCAATTGGAAGCTCCAAGATTCAACTCACTTAATCACAATAATGAAGCACTAATCATTGTCACATTAGTGCTATATTAGCAGAAATTGGGCTATTTTAAGTCCAAAATTGGAAACTTGGAGTGTAAATTCATTGTGGGAAGTTCTCCTTTACATCAAAATTACATTCTCTTGCATTACTCAATTGAAGAGAAATTTTTCATTATCATCCTTGTACTAAGACTAGGCAGTGGCCCGTGAATCATTATCACGTGCAAAGACCTTCCCGACCTTCTCACTACAAATTTGTATGAGATTAGACACTGCTAAATAACAAAGAAAAATAAAAGCTTGTTAGTAACACCTTCTCAGTATATGGAGCGTGTTCAAGTTGTTTCAAGATTTAATGGTGATGGATTTTTACATGGCAAGGCAAGACCATGTACTTGCTTATGCGTAAGGGGCTTTGGCACCTTATTGAGGATGAAGAAGTGGAGGTTGAACTACTTCAAAACAACAAAGCATTGGTCCTCATCACTCAAAATCTTGATGATGATGTGATTAGTCACACTGCTGGCATCAAGGATGCCAAGTTGGCATGGCATGGAACTCAACAAGATTTTCGGCACCAACTCAAAGAGCTCAAAGATCAACCTTCTCATGCAGTTTTACAAGCTCAATAAGAAGGAGACCAAGACCATGGCATAACACCTCAGTAAATTCAAAGGTATCAAACAACAACTAAGTGCATTAAAAAAGGTCATTCAAGAAGATGAATCTATTGTCGTATTGTTAAAAACTGTTGACAAAGAATCTTATGAATCAATTGTTTCTACACTTAAGAATGTGCCCAACACTAAAATTCAAGATGTAGAATCATCTCTACTTGAACAAGAATCAAAATTCAAGGATAAAGAACCATTTAAATCACATTCAAGTGAACAAGCACTGTATGTAAAGGGTGGGAGATTTCAAAGGATAAATCAATCAAAATCTCAACTTCCAAGATGCTATCACTGTGGAAAACTTGGTCATACCAAAAATGAATGTTGCAATAAAGATAAACCAAAGCTTGTTTGTGACTATTGTGGAAAAATTGGTCACCTCCTAGAAGAAGATTGCTATCAAAAAAGGAATCAGGCAAACTACATCGAGGCCAAAGCTTCCCGAGCTGAAGATACGCTTTTCTAGAGAAACAACCATTGTACTTTTTCACCCCTCTTGTCTCTACAAAAAGTGTGATGTAATTAGCCTCTGAGGCCATATGATGCACTCAAGTTGAATTTCATAGCCAAAGTAGTTATAATGTAGAAGTAGCATAAGGGCCAAAGTAGCCTAGCACAAGGGGAGAGAGAGGAAGAGTGAAAGCCTAAAAATTGTATCCAATATAGCATCAAGGGGGTGTGTTGAAATAAGTGATGCTAGAGTGCCAAGTCACCTAGCCAAGTTATCCCATATGAGCTATCATAGCTTTGTTGTACTCTCCTCATATAAAAGAGGACCATTTCAAGCAATGCAAAATGTAGCAAGCTCTCAAGCCTCTCTAAGAGTACAAGTCTCAATCTTGTAACCTAATTGTGCTTGAGTCTTAAGCTAAATTTAATTAGTTCATTCATTATGTTTGTTATTAGGTATCACCAACCTTAACTTAGCTTAACTTAATCATATGTTAATTAATATAGGATTAGTTATTTCTTCTCACCACCGTCTCCATGGGAGCTTGGATCCACAAGTTTCATCACTGCCACACGGCACTTTTGCCACCAAGGGTCCACTTCACACTATCATATATACATTATATTTTCCTTTGCATCATGTTTGGATTGGGCTCGGGATTCCTCTCACAACATGCAAGACGAGATGTATGTCATTGGGATTGTTGAGATGTCGAGCTCAACTAGTGCTAAGGCGGACATTGATGACCCGCCCTGGGTGAAAGCTTCAGCACTTATGTCACTGGCACGGTTGGTGTGATTATGGTTGATATGCTGCCAGTGGATGATAGACTATGTGATAGCCACTTTGGAGTACTAGAGTTATGGCATAGTTATAGCACCAGCTCATATAATCGGGTTCACATTATAGACCGACTACTTTGTATGTTTTTGTAGGAGAGTACTTTCTCTTTATGTATGTACTCTTATCTTTTAGTTATATGGTTATAAGGAAGAGAAGAAGATAGAAGAGAATTCAGCCATCCATCTCTCTTGTGCCTTGCACTGTTTTGTATGTGTGTGTGTGTGTGTTTGCTTGTTTGCAAGGAACTTAATCTCTCTCTCTCCCCCACATTCTCTTTATGGTATCAAAGCACCGGTTCGTGTGAGAGCTAAGGAGGAAAGCAAGAGGAGGCAAGAACAAGCAAGCAAGGAAACGGTACACAGGTAAGAGCATCATCATCTATTTCCCTTCTTAGTTTAGGTATGTTCAGATATCAAGCTCAACTAGTGCTACGATGGACATTGATGACCCGCCTAGGTGATAGATTCTGCATCTACACCACTGGCATGATTGGTGAGATTATGGGTGATATGCGGCCAGTGGGATGACAGGCTTTGTGATAACTATTTTGGATTACTAGAGACTGGCATAGTTATAGCGCCAGCTCATTTAGTCGGGTTCACATTATGGACCGAACCTTGTATGTTGTAGTAGTTGAGTACTAATCTATATATTGTTTACTCTTATCTTTATGTTATGTTGTAGTAGTTGAGTACTAATCTATATATTGTTTACTCTTATCTTTATGTTATGTTGGTTGAGTAGAGAAGAAGAAGGTAGAAGAAAATTTAGCTATCCATCTCTCTCTTGTGTCTTGCTCTCTTGTGTGTGTGTGTGTTTGCTTGCTAGGGTTTGAAGCTCTCCCTCTCCCCCACATTCTCTTTATGGTATCACAGCCTAGTTCGTGTAAGAGCTAAGGAGGCAAGCAAGAGGCAAGAATAAGGAAGGAAGGAAGTGGTACTACACGGGTAAGAGCACCATCATCTCTTTCCCCTTCTTAGTTTAGGTACAACACCCTCTCAGTAGCTCTGGGAGCTATACATCTCTGATTGAGGGGCTGTCTTCGTGGGAGCGGAGCTATAAGGCAAGTATTCAATCCTATTGGACAAAATGTTTTCAGCCAGATTCACGTTTCGGGCACATTACGGGCCCTGTTTCGTCATTGGGTATTTTCAACAATTTTTTGCTGCTCGAAATCTGGTTATTACAATGCAACAGTGCATTTTCGAAGTGCAGACAGGGTTTGCACATGTATTGTTGACACTGGGTGTATGTAAATGTACTTTGGTCACATTTGGTAACACACAGGCTATGCTGAAGTACCGCTGCTACTACAACAATTATAAGAGATACTGCTGTATTATAGGTTGCATACAGAAGTTGTCTGTTTGCAGGTTATTTGCTTGCTGTAGGAAAACATGTATGGCGGAATTAATCAGATTGTTAGTGAGAAGCTGGATAAGAATAACTTCCATGCCTGGAAGTTCAGAATGACTAATTTCCTAATGGGTAAAGGATTTTGGGATTATGTAGAAGGAGACAATGAGGAGCCTCTAGAGTTATCTGAGGAGAATGCCACTCCTGCATATATAAAGGCATTCAAGGATTGGAATCAGGGTGCAAGAAAAGTCATGTACTAGCTTTCAATTAGTGTCACATACACTATGATAGGACACATACAGGATGCAAACACTCCAGCAATTGCATGGCAAAATCTAGTTCAGATGTTCCAGACTAACACAAAGGCAAGGAAGTTGCAGTTAACGCAAGAGTTGCATATTGTGAAAAAGAAGAGCATGTCCATCTATGAATATGCCTTAAATATCAAGGGCATTGTTGAATCCCTTGGGTCTATCAATGTATCAGTGGAGGATGATGATTTAGTGAGCGTCTGTCTGAATGGGATTGGCAAAGAGTACAAGCCATTCAAGACCTCCATTATAGTTAGGGAGAATATTCCCAACTTTTGAGACTTGATATCTATGCTGATCATAGAAGAAAAAGCTTTAGGTGAGGATTCTTCTTCACAAAGCAAGAACACATTGGAATAGGCCTTCTACTCTAATTCAGGTAGAGGCAGAGGTAGAGGCCGTGGTTGAGGCAGAGGTGGTGGGCCGACAAGGAAATCAGAACTCTGGACAACAACAATCCAATGATTTACAGCAGCAATCATACATAGGTGGAAGAGGCCAGTCTAGAGGCAAGGGGAGCCAAAGAGGCCGAGGTGGTTGGCAAAGAAATAAAAATGCAAATAGCATAGCGTGCTATTACTGTTGCAAACCAGGACACATGGCAAAGGACTACTACAAAAAGCAGAATGACATTAAAAGTGGGAAGTTGCACCAAGGCAACTATGCATCATCTAGCAAACATGGAGGTGATGACAGAAGTGAGCAACTGTTTGTGATGCAGCACATGACAGGGGATGTGTCAGGATCTCAAGATATATGGTATGTTGTTTCTTACGCCTCTAACCACATGAACAGTCATGCTGAGTGTGGTTTAGAGGTATGCAAAAAATGAAAAAACTAGGTTATGTAGAAACAGGTGATGATACTGCGTATCCCATTATTGTGCATGTTGGTAAAGTGCCATTGTCTATGCAAGATGGCAAAATGTAGTACTTGGTTGATGTACTTCATGTTCTGAATATTACAAAGAACCTGGTTTCTGTTGGATAGATGGTTGAGCAGGGTCTGCAAGTGAGGTTTAATTCTCAAGGATGTTTTGTGGAAGACTTCAAAAATAAGTGTCGCTTGGTTGTAAAGGGTAACAGAAATTACAGGATGTTTACTTTGGATGTGAACATGCATGAGATAAAGGCAGCCATGTTTTCGCATAGAACAGGTGTCATTGTAAATATGGACATATGGCACAAGCACATTGGTCATGTGAATGTACGACTGAAGTCTATGGAGGCCTAAAATATTGTTGCAGGTTTGCTAAAGTTTAAGGTTGACAGTATGCATAAGGTATGTGAAGCATGCCAACTTCGTAAGCAAGCCAAACATGCTTTCCTACATGAAAAGCATGTCAATGCAAGGCCATTGGATGTCATACATTCAGATGTATGGGGACCGACCAAGACTACAACAATTGCAGGTTGCAAGTACTATATGTTACATTCATTGATGACCACACTAGGAAAGTGTGGGTTTATTTCATGAAGGAGAAAAGTGAGGTGTTTGCTCATTTTCAAAGATTTAAACCCTTGGTCGAGAAGGAAAAAGGCATGCAAAAATATCAGATGGTGGGGAGAATATTTCTCCAATGAGTTCAGCGATTTTCTGAGAAAGCAGGGAATCAAGAGGAAGTTTACATGCAGGTACACTCCGCAACAACAGAATGGTGTTGCACAAAGGAAAAACATGCACATTATTGCAGAAGTGGCATTTGCCTTGATGCCTGAAAAGAATATGCCACATTACTTTTGCACAGAAGCAGTATAGCAACTACTGTGTGTACATTATGAATAGGGCACTCACTGCAGTTGTTCATGGTATGACTCCTGAACAAAAGTTTATAGGCATAAGACCGGATGCATCTCACTTGAAATTGTTTGGGTGTATTGCATATGTATATATTCCTGATGAAGTGAGAACAAAGTTGGATCCAAAGATAGAGAAATGCATCTTCATTGGTTATGCTATGGAGCAAAAAGATTATATATGCTATAACCCTACCACTGGTGAGATGTGAGTAAGCAGAGATGTTGTCTTCGATGAGATGAGTAGCTAGTATGCAGCAATATTGAAGGCAATAGAAGATGTTGATGTAAGAAGTGTTGATGTTGCACCATATGTAGTGTAGCAATCATAGGTGCTGAGTGGACATGGGGAGTCCTCGAGCAGTGAATCCAATGTTAGTCCATGGTTAGGCAGGTTGAGAAATGATGTAGGTACATGTATCATAGAAAGGGAAGGAAAAGGTAGATCAACCTTTGGTACCTGATCTGTCAGCAGGTCAGTCACTCATGTGTGGATCGTGACTCTAGTGGCTCTGAGAGTAGAGCCTTGATGAGGAGCTTGGCATTCCATATGTGGTTACTCCTTGTGTAAGGAGAACCATGGCTGTTTTGAGGACACCTGGCAGTGATCCAGGTGTACGCAAGTCTACAAGGGTTAGATACCCTGTTGATAGGTTGAGATATGATGGATATACAGCCCATCATTATGCTTACATGGTAAAAGAAATACAGGAGGTTGAGCCCACTTGCTTTGAGCAGGCAATTGGAGATGAGAAATGGGAAGATGCCATGGATGAGGAGATGGCAGCATCAGATGCAAATGCAACATGGGAGTTAGTGCATTTGCCTAAGGAAAAGAAGGCAATTGGATGTAAGTGGGTGTATAAAGTCAAGCACAATGCTAATGGTTCAGTGAGCAGGTACAAGGCAAGATTGGTTTGCCAAGGGCTATGCATAGACTTATGGCATAGACTATGAGGAGACATTCAGCCCGATTGCAATAATGGAAACCGTGAGAGCTATCATTGCTATGGATGTAGCAAAGGATTGGTCTTTAGATCAAATGGATGTAAAGAATGCTTTCTTGCATGGTGATTTGTAAGAAGAAGTGTACATGATGTAGCCACCAGGTTATGAGAGTGATGCACATCTAGATTTTGTGTGCAGGTTATGCAAAGCCTTGTACGGCTTGAAGCAGGCACCCAGAGCATGGTCAAACAAGATCGAGGAGTATCTTGTTACCATTGGATTTCAGATATCCAATGCAGATTTTTCACTATATGTGAAAAAGACAGATAGAGAGATCATCGTCATCTATGTGGATGACTTGATTATCACTGGTGATAATGATTCAGACATACATGATGTCAGGATGCTTTTAAAACAAAAGTTTGAGATGAAGGATTTGGGTGAGCTACGGTATTTCTTGGGCATAGAGGTGGTGAGATCACCTCATGGTGGCATTTTGCTATTGAAGAGGCAGTATGGATTAGACATATTGTCCAAGTATGGTATGACATGCTGTAAGCCTATTTCAGTGCCATTGGAGCAGAACACAAAGCTTTCCGTATATACAAGTTAGCTTTTGACCCCACTACATACAAGCACATAGTGGGTAGTTTGATCTACATGACCATTACAAGGCTAGACTTGAGCTATGTTGTTGGACTTGTGAGTCAATTTATGCATGCCTCTAGGAAGCCACACTTGGATGCAGCTAGACGGATCCTCAGGTACATAAAGTCCATAGTTGATTATGGACTTTTCTATGAGGCTGGTACTACAAAGATACAGTTGCATGGATACACATATGTTGATTGGGTAGATATGAGATCTACCAGTAGTTTTATGTTCTCATTTGGGAGTGCTGCTGTGAGTTGAAGCAGTAAGAAGTAGACAACAGTTGCCTTGTCGAGTACAGAGGCAGAGTATAGGGATGTTGCTATGGTAGCTTGTGAGGTAGCTTGGTTTCAGAAACTACTTGGTGATATGGGAGAGCCCGTGGATAGGGCAATTATATTGTGAAAACATGAGCAGCATACAGTTGGCTAGTAACCTAGTATATCATGCTAGAATAAAGCACATTGAGGTGGATTATCACTTTGTGAGGGAGAAGGTTCTAGCAGGAGATGTAGATCTGGTATATGTCAGCACACAGAGGATCAGGTAGCTGACATCTTCACGAAGGCATTGGGCACAGAGAAGCTCCACAAGTTTAGGAGCTTACTTGGAGTATACTATGTGGAGTTGAGATCAAGAGGGAGTGTTGAGATATCGAGCTTAACTAGTGCTATGGCTGACATTGATGACCCGCCTGGGTGATAGCTTCCGCATCTACACCACTGGCATGGTTGGTGAGATTATGGGTGATATGCGGCCAGTGGGATGATAGGCTGTGTGACAGCTATTTTGGATTACAAGAGATTGGCATAGTTATAGCGCTAGCTCATTTAGTTGGGTTCACTTTATGGACCGATCCTTGTATGTTGTAGTAGTTGAGTACTAACCCATATAGTGTGTAGTCTTATCTTTATGTTATGTTGGTTGAGTAGAGAAGAAGAAGATAGAAGAAAATTCAGCTATCCATCTCTCTCTTGTGTGTGTGTATTTGCTTGCTAGGGTTTGAAGCTTTCCCTCTCCCCCACATTATCTTTAAGGTACAACACCCCTATCCAAGAGCTACACATTTCTGATTGAGGAGGTCTTCACGGGCTTGTAGGTACTTATGTGTTACGTACTACTTTGTACTTCAATTTAGCGACCATAATCACATTTCGGGCACGTCTCGGTCTCTGTTCTGTCACTGCAAGTTATTTTTGACAGTTTTTGGGAAGCTCTGGTTGAGAACTATCTTTGGTCAAAATCTAGTTACTGCAGTGTAGCAAGTTGCAAACAAAAATTATCTTTTGCAGTTTTCTGATCGCAGGTTACATACAGAAATTGTATGTTGCAGTTTTCTGATTATTTGCATACAGAAATTGTATGTTGCAGTTTTTTGATTACAGGTTGCATACAGAAATTGTCTGTTATAATTTTCTGATTATTGTAGGAGAACATGTCTGATGGAATCAGTCAGATTGTCAATGAGAAGCTGGACAAGAAAAACTTCCATGTTTGGAAGTATAAAATGACCAATTTCCCGATGGGTAAAGGATTTTGGGACTATGTGGAAGGAGAGCTAAAGCAAGGGCTACATACTGTGGAAAAGAAAAGCATGTCTATCAAATGAGTATGCTTGAAATATCAAGGGTATGGTTGAATCCCTTGGGTCTATCAATGTATTAGTGAAAGATGATGACTTGGTAAGTGTCTGTTTGAATGGGCTTGGCAAAGAGTACAAGCCATTCAAGACCTCCATTGTAGTTCGGGAGAATATTCTCAACTTTTCATACTTGGTGTCTATGATGATCATAGAAGAAAAGGCTTTAGGTGAGGAATCGTCTTTACAAAGCAAGAACACATCAAAATAGGCCTTCTACTCCAATTCAGGTAGAGGTCGTGGTCGAGGCCAAGGTGGTGGCTGACAAGGAAATCAGAATTCTGGACAACAACAGTCCAATGATTCACAACAATCATACACAAGTGGAAGAGGCTAGTCTAGAGAAAGGGGGAGCCAAAGAGGCCGAGGTGGTTGGCAAAGAAATCATAATGCAAATAGCATAGAGTACTATTATTATAGCAAACCAAGGCACATGGCAAAGGACTGCTATAAAAAGCAGAATGACATTAAAAGTGAAAAGTTGTAGTAAGGCAACTATGCATTATCTAGTAAAGAGGGAGGTGATGATAGAAGTGAGCAGCTATTTGTGATGTAGCACATGCTCAGTTCAATAACATGAGATGTGTCGAGATCTCAAGATACATGGTATGTGGATTCTGGTGCCTCTAACCACATGACCAGCTATTTGTGATGTAGCACATGCTCAGTTCAATAACATGAGATGTGTCAAGATCTCAAGATACATGGTATGTGGATTCTGGTACCTCTAACCACATGACCAGTCATGTTGAGCGGTTTAGAGACAAACTTCTGCCAAAACTCCATGGAGTCGAAGTCCCCATATACCTGTGAGACCCCCGCCCCCCTCTGAGGGTGCTGGTGGCAGAAGCAGCATCAGTCTCTCGTACGGGGCAAGGATTCACACTCAGGGCCTCGCCCACGGATATGCGGACAAAAGACTAGCCCGGCGGTTCCTCCAAAACCGAACCTGGAAAAGCTTCCCTTGCCTGGAAGGCACGGGCGATTCCACCAAGAAAATCATCTAACGTGAGAATTGGTCTAATGAGTCAAAGTCTTAACTAACCAAACTGATCCGACCAAACCCAAAAGTCACATGCTTAGATCAAGGAAGAGACTTGCACTTGGTCCATAGAATCACCACTTTTTTTCCCTTTTAGCGAGGCACAGCCGCCACCGCTGATTCCCTCCCACAGAACAAGGGTCTTCTTAGGACTTAATCTAACTAACGTAACTCTTTGTACCGCAGGAATCCCCCGATCCAGCCTACCCCAACCGGTTAGCCAACCACCCAACCACTGTATTGGTGGGATTCCTTTATAAAAATTTGGTTATGTTTTGCCCGAGTACCGAGGAAAAGAGTTCCCAGGCCCCCTAGCCGACGCTTCAAGTAAAATTTAAGGTAGGCATACCACTTACACACCCGATATGAAATTGCCATTATAACAGATTCAGCTGTCTTTAAAACAATCTTTCAATGAAATCATAGTATAATTAATCATAATCCTCAAAAATATTGAGTCGATTGTTTTACAAAATATATCACCCGGACTCTCCGTTGAAGACCAGCTGGTCAACTAACGAGATCCAATATCAAAATTTAGTTCACAAAAGTAATTCTTTTTATTTCATCTGTATCTTCCTCGACATACGCATGGGTGTATACATGGGTGTATCTGTATCTTCCTTTACGTACGCATGGGTGTCCTAGTAACCGCAAGCCCGTGCATCACCTGGTCAGAACCCTCTAGGATCCTACTTAGGTGTCCTAGCACTTCACTCAAGGACCGCTTTTTGGTCCTTGCCGCCCATCGTACCGAAAGCGTACCATTTTAACCATACCGAGGCTGGTCAAGACCTCGGCAGCAGGCTTTGTCTCGCGAGCGACGTCCCTTGACGACTCCTCACCAGCTTGCTGCAACGAGTCTCTCCTTAGTTAATCACATACCAAATGCTTCCTCCAGCATTCTAGCGTAAAACAGTCCTTTAAAAGAAAATAGAGGTTCTATGCAAGTAGAATTCCCGGTGGTTCGAGATTGGTTCCACAAAACCCTTTTTCCGTAATCCAGATTTTCTTAATGAGAATCATTGATCTCTCAGCAGGGTAATCTACTTATCATTTGACTAAATTTCCAACTAGATTCTTGGTGATTTACTTGATTTCAAAATCAAATTCATGCAGGGTCTGCATCTATCTCATTTGACACATGTTGAGATCCCTTTGGGTGAAGATCAACTTCAGACTTTGATGATCTGTCATCAAGGTGAACCTCTGTCCCAAAAGAAAATGTCTCCACAACTTCAGAGCATAAACTACTGAGAGTAACTCCAAGTTATGGACGGCATAATTTCTCTCATGTGTTTTGAGCTTTCTTGATGCATAGGCCACTGCATGACCTTCCTGTATAAGAGCACTGCCTAAGGTAAAACCACTGGCATCAGTAACTACCTCAAAAGGTTTGGTAAAATCTAGCAATTTAAGGACAGGGTTGGTTACTAAGGCTGTCTTTAGCTTATCAAGGCACTATGACACATAGCAGTCCACTAAAATAGGGTACTCTTCTTGAGAAGGTTAGTTAAAGCAGATGCTATTTGAGAATACCTAGGTATAAAGATTCTATACCATCCGGTTAATCCTAGGAATCCTCAAGAAGCTAGAAGGGGGCCAACTCTCTCTCCAAATTTTGTGTGAGAGGTGAAACGTATATTGTAAGCCTTTATTTTAGCTAAAGCAACTCATGAGCCTTTTGCTACATGGTTGATCTCTCTCCCCACATAATCCTTATCCTTATATTTCTTCCAAACCTCTCATCCATGTTTTTTACTGTAATCTCCACATGGTTAAGGGTGTCAAACAAATTAAAGCGAGAGATGGAAGATGGTAACTTACTTGGAAGAAGAAGCAACCTTACTCGATTTCGCTTCTCTTTTGGTTTAGACTGTACTAGAGCATGAAACTCTTTCTCAATGTGGGTGGGTAGGAGGGTGTGAGGAATGCTTGGTTATTCTTGGGGTTCTACCTTAAATGGGCTATCTTTCTCCTTGGGTTTTATTTCCTCCCCCCAGTGATGACACATATATGAGATTCCTCCCCCCCTAGTGATGACACATGGTGCAGCAAGGAGATTTTGTTACCTCTTTAAAAAACTCTCATCTAAAGTGATAGATTTGATGTTTTAATTCAATTGGTTCATGTAATTTGTGAACATATCTTTTAAATCATTAGTGTTAGAGGCACTAGATTCATACCCATCTTGAGAGGATGCTTGGACTGTTTGTGGGTTTTATGGTGATGGTGGTATGTATTGTGATGCTAATGGTGGCACTGGCACATACTAGGAAGTACTTGGTAGATCTTGTGATGTAGTGGGCTAAGAGTTGGAGGTGGCAAGGATAAAGGTTGGAATGATGAGGTTAAAGTTTTTGATGTAGTGGGTTGAGAGGTGGAGGTGGCAAGGCTAGAGGTTGGGATGGTGAGTTTAAAGTTTGAGAGACATGTGGAGATGAGAAACTAGATTGTGGCGATGAGAAATAATTAAGTGTTGCTACCCATGGTGTATATATGGAGATATAGGAACTTACTATTTGGTGAATACTTCTCATCAACGGTTGAGCAAAATAAAAAATGAATTTAAAAGAATTTCAAACTTGAGTCCCCGTTGATGGCGGCTTCTAAATTTACAAGTTTTTGGGATCTAACTAAGATTTAGATATTAGGTTGTAACCCCTTCATGAAAGTTTCAAGCACAAGTCTAGGATCTAAGTTGGCAACATTGGAATATTGTCAAACAAGATCTTTTAATTACCAGCCATATTGACTCACATGTTCCCATGGTTGTTACCTAAAATTAGATAACTCATGCACTATTTGAGTGCTAGTCACCTGGTGGTTTAAACTCAGCCAAGAAATTTTGTTTGAAATTGGTGAGTTTAAAGTTTGAGATACATGTGGAGATGAGAAACTAGATTGTGGTGATGAGAAAGAATTAAGTGGTGCTACCCATGGTGTATATATGGAGGTATAGGAACTTACTATTTGGTGAATACTTCCCATCAATGGTTGAGCAAAATAAAATTCAAAAGAATTTTAGACTTGAATCCCCATTGAGGGCGACTTCTAAATCTACAAGTTTTTGGGATCTAACTAAGATTTAGATATTAGGTTGTAACCCCTTCATGAAAGTTTCAAGCACAAGTCTAGGATCTAAGTTGGCAACATTGGAAACAAGATCTTTTAATTACTAGCCATATTGCCTCACATGTTCCCATGGTTGTTACCTAAAATTAGATAACTCATGTACCATTTAGGTGCTAGTCACCTGGTGGTTTACTCAGCCAAGAAATTTTGTTTGAAATTAGCAAAATTAACAATTGAGTTTGGTGGTTGGTAATAGTACCAATCAGTACAAGGCTCTTAAGAGTTGTAGTAAAGTAAACCATTAAATGAGCATCATCATAGGTATGAAAAACATGGAAAGATCTCTTGAAGTCATTTAAAAGCCTTTCGGTATCCTCCACTAGGCTAGCATGAAATTCATGCAAAGGTATAATTGGGTTTTTTGGACGAGCCATGTTTGCAGGTATCACAGTTGCTTGGGGTGCTAGGGCTAGCGAATATGATGATAACTTGGGGTAGTGGTGGTTGTGTAGGAATGTGAATTACTTGAAGTGTTTTGGGAGGTGTTTTAATGACAGGTGTATTACCAACACTCGATTGTGAAAAAAAGGGTGAACTAACCCTGGTGATGGATGGAATCGAAGATTGTGATTTTTTTGAAGTTCTTCTCGATGCTTATATTGCTTAACCCTTTGAGACTGTCTTTCAATTACTTTTCCCAACCACTAGTCCTCATGTAGTGTAAGGCTTCATCTACCCAAGATTGTGGGTTTTTGTGTCAGAGGACCCTAAACTAAAGATAGAGTCCCATTAGGTGTGCCAATATTAGGAAATATTTCTTGCCTGGGAAATGGAGCTATACCTAGACATAAAACACCTAGCAAAGGAGACACTCACACACAACACTATACTAGAGCCTTATAAGAAGGAACCAAAGGCTAGAGTGTGCGACTAATATTTCTCCCAGGAGTTGCAACGCAGTTAAACACATCACTACCAGGAGATGCAACGCAGTTAGACAAAGCAAGTTTGAGTATAAATATTTCACACTGACTTCACAATTATTTACAAGTGTACAAAGGTATGAATCATAAGCATTTGGCAAAATATTTAATATGTGTGATGATGGAATTTTCAATATTGTTGTTTATTAATGTTTATCACAAATAAGGACGAAAAAGAAGAGTTTGTCTCCTTTCCCGCGGTGGGTTTTTTACCGGATCCATTTGTATGTTGCCGTTGATGTTGTTGCCTTTGTCAGGTGTGTGTGTCCTCTTGACGTTCAAGATACACAAATAAATAGAATCATACAATTGTTTTAGATTGGCCTTTGTATGTAATCACAAGAGAATGTGTATGTATGCTTTTTTTTTAAAAAAAGGAGGGAACTCTTCATAAACTATCACATGTGCTGGTAGTAATCCAGGAGATTTATATGTTTAGGTTATATAATTAACTTTATGTGCACGGCGTGTTCACCAAGTAAACGAGAGAGAGAGAGAGAGAGAGAGAGAGAGAGAGAGAATCTCTCCACACATGCTGTTGTTGTGTAATGGCTAAACGCTCGCCGTGGCTTTGATGCCACTTACCGTGGCTTTGTAGCCCGCGATTTGTGTCATTGTGTTTTTGTTGCTGTGGTGCTACCGTTGGATGTGGTTCCTGGAGCCACGGGGCTGTTTGTTTGTGCGCTTCTTCCTATGTCTTTTAGTTTGTGCCCCCTTTGTCTTTTGGTTTGTGCCCACTCTTTTCTCTCCACATGGTGGTTTCTTCAACAAAAAGGTGCATCTCACCCAAAGGCACCCTTTGAAATTTGCTAATGTGCCCCTTCTAAGGTTTCCTTTTACATTCATGTCCTTCCTATACACATGTACATGATTTACAACCCCAACACACACAGATTCTAATCAAGACGAGTGTAGTTGCAAAGTGTTTTTTCTTCTATTCTCCTCAGCTTGCCACCTCTGAGGCTAATGACGTGTAGTTGTGAAAGAGTTTCATAGCTTGAATGGGCTTAGCTCCTTTGTGAGTGACAGAAAAGTGCATTCATCTCCATCTTGTGCTCTCTTTTGCATTGGCATCAATCCATCTAGTCAAAATAGCTCCTCAAGGTCAACCAAGTGTGAGATCATCATGGGTGAGATAAATAATATGCAAGATGCACATAATGGTAGTAAATGGACACGTGTGAACACAAAACACATACATGCATGCAATGCTCACACAATAACATGCACCCGAGAGGCTCTGAAAAAATGCAACATTCTTCACCCCAATTATCATCTTGTTAATGTAGGAGAGAAAGACTCCTCTCATGAGTTAAAGAAAGTGTAGGGATATAGGATTGAAGATGGTTTTTTATATAATAACAGTCGCATGTGTGTCCCTCATGAGAGAAAATTTAAGAGAAGAATCTTGATCGAAGCTCATGAGAGGAGATAGCCTTATTGTTGCAGGATATCTTGGTTATGTAAAACTTTATGATGGTCAAGAGGAGTTACTTTTAGCCCAGTTTAAAAAGGGATGTGCTTAATCATGTTCATCAATGAGTTACATATCAAAATATTAATAATAATGAAAGAGAAAAACTGCCTCAAACATTGCATGCCTTATACATTTCACCAAATGAAGTGGGAATGTATAAGTATGGACTTTATCACTAATCTATCGTTTAGTAATGCTGTAAGTTATGATTCCATATTCATGGTGGTTCATAGGCTCACTAACGTCACACATTTAATTCTAGTAAAGAAAATATTGCCAAAGTGTTTCTATGCGAGATATTTTGAGTTCATGATTTACCTCGTAGAATTATAAGAAATAGGAATGCCAAATTTACCTCTTGATTTTGGAAATAATATTTTGAAGCAGTTGGGCTTCACTTGATCTGAGTATTGCTTATCATCCCCCCGAAACTAATGTGGTCAGGTAGAAAGAGTCAACTAAGTTATAGAAAATACTCTTCAAGCTTTTTGTGGACATGAGCCAAAGACATGGTCAAATTATATTCATCTATCAAAATTTTCTTGTAATGCCTCTCATGATCAAAGTATTGGTATAAGTCCATTTAGGGCATTATATGGACAAGAATGTTTCATACCCTTAAATCGGTCAGATCCATTGATAGAGATCTAGCAAGAAGATGATATGATTTTTCATCGCGTACGACCCAAGAGAAGTTCCCTCTCTTTGGTAAAGTATAAGAAGTTATAACCAAGATATTGGGGATCATATCTTATTACTCGGAGGATTGGATAGGAGAAGGTTACAAACTTCTTCTTCTTCCACATCTTCAGATCCATTATGTCTTTCATGGTGTCAGCTTATTAAAGAAGTATATCCTAGATCTTGGAGTAGGATCCATAATGTTTTTCATGTCAACTTATTAATAAAGAAGTATACCCACAATGTCTTTTATGCTAGCTTATTAAAGAAGTATATTCGAGATCCAACTCATCTTGAAGAATGCTCACAGATAACTATGCCAGTTCAAGGTCAAATAGAGGTAGAACCAGAGAAGGTTTTGGACCTTAGAGAAAAAATTTCAAGGAATAGCACGAGAATACTTATTTAGGTCAAAATTATTTCCGATAGAAGATGCTAGATGGGAGAAAGAGGAGGACTTAGTGTGAGACCATCTCTAGATTTTGAGATGAGGACATCTTGATTCTTTAAGTGGGAAAAAATGTAAGATCCCTCTTACCCTATACTTGGTTAATTCCAAAATTTTCAAACTTTGTAATTATTGTAGAGAGGGCATTTGTAAATATATAAACTCTTCTTAAAGCTTTAAAAATACTTTTATTTAGTATGAAAAAAATAAAGTTAAGTGAAAATACCAAGGTTTACATGCTAAGAAAATACCAAGGTTTACATGCTAAAAAAATAAAGTTAAGTGAAAATACCAAGGTTTACATGCTAAGAAAATTAAAATAAGGCCATAGGGGCCTATGTGCAAATGCAGCCCCGTCATTAATAAAGTAAAAATTTAAAAATAAGAAAATAAGTGAAATAAAGGTTAAAAATAAATTCAACATGTGCCAATCCCCTAATATGAACTTTGGGACTAAAAATATTAAGGCACCCATATTCAATAAATTAATAAGGCCTTGTAGGTGTATGCACATTATTAAATTAATTAGAAAAGGCTTAAATGCCTAAGGTTAGAAAACCATGGTTTGGAAAAAACCAAGGTTTTCTACAGGTGAAAAGTTGTAAACAACTTACATGGTAAGTGGTAAATGGTTTGCCCAAAACTAGCTGTCATGCTCATCTCTATTAGTTAGCTTGGAAAAAAGGGGGCTTATGCATATCCTAAGGTTCACTTTAGCACTGCAATTAACTAAGGTTCACTCATGCATATTATATGGTTCACTTTAATCCCCCACAATTAATTGATTGATGGCCTACCAAAATCTCTAGTGAACTGATGCATGAGGAGAGCCCGTCATTTTACTCTAGTAGTTACCTAAGCTTAGTAGAATGATAGGCTAAACCGTTCACTTGTGATAGGTGGTTGTGCATGCTAAAAATCTTAATTGGGCTATAAAAGGACCCCTCCCCCCCTTCATTTTTCCCAAGCCTACTTCTAGAGGGATACAAGCTATTATTTGTATCACCATTATGGTCTACACTAGATAGGGTACTTTACCTAGCATAGGTCCTTGCTACATAGTCAATTGGGGTCAATTGGGCTTGTACACATATTTATTAGGCTAATTTTGGGACTCAAAACCAAGTTGAAGAAAACTCATGGACTTTTGGAGTGCTTGGAGGTGTACACGCCACTCTGTTGAAATATACAAGTGAATAGGGTGTGTGTGGGAACAAGCTCTTGGTTAGAGGCTGTAAAAGAGAAGATGTAATTGTGAAAGAACCTGTGAAAAGGTAAGAAGAATCTATTGGGAGAGAATAAAGGGTAGCATGAGAGAATTTAGGAGTGTGGAGTTATTCTGGGAGATATTCAGGGAAAAGAGAAGAGGTGGAGAGAATCAGGCAAGAGAAGAGATATTCTGGGAGTGAATCATGGAGAAATCAATGGGATTTGATGCTTGATGTAAACTCTATAAATTGAGGCATAGCCCTAATGAGAATTTGCTGGTTTTTGAGTATCCAGCCTACATTAATCTATTTGCTAATTATTCACTAATTACATCTTAATCATTTACTAATCACTTTGTTAATGATGTTGATTCTAGTGTTTGATCCACCATAGTTCATCATTATGCTCAAATTTCAACATGGTATCAAAGCCATGCCTAGAATCCATCAGGTTTATGAGCCCATTAGTTAATTAATCTAGACTAGCAAAAAATCAAATTTTTAGTTAGTTTTTCACTTCCCCCTTCACCCCCAGCCAGTGGAGGATCTCTAGCACCTTACACACATAGAATTAGGGCACAAGCTTCTAACACAAGCTAGCCAACATCCTTGGCTACAAGCTCATCGAAACAGTGCAGCAAACCGCTCAAAGAAATCAGGAGAATTCGCGATTTTCGCCGGTGCCTTTTTTTTAGATGTTTTTGACATTGCAACTTCCACAAATCAAAGCTCTCTAATTCCTCTTAGCCCAAGGGGTAATCAAGCATGCTCTACAAGATGGTGAAGACAGAATTCAATTTCATCAAGTTTACAGTGAGATCCAAGCTCTTCATCAAATCTGCAGGTGACTTTGGTAAAACAGAGATTAAGCTTTCAATATTTGGTCAAATCTTGTGTTTCTTGGCTTAATCCTCTACTGGACTCATTTCTATTGATGCCTTTGAAAGCATTTGAGCTCATTTGAAGTGGAAGGCACCAGGTTTAGACTCCTCGCATACTCTGTTTTCTACATATAAAACAGAGCATTAATTTGCTAATCAGTGATTAATCAGTGCTAATCACTGTATTTTGGTGCAATTGAGGGTTCAAATTAACCATTAGGTATCTGATACAGATCCCTAAAGCTTTAGATTACAAATCGGAGTTGGTTTGATACTCCAACCATCCCGTACAAATTGGTTACCCATTTAGTGTAATTTCTGGTGATTTTATGCTGATAAAATTGTTGTAATCATCTATTAAACACCAGATTGAGTTGTAAAAGGATAGACACTACCCTTGAATCTTGAAATTGGATTAAGAGGTAAGACCCCCTTCACATCACCATGAGTTCAGCACAGGAAATAGCCAAATTTAATGGGGAACAGTTTTATACATGGTAGACAAAAACCATGTATTTGCTGATGAGGAAAAATCTGTGGGGATTAGTTGAAGGGAGAGATGAATGCCCAGAGAGAGGAGAAAATGAGTGGAAGAGTAGGAATGAAAAAGCATTGGGACTTATTGCACTCAGTTTAAATGATGAAATCATTCATCACATCACAGGGATACAGTGGGCAAAAGATGCATGGGATGAACTCAATAAATTATTTGGTACACAAGCAAAAAATTCAAAGATAAATCTGTTAATGCGATTCTACAAATTGGACATGAAGGAAAGTGAACCTTTAGTCACGCACTTGAACAAATATAAAAGCATTAAGCAACACAGTTGGCAAAAAGGTAGAAGATGATGAAGCATTAGCTGTACTTCTGAAGAGTGTGGACAAAGGAGATTATGAAAACATTGTAGCAACACTAAAGAATGTACCTGAATTGAAGATACACGAGATAGAAGCAGCTCTACTAGAGCAAGAGAGCAGAGGCAAAGAGAAGAAAGGGCTCGACTCAACAGCAGGAGAGGAAAAAGCATTCTTCACCCGAGGAGGATTCTCTCGAGGACGAGGACGAGGAAGAGGCAGAGTAGGAGGGAGGACCTTCACTTGCCACAAATGTGGAAAGCCAGGACACATGGCGAGAGACTGCTACAACAAACCTAGTGAAGAAGGAACGACATCGGCAAACTTCATGGAGGCTCCAAAGGAAGTGGAGTCGGATCATCTTTTCTGAGAGAGAGAGAGAGAGAGAGACCCCACAACCCAATGTAACCTGCCTCAACAAAGTAAAACCACCTCTGAGCCACCGATGATGTAGGCCAAGTGGTAGATGTATGTGTAAGCACTTTAGTCAAGGTCGCGGGCACTTATAGTAGCCTTGGACACATAGATAGAGATATTATCAAGGACTATGGAGTTTAGGGACTTGAGGCACTGGTCGCGGACTATCAAGTAAGAGGGAAACTTGGTATAGGGTCCAGGTGTGCTAGGATTATTCACTTGAGGGGAGGTGTTGAAATATACAAGTGAATAGGGTGTGTGTGGAAACAAGCTCTTGGTTAGAGGCTGTAAAAGAGAAGATGTAATTGTGAAAGAACCTGTGAAAAGGTGAGAAGAATCTACTGGGAGAGAATAAAGGGTAGCATAAGAGAATTTAGGAGTGTGGATTTATTCTGGGAGATATTCATGGAAAAGAGAAGAGGTGGAGAGAATCAGGCAAGAGGTGGAGATATTCTGGGAGTGAATCATGGAGAAATCAATGGGATTTGATGCTTGGTGTAAACTCTATAAATTGAGGCATAGCCCTAATGAGAATTTGCTGGTTTTTGAGTATCCATGCCTATATTAATCTATTTGCTAATTATTCACTAATTACATCTTAATCATTTGCTAATCACTTTGTTAATGATGTTGATTCTAGTGTTTGATCCACCATAGCTCATCATTATGCTCAAATTTCAACACACTCCCTATAACAAGACTGCACCATCAAAAATCAAGGTTACATATATCAGTAGTGCCCAAACTCCTTTTAAAAATTTGAATTTTTGATGTAAAAATACCATTTTCTCTTATTTGAATTTTTAAGAGTATTGTTTTTCATTGTTTTTACATTCCTTGTGAGAATTAACATAGAATAGAAATCAGTATTTTAATTATAATTCATGACCCTTGACCATAAAAGTACAAAACAATTTGATGAACCTTAGGATCGAAATGAATCAATAATCTATATATTCTATAATAATTTTAGAATTCCTACCTTAGGATGAATTAGACTAGGAACACCTTGGGAAACCTTGTGCCCAAAATGTTTTCCAATTGAGTTGGGATCTTAGATTTTAGATTACTCAATATTTTTAACAAATTAAATAAAAAATGTTAATCATAGCCATTGGGTTAATTCAATTAAGTTGTGCACGTGCAATCTTTTTGTGTACCAAATTTTACGCCTAAAATGTGCATGTGACCTTTCATATAGGGGATGTTTTGATTAATCCAAGTTATATTTTAGCCTCATAAAGTGTATTGATCTAGAGGATTAAAACCCCTATAATAAACCATAGATTTTATAACTAGGATTCCAAACTTTAGAGAGAGATTCATTCTAAAATCCTTTATCTTTCTAGAATGGAAGCTTAGAGGAGGATTTTTAAAAAAGGAGTCCCTTGATTTTAGATAGAGATTTGGAAAATTTTTAGAACAAAATCATGGCTAAAATATCTTAGAAAAATCCTAGAGAGAGAGTTAGCCTTTCTAGTAAAATGGGACCACCAATAAATGGAAAGATATTTAGACCTAAGAATATGAGTTAAACGTTACCCATAGGCGAGGACTTGAATTCTGCATCAAATTAATCCTTGAAGGATAAAGCATAGTCGAGGACTTGAATTCTTCATCAAATTAATCCTTGAAGAATAAAGCATCACTTTAGTTAAATAAAGGAAGATTAACTATGAAAATTTAGTAGAAAACACCCTTGTGACTATGACATACCAATCTCAGAATGCATGTGTGATGTGATGCATAATTGTTTGATCATGTTTTACTTATCTTATGTTGCACTCATTAGAGATTTACATTTGTGGGCCTGTGAAGGTACATAGATGCATGATCTATAGTGTACTTATCATCCAAGAGGTGAGTCTTATCTCACAAAGATGGTTGCCCAAGATGCATAGATGCATGATCTATAGTGTACTTATCATCCAAGAGGTGAGTCTTATCTCACAAAGATGGTTGCCCAAGATCTTGACCCATTTTAGTCAGACATAGGTGTGCTTCTTCTGATGTGATCCGTGTGATGGACAAGAAGCAGCTTTAGGTGTGCTTCTGATGTGATAGGTGTGTAATGGACAAAACATGGCTCTACTGATGTAATGTGTGATGGACAAAACATGGCTCTAGGTGTGCTTCTGATGTGATCAGTGTGTGATGGACAAGACATGGCTCTAGGTGTGCTTCTAATGTGATCAATGTGTGATGGACAAGACATGGCTCTAGGTGTGCTTCTAATGTGATCAATGTGTGATGGACAAGAAGCGACCCTGGGTGTTCTTTTGATGTGATCAGTGTGATGGACAAGAAGCGGCTCTAGGTGTATTGGTGGGCAAGGTAGGTTTAGGGGGATGTTCACGTTAGACTCATGTAGCTCTTGTGATTGTATGGAGTGTTCTTACTTTGGGAGTGGTATGGCTATCAGAAGTGGGTCTATGGTATTTGGCATAACTACTAATTTGGATGTGAGACTTGTGGGATCCTTCAGTCTAGCATAGTGATCTGGGAGTGTTCAGGTTTAGTGGTGCATACCTTCCTAGTCTGAGGATCACTATCATTTCCCAAGGTGAGCAGAGATCTCTATTGAGTCTCATATCCTTCTCCCTTTCCAAATCTGAGGGGAGATCTTTGTTGAGCACTATCTCCCTCTCACTTTCCAAAGCTGAGGGGAGATCTTTGTTGAGCACTATCTCCCTCTCACTTTCCAAAGCTGAGGGGAGATCTTTGTTGAGCACTATCTCCCTCTCACTTTCCAAAGCTGAGGGGAGATCTTTGTCAAGAGCACTATCCCCCCTCCATGATGGACTCTAGATTGGTATATATTTATTGTAAATAGATAATATATATCAATGTCAAGGTAGCCCCCAATTGGAGGATGTAATCATTATAGTGCACAGTGTGTGGAATCTATATTGGAATATCTTTCTTGTAATAGATATCATGACAAATATGGATATCGAGGTACCACCGATAGGAGGTTGTAACCTATATAGGGCTCCACCCCTAATAGAGATGGGAATAGCATGGTTTATGGTTTACGTCTCCTCTTTGGGTTGAGAGAAAGATAGTCTTTGTATTAATTGTAGAAGCTTTCATGAGCAATAAATATGTTGTTGGCTCACCTCTTGTCTATGTGTTAATTGTGCGTAGTTAAGAATAGTGTAGTGTGAGTGAGAGTGTGGCTAAATCTAGGGTTATGTAGTGTAAGCTATTCTATTAGCACAGTACACGATGCGAAGTAGAAGTCTTGCAAGTCTAGGTAGTGAGAGAGACTAGTCCTTGAAAGGTATACTTCCCAAAGAGAACCCCAACTCTCTCTTCCTCTTCTTCTCTTCCTCCTCTTAGTAGTTATGAGTGAGCTAAGACCGGTGAACTCATGTAGATAGTGAGAGATTCTAGCCCTTGGCTATACACTTCCTAGAGACAACCCTAACTCCCCTCCACCAATTTTTGAGTCAGGAGATCTAACTATGATGATGATTGTGGCAATGAGATGAGTCATACTTTTATTTTCATAGCTTGCATGTTCAGTGCATGAGTGATGTGGCATTCTGCAAGTTCTTGGGAGAGTCAATGAATAAAAGAGTGCCTAGTGCAAGTGTCAATTAGTTGTGACACGTTTTTTGAAAATAACATCCTAAGCATACAAGAACGTATTAGATAATCTGGGAAAAATTCTATTCCCATTTGAAAAATGGGATTAGGGTGAACCTATCCAAGATTTTGTCAAAAACCCCTCATGTGACATATTGTTGAAAGATATTTAAGAGTAGAATCTAAATCTATAATCTTTGACAAATTTTAAGTTAATATGCTCAAGATATGGCCAAAGATATATTGAAAAGTTTATTCGCAGTGTGAGATTTTTCCCAAATTATCTAATATTGTCTTATATGCAAGAAAATGAGCAGACTTTGAAGGTTTGGGGTTTCTGATGTGGTAAGGTTTATTAAATTTTTTTCTTCTACTCCTTTTTGTATCTTAAGGACTTACATCTATTACTCTCTTGACTTATTTGGACTTGACGCTTATGCCTACCACATCCTACATAGGTGACTCAACTGAACCTTTATGCTTGTCTCTCTAGCACAAGTGACTCGACTTATGAAAAATGGAGTTGTGCACTCATGTACCACTGATGTGACCCCCTAAGGAATTATGCTTGGGATGTTTTTGACCTTTTGTAACTTGACTCTTATTCCTTAGGCTTGGTTTGGCCATTGTTGGTGACTTGACTTTAGAACTCTTATGCCATTGGCACATTTTGGCCTTCTGCGATTTGACTTAGAGTCGAATGCTTCCCCTATTACTATGCATTGAATAATGATGTCTTTGGATTTGTTATCTAAGTTAAGGTTTATCAACTTGATGAGATTGAATTTTCTGAAGTTAAGAATGAGGCTTTAATGGATCTCGGTCTTACTCATGCTAGGATAGTCTTGACACTACACTCATCAGAGGTTTTAACGAGTAGGGGTGCTAGGATTTCGTGCAAGGTTGAAGAAGAGGGTAGTTCTTGGATTCTCTTTAAAGCTAATCCCACTCTTCCATATTTCATGTGTGCTCTATCTTTGCTTTCCCATTATCTTTCCTTTGGGCACCCATACCTACTTTAGTGTGACGTGATGTCGATGCAAGTTCCTTGAGCATGATGATGATTTTATTAACTTTTTTTTGTTGCTCTAGGAAAGTTGCATCTTTGTGTAGATTATTCCTTGGTAGTATCCTTATGCTATTAGTGACCTTGGTGTGGTCACATCCATCCGTATGTGGCTGGATCACTATCTAGCTTTTAGCTTCGTCTCAGCCTAGGGATCTATATCAACTTGTCATTTGCTTTGATTGACATTTTGGAGATACTTTCCTTTGGAAGACACACCTGTTTAGGCTTTTGTTCTTGGGCTATTTGTTGGGCACATAAGTTGGTTTCCTTAGCATCCTTGGTACCCACACTTGCTTCATCTGGCACCTTGGTGGAACCTTATAAGAGACCAAGATAGAAGTATTGGAAAGATTAATGGTTAGCCTTTTTTTCCTCTTGTTGTGCCTCCTTGGTTGTTGACAAAGCTTTTCCTATTTTGGTTGGTCTTTTTCCTCAGATTTTGGTTTAATGAGATGTGGAGAGGGTTGAGTGGATGAGGCTTGATCTTAGTAGAGATCTATGTTGGCTCTCTTTCCATGCGAAGAACACTTAACGGTTTGTTTTGCGAGCTTTATTATAGTTTTTCATTGGCCAACAATCTATGCTAAAGTCATGTTTGGCTATCCATCCCCTTCTAGGGATGATCTCTTTTGGCATCATCTTTAGTCATAACATAGAAACTATCTCCAACCATAGGGTAAGAGTTCATGTGAAACTTAAGATTTACCATCCCCTTACATTAATTGTATAGGCCTAAGACAGTTTGTACAAGAACTTGAGTAGGATCAAGAGTAATGTTTCCTAAAGAGATCCAAGTATCATATGACATTTAGATTCTTCCTGCTCCTATATCCAGTAAAAGGTTTTTCTTTTGTTTGTGTGTTAAAGCCTTGTGGGTTTGACCTTTTCCTCCTTGTAATCATTATGCCATATGGATAGGTATAATACCCCTCCTTTGCTTTTCTTTTTCCACTTGGGCTTTAGCTTCCAATTTGGCTCATCTTTTCATCTCGTCCTCTTATTTTCTTCTTTCTTTAGCTTCAAAGTTGTTCATAAGATAGTGGCCCATAGTACTTTCTAAGTTTACTCTTGTTGTTGAGGCTCCCATCTGGACTCCATCAAGAGTTTCTAGGCATGTTTACCCTCCTATTGTGAGTTTGTAGATCCTGAAAGGATCCATCCCTCTTAACTTCAATTTCCTTTTGTTTTTGTTGAGGTTATAAAGTAGGACTAGGTGCCCTTCCTTAAAACTCTTGGTTTTGATGTAAGCATTGGACCACCTTTTTCTTCACAGCATACATGCCCACCACCGTTAAGTCTATCCTTGCTACACCAAGTTTCTCAAGCTTTACGAGTCATTTCTTTTGCTACCCTCATAGTTGGGATCATGAATTGATAGTACATGGAAAATTTGTGGTGCACTACCATAAGTTCTTCTAAGAGAAACTCCATCACATCACTTAAGAAATTGGTCCCTTGGTTTCTAATTAGTGCCCAAGTACATCCAAATTTAGGGAAAAAGTTTTCAAAAGGAGCTTGGCAGCTATTCTACATCCACTTTTATTGTGGCCTTAGCCTTAGCCAACTTGGTCACATGATTTGTAGCCACGATTATGCTTCTGTGCGCTCAGTGCCCCATTTGGCGAATGTTCTTATAAATGTGATTGGATATAAAGTCATTCTATAAGTGTTCGTACTCATCAATCACTCTAAAATTTCCTTCATGTATGGATATTCCAGTTTTGACACCACATGCCCTAGGATTACACCCTATCCCACCTCTTGAACTTGCAGTTTTTAGGGTTTACACATATGTGCTCTAGTCTCAACTTTGAGTTCACGAAGAGATCATCCATGAAGATCTCCAAGAACTTCCTTAAGAAATCTTTGTATGCTGTATACATAAGTTTGAAACATAGTTGGCAAATTGGTTAAACAAATGGCATTACTTCATATGTAAATGTTCCCCATTCTAAAGCGAGAATTTTATTTTGTGCTAGTTTTTTAGGAATATGGATTCTTGGTTATACTCAAAAAATCCATCTATGAAGCTATATGCTTCTTTTCTTGCCACCACTCTCTCAAGCACATGTTTAGTGTATGGCAGTTGGGTTATGATCTCTTACCATGGTTTGCATTCACTTTTTTCAAGTTAACACACACATGAATATTACCATTCTTCTCGGACACAATCACCACTGGTGATACCCAATCTCTATGCCTAATCTCGTAAATAAAATCTGCATTGGTAAGTCTATCAACTTCATATGTAATTTCCTTAGCATAGGTTACATTATATGTGTACAGTCCTTTCTTGATTGGCCTAGCACCATCCACTAATGAAATTGAAGACCGTATTAGGTATTATGGGAAAAATCCCACATTATGGGAATTTTGAAATTGAGAGGTTTCATGTATTATGGGAATTTCCCACTTAATGTGGAATTTCTTAATATAGAACGGAGGAAGGTAGTCGTGAGATAATCACTGTTCAAACCAAAAAAGTGGTATAATTAGTATTTGTACATAAACATATTTGAAAGGAGTTTGATAATCATGTGGAATTTCTTAATATAGAACGGAGGAAGGTAGTCTTGAGATAATCACTGTTCAAACCAAAAAAGTGGTATAATTAGTATTTGTGCATAAACATATTTGAAAGGAGTTTGATAATCATGTAGGAAGGTGGTGTTGATAAACACCATTAATAAGAAAGTGGTATTTGTTTCTTTGCAATAAGGACCTGCACCAATTGTGTTGTACACTGCACAAAATTTATGAAACAATTGAACAAATAAGATAGAAACATTATTATATCAAAAAAATGTAGGAGGCACAAAGAAAAATTTCATTCAATAAGTGAATATAAAAAATAAAGAAGATATTACCAAAGTACATCTCTTTTGGATATTAGAGTTATAACCTAAAAATCCACATTGTCAATATTGCATCTACAAATGCTACTCCTCATTGAAGGAACCATCAATATGAGCTTCATCCTCACAAGCCAAGCCTAAGCATGCTTTTGCTTTACGGGCTTCCTTTTCTGGTATCTTGATTCTTTTGTATGGTGGTGGATTCCTTGGTCTCCACGACCAAAGAATTGCATCAACATTTTCCCATACTTGTTATGCCTCATTAATTTGCCAATATCCCTTCCAATAATCAGCATAAGCTTGAGTATCTGCTGTCAAACCTTTCTTCCTTGCATAAGGTCCCCAATATTGAATCAAGAGTTTCTTGTAATTTGGTGATGTAGGCTCATCATCAATATCCGATTCAGCCATAGCAAGCCAAAGTGAATAGATGTTTGTGTCATCTGGGTGCAGCATGACAAAGTGTCCTTGCTGAACATGTAGAATAGGGTTAAATGCCTCCCTTGGTTTATCCCATGCAGGCCCACAATAATGATCATTATGTTCTTCAATACCTAAGAATCTTTGTGCCTGTAATTGTTCAACATTCATATCATCTAATTGATGGGACCCTTCAGATTTTGGCCAAAAATCTGTGTACCTTCTTGCCTCTGATTGTATTAGTTTTCCAAGCTCTTCGATTACATTACTCTAATAATCTATCACGGGCCTATAATATATTGGCACAAATGAACCATTACTTAGATTCTGCCAAAATTTTATGTAACCCTTCAATCCTGATATTACTTCTGCATGCATCTTTATATGCTCGGCCACCATTGGTAGTAGAGGTGGATCTCCTTTTGGTAACCTTGGTTTACCTTCACTCCAATTACGAATAGCTACATGTGCCTTAAATTGCATTACCAGTGTGTCTCCTTCCATGAAGAACCTGAATAGAAGTGGTTTGGAGTGACCTATAAGTGCTTCTTGCCCATCACAATATGCCTTGAAGTCAGGGACCTCTGTAAGCAAGAAGGGAGCTGGAGAAGAAATTGAGCTAGTTCCTAAAGTATCCATCAAATGTGGTAAAGTAAAGGTTTGCCCCACTCTTAATTTCTCTGAAAACTTGCTAAACATGGCATCTATATCCTCATGTGTATGTCCGACCATTAGAAATCCCAACTGTACAGTTTTGAAAGCACCCCGTGCACCCCGTGCAACAAGCAATGACAAATAGGCAAATAAGTACCAATTTTTATTTTCTCCAGCACAATTATCTAGTTGTAGTAACAAGTTTTCTGGCAACTTGCGAAACGAGGAAACCCAATTCATTGTGTCTCCCTGATTTATACATGGTTCAACAATGGGATCTTTACCATCACTCATATTGTGGTTGTCTAAAGCTATCCTTGAATTTAAAGCATGTAGAAGTGAAACATTGCTCCTTGGAAGCCCATTTGTTACTAGATCACCAAGAGGATGCTTATCCATCCTCTCTAAGTTATGTAAACAACTTGCAATTAAGCCAATTGTTAGATTGACATTGCTCCTTGGTTGTTACTAGATCACCAAGAGGATGCTTATCCATCCTCTCTAAGTTATGTAAACAACTTGCAATTGAGCCAATTGTTAGATTGGGATCAGATGGCCATAAACCATTCAAAATAAAGTGTCCATAATGACCTTCTATATGGCCATGAGTGATCATACCAATCAATGCAATTGGTAAATTATATCTCGAATCCACACCCTTGGGAAGGACCTGTAGTCTGGGAATGGCTGTTTTCTTTTGATCCATCTTGTCATGGATCAATTGGTAAATTATATCCCGAATCCACACCCTTGGGAAGGACCTGTAGTCTGGGAATGGCTGTTTTCTTTTGATCCATCTTGTCATGGATGATGCATACATACTTTTGTGGTTGGGTTTTCAAAGATATGCGCCATGCATAGTATAAGCTCCTGCAACTTTGTTGTTGTCGCATGTGAATATCTCTTTCATTGAGGAGCCTTGCTCTTTCTTCTAGACTAGGTTTGGCTTCTAGTTTTGCCTTGAGACCACCACTACACAAGGTGCACTTGGAGAACTCACTTGCCTTTGTTAGGGACACTTGTGGGTACTCTTTATTCCAAATTCTACTAAAGGATGACTTTGATAGCCTCTTCTCATGTCCCAACTGCTCAAGTGTTGCATTGATTTCATTTAAAATGTCAACTTGCTTGAATATTGATGGAATCGACAACCTGGTTTCCCTTGAGCCATCTAGCATTGTTCTACTTTTGTGTGGCGCAGGCTCAGAGTTCATGTTCACAAATTCATCAAGTAGTGCTCTTGCCTCACTAGCATGTTATAGGCCTCTCCTCAATACCCTTGTGTTTCCATGTAGATATTGACACACAACGGACTCAAACTTTTCCCTGTAAACGGTAAAAGGATGTCTTTGGTATACCATGCATCTCATACCATGCTCTGCAACAAACAATCACCCCATTTAACCTAAATTCATATTTAATTTTTGAGCTAAATCACGATGCCAAGCTGTAGAAAGCACATCATATACATAATTTGTACGAGACTCCTGAGATTGTCCCCAAAAGTCTTGTCGTATCCTCATTAGTACATCACGATCGATTAGCTGACAACATTTTTTTGCACAACAATCAATGGATGAAATCCTTTGAACTGATTCACGTGACATATATAATGCAGAAGCTGGTTGTGGTCTCTGCTTTTGGAATCCTGTTTATGAAAGTGTAGTGTCTTTTTGTAGAGGTTTGGGCAACAATAACCACATTAGTTACATCTCCATCATTATCCTCATTACATACATCAGCATGTTCAACATGCATGCCATTAAGCGGAACATAGCATTGCAATGGGCTCCCATCCAGCAATGTCAGCTGTTTAATAGGCCATTTAACTAGGCTGATACTATCCACTTGCATTATAGTTTGAAATTCATTTGCACTTTCAACAGCCACACCCACACAATCATCACCAAGTTGTTGAAAGTTGACACATTCAAATGGAAACACATATAAGATAGTCCCTTGATTGATAGTTTGCATCATGCTCTCATCCTTTAGAAGAACCATCTCATTCTTCCAAGATTGTTGGATTTGCATGTCAAGTTTTGGAGATGTTATCGGTATTGCATCTATAACTGGAGGTTCCACAGGCTCTTCTTGATCTGCATCACTGCATCTTTCACTCCACTCTCCAAATTCGAGCTCCCTTGTGAAAGGCCTTAATAGCATTTTTGGCCAACGAACATTACTCCATAATGCATTTTTTAGATAAATGGTATTCATTGTAGGGAATGGTAGTTCCACATCCTTCAAGCATTCCTCTACAAGTAATGACACATTTCCTTGACCAATCTTTGTTCCACTACAAGTGGAATTCGGATCAATTCTATGCACGCAGCCAATACCAACAGAATCATTGTTCAACATCATGTAGACCCTCCCTCCAGATTGGAAATCCATCCTGCACATAATCATGTTGGACTTGTTAAACTAGTAATCAAATCTAGCAAGCAATTTTTTTTAGATTGGAACCTACATCAGACTCTACCATGAAGTATAGCTCTACCATGTGGCCGAGCTAGAACTAGAGCTAGAACTAGCTCTATCATATGGTAGAGATAGAACCCATTGAAGACTATCTCTACTATGTGGTGGAGTTAGACTTCAAAGCATTCTAGTGATACCATGGTGTCTAAATAGATTATTTTGATATAGCTCTACCACATGGTAGAGCTAGATCAATGAACTCTAGCTCCGTTACATGATATAGTTACATTGATGCATTCTAGCTCCACCACATGATATAGTTACCAGATAGTAGAGCTAGTTCAATGTATTCTAGCTCCACCACATGGTAGAGCTAGACCTCTAGGCATTCTAGGTCTACAATGTGGTTTATGGTACAGCTAGATTAATGCAGTGTAAGTGGTGTGACTATCTTGAAGTTCGCTTGAAGCGCGGCTAGGGAACTCTTTTCCTCCCTAGTGTAGAGCTAGACCTCAAAGCTTTCTACCTCTACGATTCTGGGAATTCTTTTCCTCCCTAGTGTAGAGCTAGACCTCAAAGCTTTCTACCTCTACGATTCTAGCTCCACCACATGGTAGAGCTAGACCTCAAATGCAATTCTAGCTCCACCACATGGTAGAGCTAAACCTCAAAGCATTCTAGCTCTACGATGTGGTCTAGGTAGAATACAGCTCTACCACGTGGTAGAGCTAGATCAAATGCAATTCTAGCTCCTTGGTTCTTGTCATGCGAAGTAGGTCTCTTCTTGGAGTAATTGGTTTTGTTGATGTGTATGGAACACAGCTAGATCGATGCATTCTTGCTCTACCACATGGTAGAGCTAGACCTTAAAGCTTTAGACCTCAAATACAATTCTAGCTCCACCACATGGGTAGAGCTAGACCTCAAATGCAATTCTAGCTCCACCACATGGTAGAGCTAGACCTCAAAGCATTCTATCTCTACAATGTGGTTTAGGCAGAATACAGCTCTACCACAGTTACATTCAACCTCAGCCGATTACATTCGTTGAAGTCTAGCTCTACCACATGGTAGAGCTAGAAGAATGCATTCTAGCTCCACCACATGGTGGAGCTTGACCTCAAAGCATTCTAGCTCTAAGATGTGGTCTAGGTAGAATACATTTCTACCATGTAGTAGAGCTCGATCAAATGCAATTCTAGCTCCTTGGTTCTTGTTGTGTGAAGTAGGTCTCTTCTTGGAGTAATTGGTTTTGTTGATGTGTATGGAACACAGCTAGATCAATGCATTCTTGCTCTACCACATGGTAGAGCTAGACCTCAAAGCTTTCTACCTCTACGATTCTAGCTCCACCACATGGTAGAGCTGGACCTCAAATGCAATTCTAACTCCACCACATTGTAGAGCTAGACCTCAAAGCATTCTATCTCTACAATGTGGTTTAGGTAGAATACAGCTCTACCACAGTTACATTCAACCTCAGTCGGTTACATTCGTTGAAGTCTAGCTCTACCACATGGTAGAGCTGGACCTCAAATGCAATTCTAGCTCCACCACATGGTAGAGCTGGACCTTAAAGCATTCTAGCTCTACGATGTGGCCTAGGTAGAATATAGCTCTACCTCGTGGTGGTAGAGCTAGATCAAATGCAATTCTAGCTCCTTGGATCTTGTCATGTGAAGTAGGTCTCTTCTTGGAGTAATTGGTTTTGTTGATGTGTATGGAGAACACAGCTAGATCGATGCATTCTTGCTCTACCACATGGTAGAGCTAGACCTCAAAGCTTGTCATGTGAAGTAGGTCTCTTCTTGGAGTAATTGGTTTTGTTGATGTGTATGGAGAACACAGCTAGATCGATGCATTCTTGCTCTACCACATGGTAGAGCTAGACCTCAAAGCTTTCTACCTCTACAACTCTAGCTCCACCACATGGTAGAGCTAGACCTCAAATGCAATTCTACCTCTACAACTCTAGCTCCACCACATGGTAGAGCTAGACCTCAAATGCAATTCTAGCTCCACCACATGGTAGAGCTAGACCTCAAAGCATTCTATCTCTACAATGTGGTTTAGGTAGAATATAGCTCTACCACAGTTACATTCAACCTCAGCCGATTACATTCATTGAAGTCTAGCTCTACCACATGGTAGAGCTAGAAGAATGCAATTCTAGCTCCACCACATGGTAGAGCTGGACCTCAAAGCATTCTAGCCCTACGATGTGGTCTAGGTAGAATACAACTCTACCACGTGGTAGAGCTAGACCACATACAATTCAAGCTTCTTGGTTATTGTCATGTGAAGTAGGTCTCTTCTTGGAGTAATTGGTTTTGTTGATGTGTATGGAACACAGCTAGATCGATGTATTCTTGCTCTACCACACGGTAGAGCTAGACCTCAAAGCTTTCTACCTCTATGACTCTAGCTCCACCACATGGTAGAGCTAGACCTGAAATGCAATTCTAGCTCCACCACATGGTAGAGCTAGACCTCAAAGCATTCTATCTCTACAATGTGGTTTAGGTAGAATACAGCTCTACCACAGTTACATTCAACCTCAGCCGGTTACATTCATTGAAGTCTAGCTCTACCACATGGTAGAGCTAGAAGAATGCATTCTAGCTCCACCACATGGTAGAGCTAGATTTCAAAGCATTCTGGTCAATACATTTATTAATCTTGCTCTACCACACCTGGTAGAGATAATATCCATTGAAAAACTAGCATACTTTAAAGTCCAGCTAGAATGCATTTATCTAGCTCTACCATGTGGTAGAGGAAGACTAATAAATGTATTGAGAGCTCCAAGATGGAGTAATTAAGATAGAATGCTTTGAGGTCTAGTTCTACCATGTGGTGGAGCTAGAATTGCATTTGAGGTCTAGCTCTACCATGTGGTGGAGCTAGAATCGTAGAGGTAGAAAGCTTTGAGGTCTAGCTCTACCACAGTTACATTCAACCTCAGCCGGTTACATTCAACCTCAGCCGGTTACATTCAACCTCAGCTGGTTACATTCATTGAAGTCTAGATCTACCACATGGTAGAGCTAGAAGAATGCATTCTAGCTCCACCACATGGTAGAGCTGGACCTCAAAGCATTCTAGCTCTACGATGTAGTCTAGATAGAATACAGCTCTACCACATGGTAGAGCTAGACCTCAAATGCAATTCTAGCTCCACCACATGGTAGAGCTGGACCTCAAAGCATTCTAGCTCTACGATGTGGTCTAGGTGGAATACAGCTCTACCACATGGTAGAACTGGACCTCAAATGCAATTCTAGCTCCTTGGTTCTTGTCATGTGAAGTAAGTCTCTTCTTGGAGTAATTGGTTTTGTTGATGTGCATGGAACACAGCTAGATCGATGCATTCTTGCTCTACCACATGTGAAGTAAGTCTCTTCTTAGAGTAATTGGTTTTGTTGATGTGCATGGAACACAGCTAGATCGATGCATTCTTACTCTACCACATGGTAGAGCTAGACCTCAAAGCTTTCTACCTCTACAATTCTAGCTCCACCACATGGTAGAGCTAGACCTCAAATGCAATTCTAGCTCCACCACGTGGTAGAGCTAGACCTCAAAGCATTCTATCTCTACAATGTGGTTTAGGTAGAATACAGCTCTACCACAGTTACATTCAACCTCAGCTGGTTACATTCATTGAAGTCTAGCTCTACTACATGGTAGAGCTAGAAGAATGCATTCTAGCTCCACCACATGGTGGAGCTGGACCTCAAAGCATTCTAGCTCTACGATGTGGTCTAGGTAGAATACAGCTCTACCACGTGGTAGAACTAGATGCAATTCTAGCTCCTTGATTCTTGTCATGAGAAGTAGGTCTCTTCTTAGAGTAATTGGTTTTGTTGAATCCTCCTAGTAATAAGATATGATCCCCAATATCTTGGTTATAACTTCTTATACTTTCCCAAAGAGAGGGAACTTCTCTTGGGTCGTACGCAAAGAAAAATCATATCATCTTCTTTGAATTCTTTGCTAGATCTCTATCAATGGATCTGACCGATTTAAGGGTATGAAACATTCTTGTCCATATAATGCCCTAAATGGACTTATACCAATACTTTGATCATGAGAGGCATTACAAGAAAATTTTGATAGATGAATATAATTTGACCATGTCTTTGGCTCACGTCCACAAAAAGCTTGAAGAGTATTTTCTATAACTTAGTTGACTCTTTCTACCTGACCACATTAGTTTCGGGGATGATAAGCAATACTCAGATCAAGTGAAGCCCAACTGCTTCAAAATATTATTTCCAAAATCAAGAGGTAAATTTGGCATTCCTATTTCTTATAATTCTACGAGGTAAATCATGTACTCAAAATATCTCGCATAGAAACACTTTGGCAATATCCAATGTAGCAAAAGTTTTCTTTACTAGAATTAAATGTGTGACTTTAGTGAGCCTACGAACCACCATGAATATGGAATCATAACTTACAGCATTACTAAACGATAGATTAGTGATAAAGTCCATACTTATACATTCCCACTTCATTTGGTGAAATGTATAAGGCATGCAATGTTTAAGGCAGTTTTTCTCTTTCATTATTAATATTTTGATATGTAACTCATTGATGAACATGATTAAGCACATCCCTTTTTAAACTGGGCTAAAAGTAACTCCTCTTGACCATCATAAAGGTTTTACATAACCAAGATATCCTGCAAAGGCTCATGAGCTTCGATCAAGATTCTTCTCTTAAATTTTCTCTCATGATGAGGGACACACATGTGACTGTTATTATATAAAAAACCATCTTCAATCCTATATCCCTACACTTTCCTTAACTCACATGAGAGGAGTCTTTCTCTCCTACATTAACAAGATGGTAATTGGGGTGAAGAATGTTGCATTTTTTCAGAGCCTCAGGTGCATGTTATTGTGTGAGCATTGCATGCATGTATGTGTTTTGTGTTCACACCTGTCCATTTACTACCATTATGTGCATCTTGCATATTATTTATCTCACCCATGATGATCTCACTTGGTTGACCTTGAGGAGCTATTTCGACTGGATGGATTGATGCCAATGCAAAAGAGAGCACAAGATGGAGATGAATGCTCTTTTCTCACAGAATGTCACTCACAAAGGAGCTAAGCCCATTCAAGCTATGAAACTCTTTCACAACTACACGTCATTAGCCTCAGAGGTGGCAAGCTGAGGAGAATAGAAGAAAAAACACTTTGCAACTACACTCGTCTTGATTAGAATCTGTGTGTGTTGGGGTTGTAAATCATGTACATGTGTTGGGGTTGTAAATCATGTACATGTGTATAGGAAGGACATGAATGTAAAAGGAAACCTTAGAAGGGGCACATTAGCAAATTTCAAAGGGTGCCTTTGGGTGAGATGCACCTTTTTGTTGAAGAAACCACCATGTGGAGAGAAAAGAGTGGGCATAAATCAAAAGACAAAGGGGGCACAAACCAAAAGACAGAAGAAGAAGCGCACAATCAAACAGCCCCGTGGCTCCAGGAACCACATCCAACGGTAGCACCACAGCAGCAAAAACACAATGACACAAATTGTGGGCTACAAAGCCACGCTCAATGGCATCAAAGCCATGGTGTCGATGGAATATAAGCCATTACACAACAATAGCCATGCTCACCATGGCATCAAAGCCATGGTGAGAGTTTATTCGATGGAATATAAGCCATTACACAACAATAGCATGGCACTTATTAGCAACCCGCGTGTGTGGAGAGATTCTCTCTCTCTCTCTCTCTCTCTCTCTCTCTCTCTCTCTCTCTCTCTCTCTCTCTCTCTCTCTCTCTCTCTCTCTCTCTCTCTCTCTCTCTCTCTTGTTTACTTGGAGAACATGCCGTGCACATAAAGTTAATTATATAACCTAAACATATAAATCTCCTTACACTATATGGGATTACTACCAGCACATGTGATAATTTATGAAGAGTTCCCTCTTTTTTTTAACAAAAAAGAATGCATACACATTCTCTTATGATTACACATACAAAGGCCAATCTAAAACAATTGTATGATTCTATTTATTTGTGTATCTTGAACATCAAGAGGACACACACACCTGACAAAGGCAACGACATACAAATGGATCCGATAAAAAACCCACCGCGAGAAAGGAGACAAACTCTTCTTTTTCGTCCTTATTTGGGATGATAAACATTAATAAACAACAATATTAAAAATTCCATCATCACACATTAAATATTTTGCCAAATGCTTATGATTCATACCTTTGTACACTTGAAAATAATTGTGAAGTCAGTGTGAAATATTTATACTCAAACTTGCTTTGTCTAACTGCGTTGCATACTCCTGGCAGTGATGTGTTTAACTACATTGCAACTCCTGGGAGAAATATTAGTCGCACACTCTAGCCTTTGGTTCCTTCTTATAAGGCTCTGGTATAGTGTTGTGTGTGAATGGCTCCTTTGCTAGGTGTTTTATGTCTAGGTATAGCTCCATTTCCCAGGCAAGAAATATTTCCTAATATTGGCACACCTAATGGGACTCTATCTTTAGTTTAGGGTCCTCTGACACAAAAACCCACAATCTTGGGTAGATGAAGCCTTACACTACATGAGGACTAGTGGTTGGGAAAAGTAATTGAAAGACAGTCTCAAAGGGTTAAGCAATATAAGCATCGAGAAGAACTTCAAAAAAAATCACAATCTTCGATTCCATCCATCACCAGGGTTAGTTCACCCTTTTTTTTTCACAATCGAGTGTTGGTAATACATCTATCATTAAAACACCTCCCAAAACACTTCAAGTAATTCACATTTCTACACAACCACCACTACCCCAAGTTATCATCATATTCGCCAGCCCTAGCACCCCAAGCAATTGTGATACCTGCAAACATGGCTCGTCCAAAAAATCCAATTATACCTTTGCATGAATTTCATGCTAGCCTAGTGGAGGATACCCAAAGGCTTTCAAATGACTTCAAGAGATCTTTCCATGTTTCTCATATCTATGATGATGCTCATTTAATGGTTTACTTTACTATAACTCTTAAGAGCCTTGTACTGATTGGTACTATTACCAACCACCAAACTCAATTGTTAATTTTGCTAATTTCAAACAAAATTTCTTGGCTGAGTAAACCACCAGGTGACTAGCACCTAAATGGTGCATGAGTTATCTAATTTTAGGTAACAACCATGGGAACATGTGAGGCAATATGGCTAGTAATTAAAAGATCTTGTTTGACAATATTCCAATGTTGCCAACTTAGATTCTAGACTTGTGCTTCAAACTTTCATGAAGGGGTTACAATCTAATATCTAAATCTTAGTTAGATCCCAAAAACTTGTAGATTTAGAAGTCGCCATCAATGGGGATTCAAGTCTAAAATTCTTTTAAATTCCTTTTTTATTTTGCTCAACCATTGATGGGAAGTATTCACCAAATAGTAAGTTCCTATACCTCCATATATACACCATGGGTAGCACCACTTAATTCTTTCTCATCACCACAATCTAGTTTCTCATCTCCACATGTATCTCAAACTTTAAACTCACCATCCCAACCTCTAGCCTTGCCACCTCCACCTCTCACCCCACTACATCACAAACTTTAGGTGAGATGCACCTTTTTTGTTGAAGAAACCACCATGTGGAGAGAAAATAGTGGGCACAACCAAAAGACAAAGGAAGCGCACGATCAACAGCCCCATGGCTCCAGGCACCACATCTACCAAAAGCGCCACAGTAGCAAGCACCACAACAAAAACACAATGGCACAAATCGCGGGCAACAGAGCCACGTCGACGTTCACTCGATGGAATAGCAACCACTACACAACAGCACAGCACTCAGTAACTTGCGTGTGTGGAGAGATACTCTCTCTCTCTCTCTCTCTCTCTCTCTCTCTTGTTTATTTGGTGAAGAAATTGTGTGCATAAAGTTGAATATATACCTACACTATATGGGATTATTACCAGCACATGTGAGTTTATGAGAGTTCCCTTCTTTTAAAAAAAAAAAGAATACATACACATTCGCTTGGGATTAAACATACAAAGGCCCTACTAAAACAATTGTATGATTATATTGATTTGTGTATCTTGAACATCAAGAGGACACACACACACACCTGACAAAGGCAACAACATCAACAACAACATACAAATGGATCCGATACAAAACTCACCGCTACAAAACTCACCGAGAAAGGAGACAAACTCTTCTTTTTCCTCCTCATTTGTGATAAACATTAATAAACAACAATATTGAAAATTCCATCATCACACATCAAATATTTTTCCAAACGCTTATGATTCATACCTTTGTACACTTGTCAATAATTGTGAAGTCAATGTGAAATATTTATACTCAAACTTGCTTTGTCTAACTGCATTGCGTACTCTCGGGAATGATGTGTTTAACTACGTTGTATACTCTTGGGAGAAATATTAGTCGCACACTCTAGCCTTTGGTTCCTTCTTATAAGGCTCTGGTATAGTGTTGTGTGTGAATCTCTTCTTTGCTAGGTGTTTCATGTCTAGGTATAGCTCCATTTCCCAGGCAAGAAATATTTCCTAATAGTGGCACACCTAATGGGACTCTATCTTTAGTTTAGGGTCCTTTGACACGAAAACTCACAATCTTGGTGGGTAGATGAAGCCTTACACTACATGAGCACTAGTTGTTGGGAAAAGTAATTAAAAGACAATCTCAAAGGGTTGAGCGATATAAGCATCGAGAAGAACTTCAAAAAAAGCACAATCTTCAATTCCATCCATCACCAGGGTTAGTTCACCCTTTTCTTCACAATCGATTATTGGTATACCTATCATTAAAACACGTTCCAAAACATTTCAAGTAACTCACATTCCTACACAGCCACCACTACCACAAGTTATCATCATAGCCACGCCAACCCTAGCACCCCAAGCAATTGTGATACCTGCAAACATGGCTCGTCCAAAAAATCCAATTATACTTTTGCATGAATCTCATGCTAGCCTAGTGGAGGATACCCAAAGGCATTTAAATGACTTCAAGAGAGCTTTCCATGTGTCTCAGATCCATGATGATTCTCATTTAATGGTTTACTTTTCTACAACTCTTAAGAGCCTTGTGTTGATTGGAACTATTGCCAACCACCAAACTCAATTGCTAATTTTGCTAATTTCAAACAAAATTTCTTGGCTGAGTTTAAACCACCAGGTGACTAGCACTCAAATAGTGCATGAGTTATCTAATTGTAGGTAACAACCATGGGAACATGTGAGGCAATATGGCTAGTAATTAAAAGATCTTGTTTGAAAATATTCCAATGTTGCCAACTTAGATCCTAGACTTGTGCTTCAAACTTTCATGAAGAGGTTACAACCTAATATCTAAATCTTAGTTAGATCCCAAAAACTTGTAAATTTAGAAGTCGCAACGGGGACTCAAGTTTGAAATTCTTTTAAATTCATTTTTTATTTTGCTCAACCATTGATGAGAAGTATTCACCAAATAGTAAGTTCCTATATCTCCATATATACACCATGGGTAGCACCACTTAATTATTTCTCATCGCCACAATCTAGTTTCTCATCTCCACATGTCTCTCAAACTTTAAACTCACCATCCCAACCTCTAGCCTTGCCACCTCCACCTCTCAACCCACTACATCAAAAACTTTAACCTCACCATTCCAACCTTTATCCTTGCCACCTCCACCTCTCAACCCACTACATCAAAAACTTTAACCTCACCATTCCAACCTTTATCCTTGCCACCTCCAACTCTCAGCCCACTACATCACAAGATCTACCAAGTACTTCCTAGTATGTGCCAGTGCCACCATTAGCATCACAATACATACCACCATCACCACAAAACCCACAAACAATCCAAGCATCCTCTCAAGATGGGTATGAATCTAGTGCCTCTAACACTAATGATTTAAAAGATGGGTATGAATCTAGTGCCTCTAACACTAATGATTTAAAAGATGGGTATGAATCTAGTGCCTCTAACACTAATGATTTAAAAGATATGTTCACAAATTACATGAACCAATTGAATTAAAACATCCAATCTATCACTTTAGATGAGAGTTTTTTAAAGAGGTAACAAAATCTCCTTGCTGCACCATGTGTCATCACTTAGGGGGGGAGGAATCTCATATATGTGTCATCACTGGGGGGGAGGAAATCTCATATATGTGTCATCACTGGGGGGAGCAAATAAAACCCAAGGAGCAAGATAGCCCATTTAAGGTAGAACCCCAAGGATAACCAAGCATTCCTCACACCCTCCTACCCACCCACATTGAGAAAGAGTTTCATGCTCTAGTACAGTCTAAACCAAAAGAGCAGAGAAATCGGGTAAGGTTGCTTCTTCCAAGTAAGTTACCATCTTCCATCTCTCGCTTTAATTTGCTTAACACCCTTAACCATGTGGAGATTACAGTTAAAAACGTGGATGAGAGGTTTGGAAGAAATATAAGGATAAGGATTATGTGGGGAGAGAGATTAACCACGTAGCAAAAGGCTCATGAGTTGCTTTAGCTAAAATAAAGGCTTACAATATACGTTTCACCTCTCACACAAAATTTGGAGAGAGAGTTGGCCCCCTTATAGCTTCTTGGTTTGATACACACAAACCTTATCTTAACATGAGATGGTTTGCTACACACACACCTTATCTCAACATGAGCATATATACAACAATTTCAACACCTCCCCCTCAACACTAACCATGGGACATGGCAAGGCATTGGACATACTCATACACCAAAAAAAAGGAAAATTCCTTCATAACATAGGCTTGTACAAGAATTGGCTTGTGAGTTAAAATGTGTGCTTATTACAACACTCCTTTATCATAGGAGTCCATCATTAGGAGTAGAGGTATTGGATACAAAGTTCCTCGCCTCTTGTTTAGAGGCATGCTGTGGGGATACCTTGAAGTAGTGTGCCCTTACTCTCCACACCTACTACATTTGAGCTTATGGGGATACCTTTTGATTGATTGGCTATATGCCCTTTTTTGTTACAATAAATGCATTTAAGGTTATGCTTCATAACAAGAGCCTCATTTGATGTAGTATGAGAAGTAGATGCAGATCCTTCATTCTTCACACGTGTGGTGGCTGGGGGTGATGGCCTTATAACACCACCAACAGACAAGAAGAAAAAGTAAAGGGATCAGAATTGGGGGACACCAAGATCCCAGCTCTTAGGGCACCAATCAATCCTCCACCTATCCTCAGCCCTCCAATTGACACCGTTACACACCTCAACACTCTCCAATCCGACCTAATTGACTCCTCTAGTTGTCCTCCTAGGTCACCATTAACCTCCAACACCTCTGATCTTCAATCTATGAGCCTCAGCTGAGCAAAATAGCTCCCAGACACATAGCTGACCATAAATTGTTTCAAAATGCTGACACTCACCCCGATCCGAAATGAATCCTCCAAGTTCTCCTATTATCCTCCAGCATTAGCTAACCTCCAACTCACAACCCCACATCCTTGTTGGACACCAATCTCCCTTGCTCTTACCAAACTATCTTAGCCGACTCAGCTAGATCAGAATTCCTCTCCTCTATGTCCTCTGACACTCTCCAAGTCTCTCAAAACTCTCTATCCTCTCATAAGGATCCAACCCTACAAACACTTAGAGCTGATAGCATAACTGACTCTAAATCACCATTCTACCCCGTCTAAATGTTGACTATTGAGAAACATGGATCAAGGCTAGGCTAGGCTAAGGTGGATTAAAGAAAATTTTAAACATGATTAAAAGAGCATAAACTAGAATGAAAAATAATTAAAAGAGATAAGAAAGGTGTGCAACTAAATGGACTTACTTGATATTGCTTTACGATGAGTTGATTTCAATTTACATTGCTTGGAGGTGCCCCTTTTATATGAGGTGGCTACTAAGTTGCTTAAGCTCATGTGGGATAAATTAGCTTTGATGATGTGGCTTCATGCTAGGCTTTGCATTTTCTTGGCTACTCTTTATCACTCCCTACCTCGTCCTTGTGCTCTTTGGCACCACATTTCTCAACACCTCCCCTTGGTTCCAAATCTTTGGGCTACTCAAGGTGGTCGAATGCAATGTTTTACAATATATTTTCACCCCCCCTTGATGGTGACTTGACCTATCTTTGAGGCCTAGATATCATCTCTAAGAGTGAGGTCCCCCCCTTGATATAGACTTGACCTATCTTTGAGGCCTAGATATCATCTCTAAGAGTGAGGTCCCCCCCTTGATATAGACTTGACCTATCTTTGAGGTCTAGAGGTCTCTTCTAAGAGTAGAGTTACAACAATCATTACTCCTCATCGGTACTCAACTGGCTATTCTCAAGTAGTCGGGTAGATACACATAACAAATAAGATGAGAATGAACAAACCTTTAGACACCCTATTTAAGAATACCAAGCCAGTTTCCATGGTTGAAGCTATAAGAATGGCGAAGGACTTTGCCAAAACGTTCATCATTAAAGTCCCGCCAAAGCCAGCTCCCTTATCCTTCAAGAGATTCCAAACATCGGAAAGTTCTTCCAACCTTCCACCTCCAAAGAGACACCAAGGTCCCAATCAGAATCTAGAGACAGGAAATTCAAGAATGAAGGAAGACCTTTTCCTTGAAGCCCTTTCTCAGGAACTCTGGCTCTTTCAAGAATGCAGAGTGAAGAGCTTCGAAGTGAGAACAAGTGTTCTGGTTGTCAGGGGTTTGGGAACCAGCTCAAGGATTTGCCATCTCCTTCTGTGGGCCAAGGAAGCCAGGGTCCCAGAGTTTAGAGACAGACTCCTTCGTATCAGTCCAATTAGGGTCCCCCGCACCAAAATCAGGGTAATCGCAGAAGAGTGCCAGCTCAGCCTACAACCTCCATGCAAAGCAATCTTCGAACTCCCTGCCAGAATTGGGGAAACCAAAGAGAGAGATTTCCAACTAGACTACAGCAGCTAGAGCCGTCACTATAGCTCAGGAAGTGAAGGAAGAAAAAGGACAGATCTATGACACAATTGAGCATTAGGGGAAGAATCGTCAATTTCCAATCCTCCAAACTCCAGCACAGTACCAGGGTAGGCAATTCAAGCTTTTGATTGATTTAGGAAGTACTCATTCTTTTATTTCCCCAAGATGTTTCCATAAGCTAGTCCTAAATAAAAAATCATGGAAACCTATGCAAGTGGAATTGGCTAGTGGAAAGATTCTTTTTCACACACATTGAGAAAGACCTTATTAGGTTTAGTCTAGATGGGAACATAACAGAGTGCTAGTTCAGAGTCCTACCCTTGTGAATCTATGATGGAATCCTTTGAATGGATTGGCTATAAGAATCAAGCTGACATTCATTGTCTCACAATGGAACCATCTCTTTCCTTGACCTTCATGGGAATAAAGTTCAAGGAACTCGAATTGTCGGATTCCCAGAGTTGCAATTAGTAAAGGCTTCTAAATTATTAAAAGGGCTCAGAAAGAGACAAGCTATTTATGTCGTTAAGATGAATGCAGTAGACATAAAATGCAAGGCTAAAGAACTAGAGTGGTTAAGTGAGTATGAAAATGTGTTCCCTGAAGAGCTGATTGAGATGCCTCCGACTCGCGAAGTAGATCATGAGATCGAGTTAAACCCCGGAGCTCAGCCAGTAGCCCAGTGTGCATACAAAACGCCAGTCCCTGAAGCCATAGAACTTAAGGAACAGTTAAGATAACTATTGGAGTAGGGATTTGTCAGACCCAGTGTTGTTTCACCTTGGGGTGTGCCTATTCTTTTTCAAAAGAAGAAAGATGGAACATTAAGACTCTGTATTGACTACAGAGGATTGAATCAATTAACAATTAAGAATAAGTATCCTATCCCTAGGATCGATGAACTTCTAGATCGGTTAAGTGGAACAGATCTCAAATTCGGGTACTACCAGATCAGAATCAAGGAACAAGACATCCTGAAGATAGCATTCAATACTCGCTACGGGCATTATGAGTTCACAGTCATGCCGTTTGGATTGACTAATCCCCCAATGACGTTTAATCATTTTATGAAGAATATTCTCAAAGAATACTTGGTGATTTTGTTCTTGTCTTATTTGATGGCATCTTGGTATACTCAAAGAATGCTGCAGATCATGAAGATCATGTGCACAAGGTCCTGGAAATCCTAAGGAAGCGTCAACTCTTTGCAAAAAAGAGCAGTGTTCTTTCTCTGTTCACTAGGTGGAATACTTGGGATTCATAGTGTCTAAAGATGGGATTTCTCCTGACCTCGCAAAGATCTAAGCAGTCGTAGATTGGCCGGAACCAAAGACGATAAAGAAAGTTAGAGGATTCCTAGGATTAATCGGATGGTATAGAATATTTATACCTAGGTATTCTCAGATAGCATCTGCTTTAACTAACCTTCTCAAGAAGTATCCTATTTCAGTGGACTGCTATGTGTCATAGTGCCTTGATAAGCTGAAGACAGCCTTAGTAACTAACCCTGTCCTTAAATTGCCAAATTTTACCAAACCTTTTGAGGTAGTTACTGATGCCATTAGTTTTGCCTTAGGCAGTGCTCTTATACAGGAAGGTCATGCAGCAGTGGCCTATGCATTGAGAAAGCTCAAAACACATGAGAGAAATTATGCCGTCCATAACTTGGAGTTACTCTCAATAGTGTATGCTCTGAAGTTATGGAGACATTTTCTTTTGGGACAAAGGTTCACCTTGATGACAGATCATCAAAGTCTGAAGTTGATCTTCACCCAAAGGGATCTCAACATGTGTCAAATGAGATGGATGCAGACCCTACATGAATTTGATTTTGAAATCAAGTATCGGTCAGGGAAAGAAAATGTCGTGGCAGATGCACTCAGCAGAAAAGCCTTCTTGATTGCAATTACAATGGTGTCAAATCAATTGATCAGTGAAGCAAAGGAAAGTATCATGCAAGACAAATTCTTTGCCCCTATTGCTACCCTTTTGATGTAGGAAAGCAAGACTCCTCAGGAAATTAGTCGAGTTCTTGGGTAAAAATTGGATGAAGGATGCATGTATTATAATACGCTATGTATTCCCAATGATGAGGGAATAAAGGAAAGGATTCTAAGAGAAGCCCATGATAGCCTGATAGTTGAAAATCCAGGGTTTATAAAAACCTATATGTCTGTGAAGAAAAGCTTCTTTTGGCTAGGGCTAAAAAAGGACATTGTACTTGATCATGTGCAGCAATGCTTAATGTGTCAGAGAGTCAAGGCAAAGAGAATCAAGATGCCACAAAAATTGCAACCCCTAGACATTCCACAAATGAAGTGGGAATGTATCAGAATGGATTTTGTCACTAAACTACCTTTAGTGCAATCAGGTTACAACTCCATTTTTGTGGTAGTTGATAGACTAACCAAAGCTGCCCATTTGATCCCAGTAAAAGAAACATACACCGCACAGTGGATGTTGCCAGAGTTATCCTTAAAGAGATCTTTAGATTACATGGCTTACCCAAGAGGATAGTAAGTGACAGAGATCCCAAGTTCACATCGAAATCTTGGACTGCATTCTTTGAAGCAGTAGTAGGAACTTTCTTGGATCTCAGTATAGCCTATCACCCCGAAACAGATGGCCAGACTGAATTGGTGAATCAGGTAATAGAAGATATCCATGCTGTGGCAGCGAACCCAAGAAGTGGTTAAGCCATTTGCATATTCAAAAGAGAAATCTTTATGGTATTTTAAAAAGTTTAAATTAATTTTGATATCAAAAGAGGAATTTTCACCATAATTCCACCTAGAAAATTAGGGTTGATAATTAAATTAGTGGAGAGAATATTCTTAGATATTTTTATGTGGATAAATCACCAAATTGATATTTACCTAAAATTGGATTAATGGAAGAAGAGTATTTTTATAAAATCTCGATATTCTCGTATAGAACTATTTCTTAATCTATTATGGTTAGGAAGGAATGAAATTCATAAAGTTAGAATTTCCCTTATAATTAGAAGTTTAGTAGATTTTTATCTGAAGAAAATCCTTAGGAACCAAAGTTAGAAGTAAGCCGAATAATTTTGGTTAGACCTCGATTGTGAGAATGGCGGCCAGTAAACTAGTTGCCCATCTCTCGAATCTAAATCAAGCAAAAACCTCAAGACCAATTCCAATTCTTACACAAAGAATAGACTACCGTCGAATTAGCAAAACCGAAATCACCAAGAATCTAGTTGGAAATTTAGTCAAATGATAAGTAGATTACCCTGCTGAGAGATCAATGATTCTCATTAAGAAAATCTGGATTATGGAAAAAGGGTTTTGTGGAACCAATCTCGAACCACCGGGAATTCTACTTGCATAGAACCTCTGTTTTCTTTTAAAGGACTGTTTTACGCCAGAATGCTGGAGGAAGCATTTTGTATGTGATTAACTAAGGAGAGACTCGTTGTTGCAGCAAGCTGGTGAGGAGTCGTCAGGGGATGTTGCTCGCGAGACAAAGCCTGCTCTGCCGAGGTCTTGACCAACCTCGGTATGGTTAAAATGGTGCGCTTTCGGTATGATGGGTGGCGAGGACCAAAAAGCGGTCCTTGAGTGAAGTGCTAGGACACCTAAGTAGGATCCTAGAGGGTTCTGACCAGGTGATGCACGGGCTTGCGGTTACTAGGACACCCATGCGTACGTTGTCGTGACGTGTGCGGTATAGCCAGGAAAGTACGAGACTTCTAGCTGTGAGAGTAGGTGCCAAATCTAACAAGGAAACTCACACACAAAATTTTCCAAGGAGTATAGGACATCTCCATTTTTTTTTAATGACATATACATGTGTCAATTCACCTCAATACATCCTTGAATTCATCCTGATGATTGCACAAAATTGTATACCAAGTGCTTGTCCCTTTCCAAGCATAGATTCACTGGCTCCTTTTTCCAAATCCTTCAAGCTAATCACATGTAGACATAGCTTAACCTTCAAATATTTCCAACATACATGTGACCATTCACATTCCATACATCCAGTGTCATCAATTTCATCATTTCAAGATGTCCTTTATCACCTGAAAGCCTGCTTTTAAATTCTAACATCTCACAAACAAAAGATGGCATACGGCATAACTACAACATGCTCATGAATTCCAAAATTAGATCAAGTAGAAGTAAACCCAACTTCCCATGGCTTGAATGTATTTTTGATACCTTTTTCCCACAAATTTCCAAGTTTCAAAACCTTTAACTTGTTCTCCAAAGCCTTTTTACTCATTTCCAAAACCTTTTAGGATATATGAGTTATACGATTTTTCTAAATCGTAGGAAGTGATAAAAAAGAAATAAAAAAAAACCCACTTATCTGAAGGTATTCAAATGAAACTTTTCTTGATTTTATTTCTCTAATCTCAAAGGTCGCCTTGCTGCAAACTGCGCGATGAAGAAAGTGTGGAAAACTGAAAGCATCTCTTAATGTAGTACTCAAAACCCTCTTCAATTCTAGCACCTACAAGCTATGAACAGTAGAAGTAGCTTTCATTTGAAATTCTCTGGTAGATAGCGCACTGGTTTCGCTTCTTTCTGCAGACCCCCGAACTCTGATATGCGCCGCACCCTTCACACTCTAGTTTTTCCTCTTTTTCCCGCAAGGAAAGCGGCGCCTCACCACCTTTTGCAGCCCAGAATTCAGGATTTTCCAATTTAAAAGGCTGCGCTTGCTTATATTTTGCATAATATCCAGAAATTTCCAATAAAAATATTCTTTTTTTTATACCACGCAAGCTGCCACCCGCCACCTTGCATAAACAATTCCAGCTGGCGCTTGCTTGTTTTCCATTCTCATTACCTCAACCTTGCACTACATGGACCCACATCTTGTTTATCATCAATACCGCTTCCTCTAGTTGGCCAGCACGGCCAAGGAGATCAATAATGCAAGCATGGTGCTCAAGAGTTGGGGTAATGCCATGATCTTCGTTCATGGACTCAAAGTATACCTGGCCCTTATCCACTAAACCTGTGTGATTGCATACACTAAGTACACTAATGAAGGTGACCAAATTTGGCTTTATACCTTCTCCTATCATTTTGTCAAAGAGATGGAAAACATTTTCACTTTCTCCAAGCTTAAAGTCTTCTGGCATCAAACCTTCCAGCATCATCAGTTGAAAAAAAAATCCAAAGTATTCCGATTATATCGATTCTGAGCAAGCACAAAAATCATGGCATTCCAAGACACGATATCTCAAAAGGGCATTCTTTCAAAATCAAACCTCACATCTTACATACCTTTGCATTTCCATACATGTTAAGAAGGGTGTTCCCTACTACAAGGTCCACCATACATGTTAAGAAGGGTGTTCCCTACTACAAGGTCCACCATATGCATAAAACTCCATAATTTACACCACACTCATGTACAGAGGCTTCGAGACCTGGCTCAGCCTCAGCTCATCTTATTGAACCTCATTTACAATATGAACATATGTACTCAGGCATCATATAATGACTCATCATGGCACTTAACCCCATGCATCTGGATTTGCATTTAATGGTTTCATATGCATGGTTTCACACCTTAGGCGTGCCATGGCACGACGTCCACCCCCTCTAAACCTATACATCCTCTGGTATGTGCCAAATCATCATCAAGATCCACATATAACTGGATGTCGTCTTCATCTTCTACATTACCAGGAAGATCATCCTCTTCCTCTTCAACCATATCCATACTACCACTGTTAAGCCTCTCATCCTGAGTCTCTTGTGAATCAAAAGGATCACTATCATGCCTTCTTTTAAACATCTTGATTCTTTTGCCTACCACAAGATTCTTTATCTCTGTGCCATCAAGCTCACACAGAGTATACGTGGCATTTCCATGCACATGCTTGACAATGTAAGGGCCAAACCATCTTTTTGCAAACTTCCTTTGAACAGTGAACTGGTTGTGAAGACTACTATCATACATCAGGACCCAATCACCTTCTTCAATGGATTTTGGCCGGAGTCTATGTCTTCTATCAAATTTTTCTTTATTTTTCAACCTTGCATCTTTCAGGCGAGCTTTAGCAAGCTCTACATCTTCAGGCCTCCTCTCCAACTGCCTTATTCGCAATGCAAGGAGGTCTTCCCTGCTCAATCCTTCCATCCACCAGGGCAATACATTCCAAGTTGGAACTACTTCTTCAACTGGCATTACTGGCTTCTGACCATACATTAATTCTGCAGGCATGTATACTGAGCTATGAGTTGTACGGTCAGCCCACAAAGCATATGGTAGCAGCCTTGGCCACTCTCGCATTCTTTCTCTGCATGCCTTAGCCAAAGCTTTAATGATGGGAGGATGTCCTCGCTCACTTTTACCATTGCCCTCAGGATTGTAAGCACATGTTAAGGACAGTTTAATGCCAATTCTAGAGAAGAATTCTCTTGCTTCTTCAACATCTAGCTCACCCCTATCAGCTATTATTTTCCCAACACAACCATACCGACAAATCACATCTTCCAAGAGAAATTTGCATACTGTTTCCGTACTCTTTGTTCTAAGAGCACGCCCTTCTACCTGATTTGTCAAATCTTCTCTTGCAAGTGCTATGTACCGCATCTGCCAAATTCCAAAAGGCATTGTAACTAGATCCACTACCCATTTGTAGTGCATGGCAGGTGGGTAGGTTGGTTGCAAGCCATCACGATGCCGCACATTTGAGTACATTTGGCATACCATGCATGTTTCCACATATTGGGAAATATCCTTGTACATTCCTTTCCACCAATATTTTTCCTTTATTTTGGTAAAGGTGGCCCACACACTTCGATGTCCAGCCCAGAGACTCTCATGGAATTCTTTCACAAGCTTCCCTTGAGTCTCTTTATCACATATGACTCTCTGCGGCATAGCATTCCTCTGCTTACCAGAGGTACCCATCCTTTAGGAAATAACCATATGCTTTTCTGCGGATCCTCTTAAATTTTGAGTCAGACCAATTTCCCTGTCTTGTCAGAGTACTCAAGTATTGACCAATAAGCAACCAATCTCCTTTATACATTTCCTCAGTAAAAGACTCAAGTACATTTGATAGGCAAATATGGTCCCCCTTTGCATATGCAGCAGTGTAGAACTTTGTACCCACATCATCAATGTCACTAATCATCTCTTTTTCATCTTCATACCTGGCTCTTGATAGCATATCTGCAACTGGATTATCTTTTCCCGCAATATGCTCAAACTCAGGATTTAGTGACTTGATATAGGCAATCCACCTAAGCATAGCAATATCTGGAGTGGTACAACTTGCTATCATCCCAAGAAGTGGCAAGCAATCTGTTTCCACAAGTACAGATGCCCCAATAAGATATTCTTTTTCACATTTTAGAGCAGTGACTATTCCCCATAACTCTCTCTTGATCTGTGGATATTTTTGTTGTCGAAAGCTTAATACTTTTGCTCCAAATCTGATTACATACCTGTGATCATCCTCATCATCTTGCCCTACTGCCCATCCTATCCCAGTAGGACTAGTATCAATTGTAACAATCACAGGCCTGCCACACTCATAATCTGCCTTCCTTAGAGTAGGTGATGATTGAAGCAGATATTTTAGCTTCTGCATAGCTTTAGTATGAGCTACATTCCACAAAAATTTTTGATTTTTCCTCAAGAGTTGATAAAGAGGATCTACTACATGCGCATAATGTGGGATCCAAATAACATAAAAGACACATGCTCCAAGAAATCTCCTCAGCTCTGTAACATTAATGCATGTCTCTTTCATGTCTCTTTCATTCTTTGTATTGCATCTATCTTGGCTGGACAAGGTCGGCGTCCACTAGTACTACAAAGATGTCCAACTATTAGCACTTCACCAACCCCAAATACTGATTTCAGCCCAGATAAAGTAAGATTCACTTCTTCAAGTCTGGATAGAATCATATCACAATCCTTTATATGATCTGCCACAAACTTGCGGCACCCCTTTGAATCCAAATCCTCATCTTTGTCTTTCTCATCACAGCCTTTTATTGGCACATCATCCAGAAATGGCATAGTTATTTGTGGTATGAAGTCTCGTAAGACTTTATTCATTCCATTCATCATATGTGCCACCGAGTTGGTGGCTCCCTGTGGTAAGGTACACATCCTTACTAATCCCAAAGGAGTTCTCATTGTGGTCAAGTCCCTGCTTTGTATATCCAGCTGGAACTGATCATATCCCGAATACAGATCACCCATAGAGTATATAGCTTTCCCTGCAAATGCTTCTGCAAACTCATCCACAATCGGACCTGCCCCCACATTCCTGATTTTACAGGTTGCATGTCTTGAATAAAGCGCAATGTCCCATTTTTCTTTGGCACAGTAAACCATCTGTTGGAATATGGAGCACATGATGGCTCCAAAATTCCCATCTTGATCTTTTCTTTTAGTAATTCCATCAACTTTGGCAAGAGAGCCTTTGGCACTGGAATTGGCCGCAGGTTCCAGGGCACATGTGGAACAGTAAAGATCACCATTGGTGCTGTTACACTTGGGTTAACACAGCCTATCTCATGCGGCTGAAAAGCAAAGGCTTTCCCATGTTTCACAAGCATTTCCTCAAAGCATTTCTTTTCAACTGGCAACAGAAAATCCTTCTCACCAATCTTCAGCTCTTTTAGAGTTTCCTGTGTAAACTTATGCCCAATTTTCTTCGGATCTCTAAGATTTGGTTGCATAGAAGCTTCATCTATTTTCTCCTTGCTTCTTGGTGGCAAAGGCAAGGCAACTGGTTTCACCTTCTTTGCAACTGTTTTGTACTTTGTATCAACATGAGCATCCATCTCGCAATTCATGTTTTTACATTCCACCCCCTCAAATTCCCGGATTATATCATACATCTCCATAGATGACACCTCTATCATCTCATTTCCACCCTGTAAGCATGCTCTTCCCATATCAAAAAGCACATCCATAGTATCTACAAATGACACCTCATCAAGCACCCCTGAAATAAACTCATTTTTCTCCAAAAGACCACACTGCTCAAGACTTTTTTGTTCATTTTGCACATGTCTACGCATGCCATGCTTCAAATCCTTGCTTTTAACAAAGACCAATGACCCATAGCTAGAGAATCCCTGAAAATTTGCTGAAAAGTTATTTACATTGATTGAGTCCTACGAGAACTCATTTTCCCTTGTACCATTGGAATCCCGCTTTACAATGGCACCTGGCCAAAATCCTTCATCTCCCTGTAATTCATGAATTCTCTATTTATCTTTGGGAGTGACTGTGCTCAAAGAGACTCACAATTCCTTTCATGGTTAATGCAAACTATCAAGAACTGAACAACTTTCTTGCCATCTTTACTCCTTATTCTCCCATTTTATTCTTTTAAGAAAATTGAAAATTATTAGTAATAGTAGTGAAGCTATGGTAAATTTTTTTGGAAAAAAATACATATCTTATTTTTATGCATAATACTAAAAGAGGAACTCCTACCATATTGTAGGTTTAGAAATGTAAATGATTTTGACCATATTCAGGGAAGAATACTTTTTGTTGTATTTATGCATAATTATTTATTCAAGAAAAAGAGAAATTATTGATAAATTTATTTTATGCATAAGAATTTTTTTAAAATTATAAAAGAGGAATTCCCATGACATTTGGAATTCAATCATTTAAATGCAAAAAGAGAAATTCTTGGCATATTCAAAATAATAGATATTTTTATTTATTTTAAAAAGAGAAATTATTGATAAATTTATTTTATGCATAAGAATTTTTAAATGATAAAAGAGGGATTCCCATGACATTTGGAATTCAATCATTTAAATTCAAAAAGAGGAATTCTTGGCATATTCAAAATAATGGATATTTTTATTTAATTTAAAAAGAGAAATTTTTGATAAATTTATTTTATGCATAAGATTTTTTAAATGACAAAAGAGGAATTCCCATGACATTCAGAATTCAATCATTTAAATACAAAAAAGAGAAATTTTAAGCATATTAAAAAATGGATACTTGTATTTAATTAAAAGATAAATCTTTATGGTACTTTAAGTAGAAAAAAGTTCAAATTAAGTTTGATATCAAAAGAGGAATTTTCACCATAATTCAACCTAAAAAATTAGGGTTGATAATTAAATTGGTGGAAAGAATATTCTTGGATATTTTTATGTGGATAAATCAAGAAATTGATATTTACCCAAGGTTGGGAGGAATGCCAGACTTTAATGAGCTTGTGTCATTGCTCATTGTGGAAGAATTGAAGCTTGGACTTGGTGGTATGAGTCTTACAGGTGGTGCATCCTCATCCAGTAATGATGAGCATGCAAGGAATCAGGCATTTTACTCATCTAGAGGCTTTCGAGGCAGGGGGAGATTTACCACTCGAGGCCGTGGAGGACGTGGTTGGAATGACAGGTCTACTCAACCACAATCAAATCAGAATTTTCAGAATTCACAGTCATCATTTGGATCACGTGGAGGTCGTGGATTTCAATCCCATAGGGGGAGATTTGGAATAGGTGCTCGTGGTAGAGGACGATGGCAAGGTTCTCAACAAAATTTGAATGGGATTGAATGTTACTATTGTGGCAAACTTGGACATTTGGCAAAAGATTGTTACAAAAAGCAGAATGATGTGAGGAATGGAAGACCACAACATGGAAATTATGCATCTACCAGTAACAATGATGGGAGTTCGAATCATCTTTTTGCAATGAAGCATGTTATGGGGACAATGGATTCTCAGAATGCTGGAGATGAGTCATGGTATATGGATTCAGGTGCCTCAAACCACATGACATGTCATGGTGAGTGGTTTGAGAAGATGCAACCATTGGATACAAATGGTTATGTGGTCACAGGAGATGATACTCAGCATCTTATAACACATGTTGGCAGTGTGCCTTTGAAGATGCATGATGGAAATGTGAAAAATATGTCAGAAGTGTTATATGTACCATCCATTACAAAGAGTTTGCCATCAGTAGGCCAAATGGTTGAGCAGGGACTACAAGTCAGATTCAATGAGAAAGGCTGTTTTGTGGAAGATTTTAAGCATGGCTGTAGATTGATTGCCAAGGGCAAGAAGGAAGGAAGGTTGTTCAAATTGGATGCAGGCATACCAGAATTGAGCTCAGCCATGTTTTCAAAGAGCATTGGGATTGTGCAAGACATTGACATGTGGCACAAGAGGATTGGACATGTCAATATACAGAGATTAAAGAACATGCAAACAAGAGGCATTGTCAGTGGATTGCCTCGATTTAAATATGATGGACATATGCATGTTTGTGAAGCCTGTCAGTTTGGAAAGCAGGCAAGGTTGAGGTTTCCTAGAGAAGGAAACATGAGTAATAGACCACTTGAGATAGTGCACAGTGATGTATGGGGCCCAGCACAAAACCCATCTATCAAAGGAAGTCTATACTATGTGACATTTATAGATGACTTCAGCAGGATGACATGGATATATTTTTTGAGAGAGAAGAGTGAAGTGCTGGAAAAATTCATGGATTTCAAAGCTCTTGTAGAAAAACAATATGGCTGTTGGATTAAGTGTCTGAGAACAGATGGAGGTGGTGAATACACCTCAAAAGCTTTTGAGCATTTCTTGCGAAAGCATGGGATAAGGAGACAGTTGACATGCAGGTATACACCTCAGCATAATGGTGTGGCTGAGAGAAAGAATCGTGTCATATGTGAAGTGGCAAGGGCAATGCTCAATGAAAAGAGCATGCCAGATTACTATTGGGCAGAAGCATGTGCTACTGCAGTGTATATCCTGAACAAATCACCTACAGCAGCCATTCATGGAAGCACGCCAGAGATGCGGCTTACAGGTTACAGGCCAGACATTGGACATCTTAAAGTCTTTGGATGTGTAGCTTATGTTTCATGTGCCTGATGAAAGAAGACGGAAGTTGGATCCTAAGGCAGAGAAATGTGTATTTGTTGGATATGCACAGGATCGAAAGGCTTACAAATGTTATAACCCTCAAACTAGACAAGTAGTCATCTCACGTGATGTAGTGTTCGATGAGCTTGCTAGTTGGTACAAAGCAAGAGATGAGGGAGTCATTGACACACTTGAGGCTAATGTACCTGTGAACTTGCCATCACAAGCAAGTTCTAGCTCTACTACTATGTCTGGGCCAGCAGCAGAAGCTGAGAGTAGTAGCAGTGTACGTCCATGGTCAGGACGTCTGAGACATGAGAGTGTGAGCACTGGGAGTAGTGCTATGGATAAAGGCAAGAAGAAAGTCGAAGGAATTGGAATCACAGGCTATGAGTCCTCTAGTTCAGAGAGTTTGGATGAGGAGCTCGGGATACCTGTTGTACGCACACCTGGTGCTAGGCAGGACAGATATGTGCCACCACATGCTCGTGTTACAGGTGTACAGAGTGACCCGCATGCATTGCGGAGATCCCAGAGAGTCAGATATCCAGTGGAAAGATTGACATATAGAGATTTTGCTATGCACTATCCGTGGGCGAGGCCCTGAGTGTGAATCCTTGCCCCGTACGAGAGACTGATGCTGCTTCCGCCACCAACACCCTCGGAGGGGGGCGGGGGTCACACAGGTATACGGGGACTTCGACTCCATGGAGTTTTGGCAAAAGTTTGTCTCTAAACCACTCAACATGACTGGTCATGTGGCTAGAGGCACTAGAATCCACATACCATGTATCTTGAGATCTTGACACATCTCATGTTATTGAACTGAGCATGTGCTACATCACAAATAGCTACTCACTTCTATCATCACCTCCCTCTTTACTAGATAATGCATAGTTGCCTTACTACAACTTTTCACTTTTAATGTCATTCTGCTTTTTATAGCAGTCCTTTGCCATGTGCCTTGGTTTGCTATAATAATAGCACTCTATGCTATTTGCATTATGATTTCTTTACCAACCACCTCAGCCTCTTTGGCTCCCCCTTTCTCTAGACTAGCCTCTTCCACTTGTGTATGATTGTTGTGAATCATTGGATTGTTGTTGTCTAGAATTCTGATTTCCTTGTCAACCACCACCTTGGCCTCGACCATGACCTCTACCTGAATTGGAGTAGAAGGCCTATTTTGATGTGTTCTTGCTTTGTGAAGACGATTCCTCACCTAAAGTCTTTTCTTCTATGATCATCATAGACACCAAGTACGAAAAGTTGAGAATATTCTCCCAAACTACAATGGAGGTCTTGAATGGCTTGTACTCTTTGCCAAGCCCATTCAAACAGACACTTACCAAGTCATCATCTTTCACTAATACATTGATAGACCCAAGGGATTCAACCATACCCTTGATATTTAAAGCATACTCATTGATAGACATGCTTTTCTTTTCCACAGTATGTAGCCCTTGCTTTAGCAGCAATTTCCTTACCTTTGTGTTGGTCTGGAACATCTGCACCAGATTCTGCCACACAACTACTAGAGTGTTGGCATCCTGTATGTGTCCTATCATTGTGTTCTGCCACACAACTACTAGAGTGTTGGCATCCTGTATGTGTCCTATCATTGTGTTTGTGACACTAATTGAAAGCCAATACATGACTTTCCTTGCACCTTTATTCTAATCCTTGCACCTTTATTCTAATCCTTGAATGCCTTTATATCTGCTGGAGTGGCATTCTCTTCAGACAACTCTGAAGGCTCCTCATTGTCTCCTTCCACATAGTCCCAAAATCCTTTACCCATCGGGAAATTGGTCATTTTATACTTCCAGGCATGGAAGTTTTTCTTGTCCAGCTTCTCATTGACAATCTGACTGATTTCATGAGACATGTTCTCCTACAAGAGTCAGAAAATTATAACAGACAATTTTTGTATGCAACCTGTAATCAGAAAACTGCAACATACAATTTCTGTATGCAACCTGTGATCAGAGAACTGCAAACAGACAATTTTTGTTTGCAACTTGCTACACTACAGTAACTAGATTTTGACCAGAGATAGTTCTCAACCAGAGCTTCCCAAAAACTGTCAAAAATAACTTGTAGTGTGACAGAACAGAGACCGAGACGTGCCCGAAATGTGATTATGGTCGCTAAATTGAAGTACAAAGTAGTACGTACCACATAAGTACCTACAAGCCCGTGAAGACATCTCCTCAATCAGAAATGTGTAGCTCTTGGATAGGGGTGTTGTACCTTAAAGATAATATGGGGGAGAGGGAAAGCTTTAAACCCTAGCAAGCAAACACACACACACACAAGAGAGAGATGGATATCTGAATTTTCTTCTATCTTCTTCTTCTCTACTCAACCAACATAACATAAAGATAAGACCACACTATATGGGTTAGTACTCACAGCTACTACAACATACAAGGATCGGTCCATAAAGTGAACCCAACTAAATGAGTTGGTGCTATAACTATGCCAATCTCTAGTAATCCAAAATGGCTGTCACATAGCCTATCATCCCACTGGCCGCATATCACCCATAATCTCACCAACCATGCTAGTGGTGTAGATGCGAAAGCTATCACCCAAGCGGGTCATCAATGTCAGCCATAGCACTAGTTAAGCTCGATATCTCAACACTCCCTCTCGATCTCAACTCCACATAGTGTACGCCAAGTAAGCTCCTAAACTTATAATGGAAACCATGAGAGCTATCATTGCTATGGATGTAGAAAAGGGTTGGTCTTTACATCAAATGGATGTAAAGAATGCTTTCTTGCATGGTGATTTGTAAGAAGAAGTGCACATGATGCAGCCACCAGCAGAAGCCAGGTTATGAGAGTGATGCACATCTAGATTTTGTGTGCAAGTTATGTAAAACCTTGTATGGCTTGAAGCAGGCACCCAGAGCATGGTCAAACAAGATCGAGGAGTATCTTGTTACCATTGGATTTCAGATATCCAATGCAAATTTTTCACTACATGTGAAAAAGATAGATAGAGAGATCATCGTCATCTATGTGGATGACTTGATTATCACTGGTGATATAATGATTCAGATATACATGATGTCAGGATGCTTTTAAAGCAAAAGTTTGAGATGAAGGATTTGGGTGAGCTACAGTATTTCTTGGGCATAGAGGTGGTGAGATCACCTCATGGTGGCATTTTGCTATTGAAGAGGCAGTATGGATTAGACATGTTGTCCAAGTATGGTATGACATGCTGTAAGCCTATTTCAATGCCATTGGAGCAGAACACAAAGCTTTCCGTATATACAAGTTAGCTTTTGGAGGACCCCACTACATACAAGCACATAGTGGGTAGTTTGATCTACATGACCATTACAAGGCCAGACTTGAGCTATGTTGTTGGACTTGTGAGTCGATTTATGCATGCCTCTAGGAAGCCACACTTGGATGCGGCTAGACGAATCCTCAGGTACATAAAGTCCATAGTTGATTATGGACTTTTCTATGAGGCTGGTACTACAAAGATACAGTTGCATGGCTACACAGATGTTGATAGGGCAGACATGAGATCTACCAGTAGTTTTATGTTCTCGTTTGGGAGTGCTGCTATGAGTTGAAGCAGAAGTAGCCAACAGTTGCCTTGCCAGAGTACATAGGTAGAGTATAGGGGTGTGGTTATGGTAGCTTATGAGGTAGCTTGGTTTCAGAAACTACTTGGTGATATGGGAGAGCCCGTGGATAGGGCAATTGTCTTATATTGTGAAAACATGAGCAGCATACTGTTGGCTAGTAACCTAGTATATCATGCTAGAATGAAGCACATTGAGGTGGATTATCACTTTGTGAGGGAGAAGGTTCTAGCAGGAGATGTAGATCTGGTATATGTCAGCACACAAAGGATCAGGTAGCTGACATCTTCACGAAGGCATTGGGCACAGAGGTGTGGGTTAGCCTCCTAGTATATGCACACATAATGTGTATATAGCATAGCACACATAATGTACATATAACATACTTCCCCTCTCTCAAAACATTGCACTCTTGCAATGAAAAGAAAGAGAACTGCACGCTGAACAATCTCAACCGACTCCCAAGTTGAATTCTCAATTTCCCTATCTTTCCACCTAATTTTAACCTCAAGGATAAGTTAACTACAAAGTTTCCTTTCCCTGAATTCATGTACCATATCAGGTTCATGTGGAACATAGGATAAATCTTCAACTTCAAGTGAGGAGTAACTCTGTTATCCTCACCTCCCAGTTTCCCTTTCAATCTATTGATATGAAAGACTGGATGAACTCTAACAATTGGAGGTAGTTTTAGTTCTTACGCAACCGTGCCAATCCGATGCATAACTCGAAATGGACCACAATATCTAGGAGATAAATTCGAGCATTTTCCCATTGACAAAGTCTGAGAATCTTTAGGAACATTAAAATAAACCAACTCTCCTGGTTCAAAAGACCGAGATGAGCGTCCCCTATCAGCATAAAACCGTGCCCTATCATGAGCACTCCTGATAGAATCCCGAGCTTCGGTCAAAATTTCCTGCATATCTCGCAAGAAATCCCTCGATGCATCAAGCTTGATGTCCTTAAGACTGACATCAATAGGTGCCCTAGGTTAATACCCATACATAAGTATGCACGGACTAAAAAATAATAGCCGTAAATTTAGAACTGTTATAGGCAAATTCTATCATTGGAAGATATTTCCCAATATGATGATTTTCTAGAGACATATGCACAAAGCATATACACTATAATCTGATTCATACACTCTGTTTGCATCAGACCACTGCGGATGATCAGAATACTTCACATTCAAAGTAACTTCCTCATTGTAAAACATTCGGAATAAAGTAGGAAAGCATGGCATTATAACAGCAGAAACCAGGGATTCATCGGCGCCCCGACATACCCACATCTGCATATGGAATAATCGACGTCTCGAGTTACCCATATCAACATAGAGAGTCATCAACGTCTCGACGATGAGACATATATGTCCATCCGTAAACCTATCAGGTTGATTGTGTAAATCACCTAAAGAACGGAACTAAAGAAAGAAATGCCAACAAAGGAAGAATCCAAATTTCCTTATCCGAACACAACAAGATAAACTTGTTTGAATTCTAAAGAAAGAGATTTCAACAAGTGAAAATGCCGATGAGATTGCCCTCATCATAACATGCAGGCTATAGATAAAAGAAGTTTATCTAGAGAATGCTCACACTATAACTTCTAGTGAATTTAGAAAATAAGATTGTCTTTGCATGTTGAGGTCAACATGCTAAGTGATGTAAGCAAAGCAACAATCTTGAGCCCAAATTATCCCATAAGATAATATATGTGAGGGATCACTAGTGTCCCATACCACCATGATACCACCCATACATACCTTAACAATTTGAAACTCCCTAGTATGCCGTCTAGGAAATATGAATAAAATCCTGTATAAAAGGAATAAGATGGCCTTATCCAGACTTTCACATACTAAACCTGTCTCTATATACTTGAGACTACATCAAGGAATAAATCCTTCTGAGTATATCATTAGAAAAGAAATTGAATAATTGGCGCCTTTCTAATGATAACTACCCAAAACACAATAAAGTTAGGGTAGAAAAATAACTCACCTAGATATATAAGCAACTAGGTATCCGAGTTGGAATATGTACAAGAGTACAAAAATATACTCCAAAATTATGTGCAAAAAATGAAGGCAAATGCTACCTTCAAAGCATATGTATTTATTCAAAAGATCGAAAGATCCTTATAAAACCATGGATAAAAGCATAGAAGCTCCTCAAATCCATAAAAATCGTAGTTGATCATAAAAATCAATGCATACCATCTAATGGACATAAATCATGCCAAAAGAAGCATTAAAATTGGTGTCATCAATCCGGAGTATATGAACGTTATGTTGTTCAAATAAAACTCCAAAGTAAGAAAGTGAAACACATGTGTGTAGCACTCAATAAAAAACCCCTAGACACAAGTGATCTAGGCAGAACCTGATGAGTCCATAAAACTTGGAAAACATCCAATAAAAATCCACCAAAATAAACCGATCAACTGACCCATGATAGAGGCTTAAGAAATTAAGCACAAACCACACTTTAAAAACAAGTGCAAAATAAGTTATCATGGAAAAGTGTCAAAGGTGAAACACACTTTGAACGTAAATTATAGCCATCAAAAGAAATTAAGGAACATGTCCAAAAAGAATGGCTAAAAAAATGGTAAAAAATCATGAATATATCGTTTAGAATTAATCCAAATATAAATATCGTTTAGAATTAATCTAAATATAAATATCCATTAATACGAGGTATAATCATATTAATAATATGCGAATAACCCGCATCTATCTAATGTCAACAGCACGAGAAAACGTACTTTAACATTAAATAACCCTCAAAAATATTAAATTCTCGAGAAAAAGAATTATCATGAATTTTTTAAAATTTTACAGGGCCTCAAAATATAATAATTTTGAAGTCCACCAAACCTATCTTATGGCATTCCAAACCTATATTTTTCCAGAAAAATTTTTAGAAATTTAATTTGCCAAAATACCATTGATATTTTAAAAATACCAATTTTTAGAATTTCTAAAAATAATTTTAGAATATTTCTAATTTTTCTTGAGAATCCCATCGTTCACGAAATTTCCAATTCCGCCCGACAATTCTCAAATCCAATGAAAATTTTTAATTTTAATGGATTTTTCTAATTTTTTGGGTCAAAAAATATAATTTAAAAGGAATTTGAATGGTCACGGGCGCCCGAATGGACACACCACCTGCCAAACACCAATCCCACATTTTTCCAAAATTTAAAATAACCTTTGTCTAATTTTCCACTAATTTTTAGGAATTTTTTTGAAATTTTTAATCAACCTCGAACGTATTTAGAATACGAACGGTTAAAAAATTTCGAAATTCCAACGGTTTTCCCGGAATACGGAAAGCCAAAAGTTTTGGGAAACTGAAAAGACCAAAAAAAAATCGGAATGTGAAAGGTCAAAGGTTTTCGAAATACGGAAGGTCAAAAGTTTGTCCGGAATTCGGAAAGCCAAAAGGTTATGGGAAAACGAAAAGCCAAAGGTTTTCCGGAAGATGAAAAGCCAAAATTTTTCAATAAGAAATTTCCAGAAAATTTTCAGAGATTTTTTAATCTCAAATTCCAATTTTTCTCTATTTTTTAAGGCTTTTTCCAAGCTTTTTTTTTGAAATAAATTCAAAAAGCTTTTTTTTAATAAAAAAACTTATTTTTAAAAAAATAATAAAAAAATAAGTAAAAGCTTTGATAAGCTTTTGATTTTTTAGGGGGGGGCGATTTTTTTCACCCGGCTGCAGCGCAGCCCCCCCCCCCGGCCTGTGCGCAGAATCGTGGAGGGAGGGAGAGAAACTCCCTCCTCTCCTCCTTCTCCCTACTTTCCTCTCCCTCTTCTTCCTTCCAATCTCTTTCCTCCTCCCTTCTCTGTTAATCAAAGATTAACTTAATCCTTTGATTAACTTTTTAATTAACATATCTTAATCATAATTATCATTAATTATGATTAATGTTAAAAAATCATTTTAAAGAGATTTTCTCCCGGAAAAGAGAAAGCAAAATCAGATTTGAGAGGCGGAGAGAACCCCACGCACACGGGAGAGCAATTCATGCATCAACACACTGTCCCCTACTAAATTTTAGTAGAAATTGACAGAAACTTGATCGCATTCCCGCGAACCCGCAAAAATGTATAAAAATACATTTTTTTTCATAAAAATGCTCAATTAAAAATTAGAAAAAAATTTCTAAAAATTCTAGAAATTCAGGGAATCCATTCTACAAAAATATCCACCATAAACTTTATGGTATTTTTTTGTAAAAAAATCCATTAATGCTCGATTTTAACATAAAAAATAGGAAAAATAGCATTAACTCACGGAATTTCCCCGCAACGTCGATTCGTCCATTGAATTGTAGTTACACACGTTGTCGTGACGTGGGCGGTATAGCTGGGAAAGTGCAAGACTTCTGGCTGTGAGAGTAGTTTTAAATTCCAGCAAGGAAACACAAACACATAACTCTTCAAGGAGCATAAGACATCTCCATTTTTGATGACATGTACATGTGCCAATTCACTTCAATACATGTACATGTACATGTACATGTACTACATGTGCCAATTCACTTCAATACATCCCCAAATTCAGCTTGATGATTGCACATAAATTGTGTATCAAGAGCATGATCAGATCCAAGCATAGATCTCCTATCCCTTTATCAGAATGTCATATACATGTCACATATTGGCATCACATAGACTTTGACAAGTTCCCAATACATGTGAACTTGCACATCACATATTTTGCATGTTGCCATCTTCACAACTTCAAGATGAAAATTGAACTTGTCGAAAAGACCTGCTTATAATTTCCATCATCTCACAAAGAAGCAATAGATTGAATGTAACACATATTCATTCTCTTCATGTGCCCACTAAAATTTCCAAACCGGAATTTTTGCTTATAACTTTCAAAGATCACAAATCCAAGAAATTCTCCAAAACCATGGTTATTTAAGATTACAAAAGGGAATTTAAAAAAAACTTATATACTCAGATCTCCATCCTCTCAAGCTTTTACGATTTAGAAATCGTATTTGTTAAAAAAAAACTTATCTCTGTATAAGGAAAAATCCGAATTTTGCAAAAGCTTCACATTTTTCAATCCCATGATCTGAAAAATGCCCTGAATTCACTCGCCAGGCAGAATCTCGTTCATTTTCTTGGAATTTTTAGAAATGGAATCATTAGAAGGAGCTTATTCTCTAATTCAAACCCCTAGAAGGCTTGAACAGAAATTCAATTCCCAGCACATATATAATCTGCAAGATGGCCCTCTGGTTTTTTTCCTCCCCTTCCCCTTTCTGCCTATTCCCTCTCGTCTCTGGTTTTCTGGTTTTTTCCCCATTTTCCCCCGCAAGGGATCCGGGCTTCTTTCGCTTTTGCAGCCCAAAAATCGCGTTTTCCCAAAATGAAAATACGCTGCGCTTAAAATTCGGATATTCTAAAATGCCTTCATATTCTTCCCATGCACGACACCACCTCCGTTGTCTTCATCGTCCTGGTGGAGGAGGTAGTCGCCATGCCCACAATATGATTTGACCACAGAAAACCCAGATAAGTAAGCATGTCTGTTGATTACTTCACCAATCTCACGGTACCTTACCCCAGGCTTCACAATTGCAATGGCTTTTTCAAGGCATTCATACGTGCAACGAACAAGCTGCTCACAAGCTTCATCTACCTTACCAACAAAAAATGTTTCATTGAGGTCTCCATGGTATCCATTTAGATACACGGTCACATCCACATTCACTATGTCACCCTCCTCCAAGCACCTGGAATCTGGAATTCCATGGCAAATTATCTCGTTCACAGACGTGCAGCATGATTTGGGGAAGAAATAATAATTCAATGGTGAGGGATATCCTCCTGCTGTAATCGTAGCTTTATGAACGATTTCATCAATCTCATCAGTCGTTACTCCTGGCCTGATTGCTCTTGCAGCAGCATCCAAAACTTCTCTTGCCACCCTGCATGTCTCCCGCATTTGCTCTATCTGTTCTGGTGTTTTGATCTCCACCCTGTTTTGCAAATCACTACTTTGCTCTATCTTTGGTAGTCCATCGGCAGCCCAATCAGGACAAATGATATTTTCTGGCACAAGGCGCCTTGGAGAAATTGGATAAGGTCTTAACAGCCAAAAGGTGGCATTGACACGAGGCAACTTCAATTCAATACATTTGGGGCACATGCTGACAAGAGCAGTCCCCACGATATCAACATTCTGAGGAAGCGCAAAAATCATGGCATTCAATGAGATGACACCCCGAGAAAGCATTTCCAAGAACACCTTCCTTGCACTGTGCATGTTGCTGCACTTGCCGTATATGTTTATGGGCACATTTTCATCCATGGTATCAGTACCATAAATGTTATCAATGATAGTGTTATGAATCTCCTGCCCACAATATCTCGAAAAGGCATTCTTTCAAAACCAATCCTTGCATTATACATCACTCATGTACAGAGGCTTCGAGACCTGGCTCAGCCTCAGCTCGTCTTATTGAACCTCATTTACAATATGAACATATGTACTTAGGCATCATATAATGACTCAAGTCATGGCACTTAATCCCATGCATCTGGATTTGCATTTAATGGTCTCATATGCATGGTTTCACACAATAGACGTGCCATGGCACGACATCCACCCCCTCTAAACCTGCACATCCTCTGGTATGTGCCAAATCATCATCAAGATCCACATATATCTGGATGTCGTCTTCATCTTCTACATTACCAGGAAGATCATCCTCTTCCTCTTCAACCATATCCATACTATCACTGTCAAGCCTCTCATCCTGAGTCTCCTGTGAATCAAAAGGATCACTGTCATGCCTTCTTTGAAACATCTTGATCCTTTTGCCTGCTACCAGATTCTTTATCTCTGTTCCATCAAAGCTCGCACAGGGTATACGTGGCATTTCCATGCACATGCTTGACAATGTAAGGGCCAAACCATCTTTTTGCAAACTTTCTTTGAACAGTGAACTGGTTGTCAAGGCTACTATCATACATTAGGACCCAATCACCTTCTTCAATAGGTTTTGGCCAGAGTCTGTGTTTTCTATCAAATCTTTCTTTATTTTTCAACCTTGCATCTTTCAAACGAGCTTTAGCAAGCTCTACATCTTCAGGCCTCCTCTCCAGCTGCCTTATTCGCAATGCAAGGAGGTCTTCCCTGTTCAATCCTTCCACCCAGGGTAATACATTCCAAGTTGGAACTACTTCTTCAACTGGCATTACTGGCTTCTGACCATACATTAATTCTGCAGGCATGTATCCTGTCACACTGAGCTATGAGTTGTACGGTCAGCCCACAAAGCATATGGTAGCAGCCTTGGCCACTCTCGCATTCTTTCTCTGCTCGCCGAAGCTTTAATGATTGATGTCCTCGCTCACTTTTACCATTGCCCTCAGGGTTGTAAGCACATGTTAGGGACAGTTTGATGCCAATTCTAGAGAAGAATTCCCTTGCTTCTTCAACATCTAGCTCACCCCTATCATCTGTTATTTTCCCAACACAACCATACCGGCAAATCACATCTTCCAAGAGAAATTTGCATACTGTTTCCGTACTCTTTGTTCTAAGAGCACACCCAAATCTCCTCTTGCAAGTGCTATGTACCGCATCTGTCAAATTCCCAAAGGCATTGTAACTAGATCCACTACCCATTTGTAGTGCATGGCAGGTGGGTAGGTTGGTTGCAAGCCATCACGATGTCGCACATTTGAGTACATCTGACATACCATCCCATGCATGTTTCCACATATTGGGAAATATCCTTGTACATTCCTTTCCACCAATATCTTTCCTTTATTTTTGGTAAAGGTGGCCCACACACTTCGATGTCCAGCCCAGAGACTCTCATGGAATTCTTTCATGAGCTTCCCTTGAGTCTCTTTATCACATATGACTCTCTGTGGCATAGCATTCCTCTGCTTAGGATGCTTCCACAGGTACCCATCCTTTAGAAAATACCCATATGCTTTTCTGCGGATCCTCTTAAATTCTGAGTCAGACCAATTTTCCTGTCTTGTCAGAGTACTCAAGTATTGACCAATAATCAACCAATCTCCTTCATACATTTCCTCAGTAAAAGACTCAAGTGCATTTGATAGGCAAGTATGGTCCCCTTTTGCATATGCAGTAGTGTAGAACTTTGTACCTACATCATCAATGTCACTAATCATCCCTTCTTCATCTTCATACCTGGCTCTTGATAGCATATCTGCAAACTGGGTTATCTTTTCCTGCAATATGCTCAAACTCAGGATTTAGTGACTTGATATAGGCAATCCACCTAAGCATAGCGATATCTGGAGTGGTACAGCTTGCAATCATCCCAAGAAGTGGCAAGCAATCAGTTTCCACAAGGACAGATGCCCCAATAAGATATTCTTTTTCACATTTTAAAGTAGTGACTATTCCCCATAACTCTCTCTTGATCTGCGGATATTTTCGTTGACGAATGCTTAATACCTTTGCTCCAAATCTGATTACATACCTGTGATCATCCTCATCATCTTGCCCTACTGCCCATCCTATCCTAGTAGGACTAGTATCAACTGTAACAATCACAGGCCTGCCACACTCATAATCTGCCTTCCTTAGAGTAGGTGATGATTGGAGCAAACATTTCAGCTTCCGCATAGCTTTAATATGTACTGCATTCCACAAAAATTTTTGATTTTTCCTCAAAAGTTGATAAAGAGGATCTGCTACATGTGCATAATGTAGGATCCAAATAACATAAAAGACACATGCACCAAGAAATCTCCTCAGCTCTGTAACATTAATGCATATCTCTTTCATTCTTTGTATTGCATCTATCTTGGCTGGACAAGGTCAGCGTCCACTAGTACTACAAAGATGCCCCACTATTAGCACTTCACCAACCCCAAACACTGATTTCAGTCTAGATAAAGTAAGATTCACCTCTTCAAGCCTGGATAGAATCATATCACAATCTTTTATATGATTTGCCACAAACTTGCGGCACCCCTTCGAATCCAAATCCTCATCTTTATCTTTCTCATCACAGCCTTTTATTGGCACATCATCCAGAAAAGGCATAGTTATTTGTGGTATGAAGTCTCGCAAGACTTTATTCATTCCATTCATCATATGCGCCACTTTCATTGTGGTCAAGTCCCTGCTTTGTATATCCAGCTGGAACTGATCATATCCCGAATACAGATCACCCATAGAGTATATAGCTTTCCCAGCAAATGCTTCTGTAAACTCGTCCACAATCGGACCTGCTCCCACATTCCTGATTGTGACCTTGTTTACAGGTTGCATGTCTTGAATGAAGCGCAGTGTTCCATTTTTCTTTGGCACGGTAAACCATCTGTTAGAGTATGGAGCGCATGATGGCTCCAAAATTCCCATCCTGATCTTTTCTTTTAGTAATTCCATCAGCTTTGGCAAGAGAGCTTTTGGTACTGGAATCGGCCCGCAGGTTCCAGGGCACATGTGGAACAGTGAAGATCACCATTGGTGCTATTATGCTTGGATCAACACAACCTATCTCATGCGGCTGAAAAGCAAAGGCCTTCCCATGTTTTACAAGCATCTCCTCAAAGCATTCCTTTTCAACTGGCAACAGAAAATCCTTTTCACCAATCTTCAGCTCTTTTAGGGTTTCCTGTGTAAACTTATGCCCAATTTTCTTCAGATCTCTGAGATTCGGTTGCATAGAGGCTTCATCTATTTTCTCCTTGCTTCCTAGTGGCAAGGGCAAGGCAACTGGTTTCACCTTCTTTGCAACCGTTTTATACTTTGTATCAACATGAGCATCCATCTCACAATTCATGTTTTTACATTCCATCCCCTCAAATTCCCGGATTATATCATACATCCCCACAGATGACACCTCTATCATCTCATTTCCACCCTGTAAGCATGCTCTTTCCATAGCAAAAAGCACATCCATAGTATCCACAAATGACACCTCATCAAGCACTCCTGAAATAAACTCATTCTTCTCCAAAAGACCACACTGCTCAAGACTTTTTTGTTCATTTTGTACATGTCGACGCATGCCACACTTCAAATCCTTGCTTTTTATAAAGACCAGTGACCCATAGCTAGAAAATCCCTGAAAATTTGTTATTTACATTGATTGAGTCCTGCAAGAACTCATTTTCCCTTGTACCATTGGAATCCCGCTTTACAATGGCACCTGGCCAAAATCCCTCATCTCCCTGTAGTTCATGAATTCTCTGTTTATCTTTGGGAGTGACTGTGCTCGAAGAGACTCACGGTTTCTTTCATGGTTAATGCAAACTGTCAAGAACTGAACAGCTTTCTTACCATCTTTACTCCTTATTCTTGCATATGCCGAGCCATCATCCAAAACCTTTGTTTCCATCCTCACAACTGTAATGTAGGGTTTCCCAAGAATAAGGGAATACGATGACATCTCCTGAACAAAGAAGTTCTGATCATCTTTCACATCCCCTATAGTTACCCTTATATTTGGACAGGCTGCATAGAGCTCTCCAGATGAGTTATTAGCTGCTTTAATCATCCACCCATGATCTACATCCATCGGCCATTTACATTTGTTGTAGAGATTTTTAGCCATAAGTTTTATTTCAGACCCATGATCAATTAGAGCAACATACGGCTCTTCCAGGTCACCTATCTTGACAAGGGTTTCAGTGGTGGTTGCCCTTGCCCAATGGCTCCTGGAGTAATGACTCTTTGTAAGAACTTCTTTTTCATCGTCCTCATCCACAAAGTGCACTTGTCGTGCCCCTTCAGCAGAGTGATTACATTCCAACACATTCTCTCTCTCTTCCTTTTGCTGTACCTGTACTGCATGAGTCTTGGAAGTGCTTGCCTCCCCTTTTGATGGAATAGATTCAATTATGGACTGCCTTTTCCTTCATATAATATCAATTATCTCATCATGGAATTCTTTCTTTGCAATCCCCAAGACTTCCCCTAGTTTAAATTCCACCCTACTGTTTAGAATCCTCTCTTCAAGCACCTTTTTGAGGTCTGTTTTGCGGCTTCAATATCAGATTGAAGCTTGTAGAGTGGACTTTTCCCTTTACCCTTCTCCTTCTCATGCTTCATTTTTGCTGGCACTTCTTCCATTGATACTTCCTGTGGAGGTCTGCTATGCGGTGGAGGCATATGTGATGGCCCATGATCCTTCTTTTCACTACCACCCACGGGTAACTCTTTTTGATGGCCCTCTTTCCTCATTTTCTCTCTTATGCTTTTCCTCTACCTGTGCTTCATTATTCTAGCATTTTGCAATGTAGGCATGAACAGATAAAGAATCCACAGGCTCTTCCCAGCCAGTCTCAAGACGTATACAGTCACCTGCCTCATGCAAAGCCTGTTTAGACACCTTCTTTGACGCAATTAACTCCATTGTCGATGGCCAAAAGTCTTCATTCTCATAATCTTCATCATTCTCATATTCCTTGTTTGATTGACCAACCTTTAACCCATAGGTCGCTGCCTCAACCATAGAGATGGCATGTCCAGCAACAACCATGTCTTCAACCAGCTTTTTCATCCCTCCTTTTCCAAAGTTTGTGCTTAATGGAAGACCAGTCTCTGTAAGGTGGATTTTCCCATCTTTGAAAAACACAAGTTGATTTCTGAGGGCTTCTTTATAGCTAGCACAGTCTTTCTTTGCATGTTCTGGGTCATCACACCATATACATCTGAATGTAAACCCTTCTTTGCTTTGAGGCCTTTGCATAGAAGCCTGCCCTAATGGTAGCCCTTTTTCCTCAATCCTGGACATCTTCAGTTTTAGGTCTCGCATGCCCTTAATAAGCTCATCCATCGGCCCTTCTACCTTTGGGATTGCAGCAGCTGGTTTTGGTAGATTCTCAGGGGTAACAGCAGTTATAGGAGTTGCCAAGCCCATCACCATTTTATCCCTCCTTCGCTGCCGCTTTGCTAGCATGGTGACTGCATCCTCGACATCATTCCAATCATTCTTTAGCCCCTGCTAGCAGCTGGTTTTGGTAGATTCTCAGGGGTAACAGCAGTTATAGGAGTTGCCAAGCCCATCACCATTTTATCCCTCCTTCACTGCCGCTTTGCTAGCATGGTGACTGCATCCTCGACATCATTCCAATCATTCTTTAGCCCCTGCTCTGTATCCTTATCCTCAAGGAGAATTTCCAGTTTTTCTTGGAGATCTTTCCCAGCTGCTTGTAAGAAGAGCTCTATTTTTTCCCTGTCCAAGGTTGTGCGCTCAATCCTTGACAGCTGGGCATAGCGCTTCTCAAACTCTCTTAGCAACTCTGTGGTAGAAATTCCCATTTTGGGTTTTTGTGACCCATTCTAAGAAAGTTCGTTTGGTCACCCGCGCTTGGAATCCTCCATGAAATAATCATCCTTCAAAGCAAGCTTGAACTCCTCCCAATTTCTGCCACCATGTGCTGCCTGTAATCCTCTTATGCGCTCTCTTATTTCAGGAACACATACCAGCTCAAAGCTTCGAACCATATCCTCCTCAGTCACCCTGTTTAGCTCCATTTCCTTTGTGTAATTGCGCAGGTACTTTGTGATGTCCTTACCATCAAATTGATCCACCTTTTTCACAATTGACTGGAGTGCTTTAGTCGTAGAAATTTTCCCCCTCTCAGCAGCTTGCTGCTGTTGCAAATACATAGTAAACATCTGAAACATTTGCATAACCCCGGGGTCAAAATGAACCCCTGTCCCTCAGGATTCTCAGCCATAGCTTCCTTGTGTATTTCACCACACTCTCACCCCAGCAGTTTCACGTCGGGTTCACCAAATAAGCTGTCGTGACGTGGGCGGTATAGCTGGGAAAGTGCGAGACTTCTGGCTGTGAGAGTAGTTTTAAATTCCAGCAAGGAAACACAAACACATAACTCTTCAAGGAGCATAAGACATCTCCATTTTTGATGACATGTACGTGTGCCAATTCACTTCAATACATCCCCAAATTCAGCTTGATGATTGCACATAAATTGTGTATCAAGAGCATGATCAGATCCAAGCATAGATCTCATGTCCCTTTATCAAAATGTCATATACATGTCACATATTGGCATCACATAGACTTCGACAAGTTCCCAATACATGTGAACTTGCACATCACATATTTTGCATGTTGCAATCTTCACAACTTCAAGATGAAAATTGAACTTGTCGAAAAGACCTGCTTATAATTTCCATCATCTCACAAAGAAACAATAGATTGAATGTAACACATATTCATTCTCTTTATGTGCCCACTAAAATTTCCAAACCGGAATTTTTGCTTACAACTTTCAAAGATCACAAATCCAAGAAGTTCTCCAAAACCATGGTTATTTAAGATTACAAAAGGGAATTAAAAAAAAACTTATATACTCAGATCTCCATCCTCTCAAGCTTTTACGATTTAGAAATCGTATTTGTTAAAAAAAAACTTATCTCTGTATAAGAAAAAATCCGAATTTTGCAAAAGCTTCACATTTTTCAATCCCATGATCTGAAAAATGCCCTGAATTCACTCGCCAGGCAGAATCTCGTTCATTTTCTTGGAATTTTTAGAAATGGAATCATTAGAAGGAGCTTCAAATACTCTCTAATTCAAACCCCTAGAAGGCTTGAACAGAAATTCAATTCCCAGCATAGATATAATTTGCAAGATGGCCCTTTGGTTTTTTTCCTCCCCTTCCCCTTTCTGCCTATTCCCTCTCGTCTCTGATTTTCTGGTTTTTTCCCCATTTCCCCCCGCAAGGGATCCGGGCTTCTTTCGCTTTTGCAGCCCAAAAATCACGTTTTCCCAAAATGAAAATACGCTACGCTTAAAATTCGGATATTCTAAAATGCCCTCATATTTTTCCCATGCACGACACCACCTTCATTGTCTTCATCGTCCTGGTGGAGGAGGTAGTCGCCATGCCCACAATATGATTTGACCACAGAAAACCCAGATAAGCAAGCATGTCTGTTGATTACTTCACCAATCTCACGGTACCTTACCCCAGGCTTCACAATTGCAATGGCTTTTTCAAGGCATTCATACGTGCAACGAACAAGCTGCTCACAAGCTTCATCTACCTTACCAACAAAAAATGTTTCATTGAGGTCTCCATGGTATCCATTTAGATACACGATCACATCCACATTCACTATGTCACCCTCCTCCAAGCGCCTGGAATCTAGAATTCCATGGCAAATTATCTCGTTCACAGACGTGCAGCAGCATGATTTGGGGAAGAAATAATAATTCAATGGTGAGGGATATCCTGTTGCTGTAATCGTAACTTTATGAACGATTTCATCAATCTCATCAGTCATTACTCCTGGCCTGATTGCTCTTGCAGCAGCATCCAAAACTTCTCTTGCCACCCTGCATGTCTCCCGCATTTGCTCTATCTGTTCTGGTGTTTTGATCTCCACCCTGTTTTGCAAATCACTACTTTGCTCTATCTTTGGTAGTCCATCGGCAGCCCAATCAGGACAAATGATATTTTCTGGCACAAGGCGCCTTGGAGAAATTGGATAAGGTCTTAACAGCCAAAAGGTGGCATTGACACGAGGCAACTTCAATTCAATACATTTGGGGCACATGCTGACAAGAGCAGTCCCCACGATATCAACATTCTGAGGAAGCGCAAAAATCATGGCATTCCATGAGATGACACCCCGAGAAAGTATTCCAAGAACACCTTCCTTGCACTGTGCATGTTGCTGCACTTGCCGTATATGTTTATGGGCGCATTTTCATCCATGGTATCAGTACCATAAATGTTATCAATGATAGTGTTATGAATCTCCTGCCCACAATATCTCAAAAAGGCATTCTTTCAAAACCAATCCTTGCATTATACATGCTCTCACATTTCCCATACATGATGAGAAGGGTGTTCCCTACTACAAGGTTTACCATAAGCATAAAAACTCCATGATTGACACCACACTCATGTACAGAGGCGTCGAGACCTGGCTCAGCCTCAGCTCGTCTTATTGAACCTCATTTACAATATGAACATATGTACTTAGGCATCATATAATGACTCAAGTCATGGCACTTAATCCCATGCATCTGGATTTGCATTTAATGGTCTCATATGCATGGTTCCACACCATAGACGTGCCATGGCACGACAACGTTCCAATCACCAAATCGATGATCCACGTGCAATTCATCAACACAAATCAACAAAAAAATAACATTTTATTAGTAAATATTAAAATTTACTTAAAAAAATCAACAATTAAATAGAGATTGCTCTGATACCACTGTTAAAACCCTAAGATCTCTCTAGATAATTGTTATCCATAAACATGCATAAATCAGGCATAAACTCAACCACCCAACCACCCCCGAGCCCAAGGGATGCACACATGAATAATAAATGAAATACATCATACCCATACCTTGATGTCCCATACCATCAAGAGGTATAACTCCAATCCAATAGCATGTAGCTATAGTGTGAAATGGTAGATGAGTAGATATGAACCTCTACACAAGAGAGCATAACATAGCCTCCAAGCCTCCAAGCTCCAAGCCCCCTTGAGGGTGACTCTTGACTTTCCATTCCTCATGTGTGACCCTTGGATGCCTGACCCTAACCTTAACCCTTAAGGTTAGTCCTAACCCATGCTCCACTAGACCTTGTTCCCATGCTCCCATGCTCACAAGTCTAATGTGGGTTAGCCTCCTAGTATATGCACACATAATGTGTATATAGCATAGCACACATAATGTACATATAACACCAAGCCCCTGGCCCTCATCCTTCTAATGAAAACCCAAAAGAAACAGAGTTCATCCAAGTTAACAGAAGGAGACCGTCTAACAGACCCAAACCCCCTCAGACCTTTCTCAAACCCAACAGGTACTCAGTTTTAGCCTCTGTTCAAGACCCAGAGGACACAGAAGAAGAGAATGAATGTGTAGAAAGCACCCCTATAAACAAACAGAGGTTAGAGAAGGAAGTTGACAACCTGGATTCAGCGGACATGGACACCACAGTCATCCCAGCTCCTGAAAAAAGCTCCAAACCACAAGCAGGTAACTCCAATAACATGGAGATAAGCAAAGAACTCAAGAGGGGCAGAGCCCTCCTTGGAACCTCCACCCCCTAATCTGGAGGTCCCAACAAACCCCCCAACAAAAGATGATGAAATTCGTAAGCTTCAACGTCAAAGGACTTTCTGACCCTAAGAAAGCCCAACTAGTCAGACAATGGTGTAAATCCAAAGGCCATCTGGATATCATCACTCTAGTGGAGATAAAGACTTCAGGAGAGGAGTTGAACATAAGACTATACTCCATATCCCCTGAACACTTTTGGTTATACTCTTTACACACTCATGGAAGTGGAGGCCTAGCTATGGGCATCCATAATGACTGCATCCAAGACCTAGAAGACTTTCACATTGACATCAACAATCAATGGATAGTAGTGCGCATGAACAACCTCACCTTTGTTGGAGTTTATGCTCATGGCCCACAAAAATAGAGGATTAGAACATGGAACTCTCTACTAAGGCTACAAGCACCTGTTTTGATTATGGGGGACTTCAACATGGTTGAAACCCTCAAGGACAGATTCAACTCCAAAGGTCAAACCTTGTTTGGAATAGAGAAACAAACTTGGGAAAAAGTTAAACATAAGTTCAATCTGCAAGACTTGGGACAAGAAGGAAGCTTCACATGGCAAAACTTCTCCTCTGGAGAGCTCACCAGGAAAGCCAGATTGGATAGGTCTTATGCAAGTGGTGAAATATATTCTAAATACAATAGGTGTGAATGCTCAGTCGACATTACAACCTCCATATCAGATCACTACCCCATCATCACCACCATGGATGATCAAGACAACAGACACAAATCTAGCTGGTTCCACACAGACCTTGAACTATTTAAGCTGCCCCTAGTACAAGAAGAAACCAATCACATCTGGAATTTCTTCTTCACTGTCCCCAGCCAAAGCTTGGAGTCTTTCAGTTAAATCAACCCAAAATTTGCTTAAGCAGGTCAGAAAGAAAGTTACAGCTCACAGAGCCAGCAGACTAAAAAAACTCCAAGAGTAGCGTCAAGAACAAGAATCCTCCTCTGACCCTACTAATGTCAATCAGCTCAGAGCCAAAATTAAAAGAGAAGAAGAAATTTCCCTCCAACATACCAAGCTCTTTGCCAGGGAATGGTGGGCAGGGAAAATTGATAGGCCTTGCCCTGAAATGTTTAAAATGCTGAAGGTCAAGCAAAGGCAAGAACATATTCCCTTGCTCAAAAACAATGATGGTATACAGGCTACCAACCAAGAGGAGAACAAAGAATTCCTCATTGACTACTTTCACAACATCTTCCACAGGAGGATGGTCCTCCCTTCCCATCCAAAACAGCTGCAATGGTGGAGGCTATCAAAACAGCCAGAGCCAAAACTGTACCAGCCAATATAGCCTCCGCTCTGGAACAGGACATCACTCATGATGAAGTCAAAGATGTCATCTTCTCCCTCAAAACCAAAAAGAGCCCAGGTGAGGCTGGACTTCCTTCTGAATTTTTCCAAACCTTTTGTGATTTGCTAACAGGACCAATAATCCAAGTGTGGAAAGAATCTGTGAAATTTGGAGCCCTGCCATCAAAAATTAATGAAGGTCTTATCAAGCTCATCCACAAAAAAGGCCCTAGAGATAACATGGGTAACTGGAGACCTCTAACAATGCTCAACAGTGTGTATAAAATCATTGCCAAAGCCTTAGCCCTCAGATTATCTAAACACATGAAACTCTGGATAACCAAGGAACAAAAAGGGTTCATCAAAGGCAGATATATCCTGGATTCCATCATTGCCTTATGGGAAGGGATTGAATATGCAGAAAAAACCAATCAGGACTTTATGTTTATTAAGATTGACTTTGATAAAGCTTATGTGGCAGGATACAGTGGGACTACATCCTCCAATCACTCAGAGACATGGGACTGGGCCCCCAATTCACCCACATGGTGAAAACCTTATTTGGAAATGCCAAAGCCAAAATTATCATTAATGGAGAACTGTCTGACCCCTTCCCCTTAGAAAAGAGTATCAGACAAGGTTGCTCCCTAGCACCCCTTCTGTATGCAATAGCTGCAGATGGACTAAACTAGCTAATCAAGGACAAGATCAGCAAAGGAGAATTGATTGGCATCACTTTACCCAATGGAGAACAAATGTGCACTCAGATGTTTGCTGATGACACTAACAGCCTAATAGCAAATGATGAAGAGAATATCAAGACACTTTGGAGTTGCCTTCAAACTTACTGTGAAGCCTCAGGCTCCAAAATAAATCACAGCAAGACAGGAATCAAAACCCTCATTGAACCCCCCCCCCCCCTTCTCGACTCCTGGAGACAGGTTGTCACATCATTCAGGATGGTGAGATCTTCAGGCTCCTTGGAATCCCCATGGGATTCAAGGTGACATTGAGACAGAAATGGCAATGGGTAATGGAGAAATTAGAAAGCAAGATTCTAAGATGGAAAAGAAAGCAACTGTCTCTAGCAGGGAGAATCATGGTGCTAAATCACTTCATCATCCCCTCTACAATCTACTTCCTCAACTGCTGGAGGCCCCCAGACTTCGACCTTAAAGACTTCACCAAGCTGTGCAGAAATTATCTATGGGGAGGGGACCCTTGGAACAAGAGCAGACCTAAAGTAAAATGGGACACCTATACCGTCCCCAAAACCAGGGAGGGCTGGGGATTAAAGATATCAGGCATTATGCTGACAGAATGGCCTCAAAACGGATCATCAGAGCCTTAGAGAACTTCACAGAAGATCGGGCTTAGTTGCTGCTCAAAGACACCCCCAGGTTCACTATATCACATGCCTCAATAAATGGTGCAATCTCCCCATTAGCACCATCGTGGCTTCCAAGCACCCTACAACCCCCAAAGGGACTCTACTAGTAACATCCATATGGAAAGCTTGGTTCAGAATCAAGAGGTTTCTAACCATTATACCCAAGGACAACAAAGCAGATGGAATTCTAGCCAACGATTCGTGCTGGGGTCAATCCTCCCCTTAAACCAAAGGAAGGAAAGATAGCTCTAAATCTGCACAAAAAAGGACTAGCTACTTGGGCAGACATATTCAACCACCACAAAGGAACCTGGCTAACAAGAGTAGATCTCCAGAGTTGGATCTAATCCAACTCTAATCCATTGAACAAGAGAACTTGTAGCCAAATTTGACAGTAGATCTCCAAAGTTGGATCTAATCCAAAGCAGAGCAGTTCAATGGCACCAACAGGAAATTTGGAAAATTAGCAGACCTCCAACCTTCAATATATCAGCTTTTCAATGGGTGGAGAACAAACCTCTACTCCCAATCCCTAATCTCGAAAAAGCTCCTGCAATCCACGTCACTCTTAACCGCCGTTGGAACACCAACTGGGATAGGAAAAAATGGTATAACATCCTCAGGGAGCTGTGGAGCCCACATATCGACCCTAAGAAATCATGCCTAGCTTGGCTGACAGCATACAGAGCCATTTGGACTCAGGGAAAGGTAGCTAAATTGCTCATCTCCTCTGATCAATGCGCTACTGGAGGACGACCTTCACATCTTCATCCAATGCATGCACATATTCAGCACATTCAAAGTGCTGCAATCCACCATTCAGATTTGGGGCAAGGACGTCAACTGGAAGAATCTTATGTTAGGGGAAAACATAGGATGTTCAAGAGCACTCTGGAATGTTATCAGATGTGAGTAGCTATGGCATGCATGGCTGTAGAGGTTATCAGCTACTTTTAACAACCCTGAAATCAAGGGTCCCCCTCTCACAGTCTGTTTAATCACGACATGCAATAGGTTCTGGACTAAACAAACCCAAGCCCTCTTTAGTCTAGAGAGAAGGCTATGCTTAAACTCCAAAAGAGAGCATCAGACTTCACCCTGGAAAAATTAGAAAAAACCAGAGACAAGATTATACTCACCCTATCCAAGGATAGAGCTCTTATAGAAGCAATCAACAAGCAACAGTAACCTCTCTCCCATAGCCCAAGAGTTTCAGAAGAGGAACTTCAATCAGACAGGAATCAGTGACCATTCCAGGCAAGTTGAAGAGAAAGGGGTAAAGTGACCTGTGTAGCAGGTGACAAAGAACCACGAGAAGATCCAGCTTCCAGGATGTCCACCCTCTGAAAAGCGCAGTCCTTCTTCGTCTGAATGCCGCAGGTGGGACCACGCATCTCTGCAGTATTGAGTACTCCTGAGCGTCATCCTCTGTGTGAACCTGGGCGCCAAGAGCAAGGCATCGAACAAGAGAAGCAGAGGCTTTCATCAATCCCACAATAGAAGAGCTATTGCATGTGCATGTGCATGTGCTGTAAACACGTGGACTCCCAATTCAGCTGTTTTCCAACACGTGTAACCTGTCTCTCCCCTTTTTCCTAATATAATCAGCCAGTGTTTGAAAAAAAAAAAGGTAAGAAGCCAATCACAAATTAACTGAATATGTATGTTTATGTTTAAAATTTAGAGAAATTTTCAAGAAGGGGCCGTTTGGGAGTACGAAAGCAAAAATAACAGTTAAAGCAAAAGCGGATGTGTCGGTTTCCTACCTACGAAAGCAAAAGCAACAGTTAAAGCAAAAGCGGATGTATCCGTTTCTACCCCGAGGGTGAGCGCTGAGGAGGGTTTAGCAATGGAGGATACCAGGTTCGCTAGCGTTCGCAAGGTCCGACAGAGCTGGACTCTGGTCCATTCCGGCAGCGGAGAGGCAAAAGATTCGGGGTTTGGACCGATTTGGAAGCTGGGAAAATGCTGCAGCGGCGGCGGCAAAGATGGTAAAGTTGAAACCTTGAAACAGGTGGAAGAGGAGGAGGAGGAGGGCCGTCCGGCCAGAAAGAGGCGGAAGGTGGCTGCGGAAGGGGCTAATGTCGAAGGGCAGCATGAGCACCTGCTGCTGCGAGACCTAATTTTGGGGCTGCCACAGGATCTGCTTATTCCCAAGGTGCTAGCTTTCCTGCCCTCCCCAAGATCTACCAGTTTCGATGCGTGTGTAGGGCATGGAATTCCCAGCTACGCTCCCCTGCCTTCCTGCAGCAGCAAGCTGTTGCCCGACGTCGTGAGGAAAGCTGGCTGGTGATGGCCAGAAAGCTCCCCGGCGACAACATCTTGGCCAAGGAGTTCATCGCATATGTCCCCTCCCTCCGTCTCTGGTTCCCCCTCCCCCTCTAACACATTCCCCCATATCGCCTCTCTGCTCGGGCCCCATTCCGAACGCCTGGCCGTTGCCAAGCTCCGCCACTCACGCAGCCCTTCCTCCTTCTGCATGGCCTCTGCCGGAGGCCTCATCTGTTGCATGGTTTATAATGGGCAACCATCCTCTTACAACGGAGACTGTGACTATAACGATTTTACTCTGCTGTTATTTAACCCTCTCATCGGCACCATGAAGACACTGCCACCCCAACCCAAGTTCTTTGACCCACCCCAAACCTTGTTCTTTGACGTATGCTCTTCTCAAAGATCCCTGTCCATGCTATATAATTCGGCCTGCAACTCTTAGTCCTAAGTAATGTTTTCCGCGATTACAAGATGTATCTAGAAGTCTATGACTCCGAGACTGACTCTTGGAGGGTTGCATGGATGCTTTACGGCTACAACATAGAGTCAGATGCATGGAGCATGGTTGCTGTGCCAGCTCCTGTGGTGCTGGATGTTGGTGCTCTTGTTGTCTGGAAACACAATGGACGAATCCTCCTAGCAGCAAGATTCAGGCCGCAGAGTGCCCCTTCTACCTTGGAGGGATTTTGTGTTTGGGAACTCAAATACAGCAGCACAACTGCAAGCTGGGTACAAGTGGCAAGGACGCCTCCCAAATTTTGGAAGCGGTTCCATGATCAACGTGTCCTACGTGGGTATGGCAGTGATGTAACCTTCATCAACAATGGAAGTCTCATCTGTATGACTGCTGTGGATTTCACGGATCTTATGTATGGGGGAGATTATGCTCCCCCCCTGGTCTATGATCTTGTTCTCAATTCATGGTACCATTTGCCAGCCTACAAGGGCGGCACAGATTTTCTGGGCCTTTTCTCATTCTACCCTGCTTTTACTATCATGGTGTAGACTGTCATAACATGAAAAGCTTTCCAAGACAAAGGAGCTCACAGGCTGAGATCACGATAATTTGAAGTGTACAACATGAAGTTGTAATTTAAGGTTGCAACAAGGGTCAGATCAAATCTTTGGGGACCTCTCATGCTGCAACAAGGGCCAGATCAACGTCATGTCATCCTCAAGTATGAACTTCCAATAACTTGATCTTCTCTCAATTGTTGCTCTCAATTGTCAGTGGAACTCTTGAACCAATACACTTTTAAACATGTAGAAGAAGGGATGCCTCCCAAATTTTGGAAGCGGTTCCATGATCGGTGTGTCCTATGTGGGCATGGCAGTGATGTAACCTTCATCTCAACAATGGAAGTCTCATCTGTATGACTGCTGTTTCACGGATCACATGTATGGGGGAGATTATGCTCCCCCCTGGTCTATCATCATCTTGTTCTCAATTCATGGTACCATTTGCCAGCCTTACGCACAGGTTCTCATGTGTATGTTGACGCGTGGACATTCGTGGGCTTTAAATTTAGGCAGTGTCCACACATTCAAGTCATATGTCAGAACACCATGTACCATCATATTGGCGCAACTTCCATGTATGAGGAAGATTATGTGGGCCAACTCGTGGTGCAACATCAGCATTGACGGCGCCGCCACATTGACGCTAGCCACCGTCGCACTGTTACTGTACTGCTCCTCTAACGGCATCTTCTAGATATAGTAGATGCTGTGTGATGCCACACTAACACTCCAACCTAAGCTGCGGTGCAGCATCAGCATTGAAGGCGCCACTGAACTGACACTAGCCGACGTTGCACTGTTGCTGTGCTGCTGCTCCTCTAACGGCATATAGTAGATGCCGTGTCACGCCACACTAACACTCCAACCAAAGCTGTGGTGCAGCATCAGCATTGAAGACACCGCTGCACTGACACTAGCCGACGTTGCACTGTTGCTGTGCTGCTGCTCCTCTAATGGCATCTTTCAGATATAGTAGATATACTAGATGCCATGTGATGCCACACTAACACTCCAGCTATGCCGTGCTGAGAGCATCTCCAAAGATAGTAGATGTCGCCTACTTCACCACGCATATGATCACAGGACCGAGTTTGTGCGTGGGGTTGGTCTCTAGCTTTCTGTCTCTCAGACGTTGTTCCTTCACACCTCTTCCCACACCTTGTAATCTGTTCTGTAGTCACTTGTATTTTACTGAACTGCGCGTCGTCTCTCTATGCACTGTGACCACTGCTGAGTGTGCGTGGTACAGTGATGGCTTGTATCAGTGTTCTCATAGTAGTGCAGTTCCTCTTTGCAGTCTAGTCTCATTTGTGTTGTGTCTCCTTTTGTCTATCTTCTGTATACGTCGTGAGCAGTGAGGATTCCGGACATATTGTCTAGCGAGAGAGCCTATCACTTAGTGTACTGATTCTCGAAACTTGGAGTTCTCATTAGCTCAACCATATCCTAGGGCTTGTCAGCTGCCTGGCCACGCCTCTTCGGCTGGCCGACAGCCTGCCCAGCCCCTTCTATGGGCTGGTGGGCAACACATAAGGCCTTTGTTGGCCCCTTGGGGTGGTACAAGGCCTACCCCTTGCCCATTCAAGGGATGGAACATTTCCGTTCTTGGGGTAGTCCTAAGGGTTGGCCCCGTCCTACATGCAATTCCTACAGACAGCTGGTGTTCGGTTGCAAACCCAACACTCACATCATCTGACATCATTCAAGAGGGAGACTCATAGGACGAACTAGCACTACTTCATGTGTAGGACAATGCACTCCAACGCGTAGAGTGGAATCCTGGCTGACTCATCGCGGACTGGGCTCACATGGGACCAATTTCCACTCCAGGTCCTGCACCTTCTTGTTTAGATATGTCTACGTGGTATCCAAGTCCGGGATGCATGTGACAAGGGAGAACCTTGCGTAGCTAGTCAGCTAGGTGTGGGGGTAGTCCGCATAGTTTGCACAGGGCTGCCTAGTAGCCCAACCCATGCACAAGGTGGCCAGCTAAGATTCCAGTGTGAAAACACTGCACAAAAAGCATTTTATTACATGTTTGACCTAGTCGTGAAGTAATAAATAGGCCACATGTTCAATCAACCGACCAGCATAAGAAAGGGGTATGAATACCCAAGGTGGAATTCAGTTCAACCATCTCATTATTCACAGTGTTGGTGCGTTCCAAGGGCTAGGGCTGCTAAGGGGAAGGTGCTCAACTACGGTGAAGAAGTGCATGTCAAGTACCAGTCTGTATTTTAGATTTACATCATTCTAATAAAGCAAATACAACATTCGTGGTGGGGGTCCTATAGAGGGTATTCCGGTCCCAATACTGAGTCCTCTTCTCCTTCTCTCTCTCTCTCTTTCTCTCGTTTGCACATCTTCTTCTTTGTTGTGTGTTATATTTGTTGTGAATGATTGCTGAATTCTAAGCATTGAAGTTATCGATTCTTCTACCAAGCTTCCACATGTTACATTGGTATCAGAGCCTTCTTCAAGTGTGAAGATTTGTCATGTGCATGCGCATGTACATGGTAATCTCAGGACTAATCCTTGAAGTGCAACTAGATAAAGAAGGATTAAGAACCACGATTTTGGAACATGGATGTGCAAGTTATGGCAAATGATGTACTGGAGTGGACATGATGACCTGTCGGGTCGGGTACTTCATTGATGAAATTGGTGTCTAGGCGACTGGCCGACCAGCAATTGGCTAGTTCTCTAGTCTTTCCAATGGCCTATAAAAGGGCACTTTTGCTCATCGTTTATTTCATTCACACTTCCTTGGGTGTTGGGTGTGGGTCTAGACATAGGACTAGTGTTAGGGTATTCTACCTTTTCTAGAAGGCAGCCCATGGCTACATGGATTCATGTACCTTTTTGTACTATATGATATATTGAATTTCCAGCTATCTCTCTCTCTCTACTCTCTATTCTGTTTGCGTTTTTGCATCAGCATGTTCTAGATGGTGTTTAGGGCTGAATGAAGACTCCCAGAGTTTTCGTACGTAACATTGGTACCAGAGCATCAGGCTCAGCAAGGCTAAACACTGATTTAGTTCCATATGAAGGTAGGCTAAACACTGATTCAGTCCCATATGACGGTGTACAGGTCCAAGGCACATGAAAGTGCACAATTATGAGGCCCAAGGCAAGGAACACAACACCAGGAAAAACTCTTGGGAGGTTGGTTGGTGGTGTTTACAAAGCCCAAAGGGAATGGCAATCTTGTGAGTCGGGAAAGGCTTTCAAGCAATGGTTCCAAGTGAGGATGATCCTCCAAAGGGTGGAGTGAGAGTGCCAGACGCATTTCTCAGGAATGAACACCCAAACAGTGTTCAGAGACGGGGCATGAACGGAATGGGGACTGGATGGAACACATGCATAGATCTTGAGAGTTAGAGTGGATTTGGAGATCGGGTCGGGTATTTAGTGAAAAGGTTGCCAGAGTAGGAAGGATGACAAGGGGACTCCGAGAATAGAATGGGATGATGAGAGTCATCCAAGAAAGACAGATTGGAATCCTGATGTGCAAGTTATGGCAAGTAATGGACTGGAGTGGATACGATGACCTGTCAACAATGTGGATTACGAGAAAAAGTTGTGTCCCCGCTGCATCAATCGGGTCGGGTACTTCATTGATGAAACTGGTGTGCAGGCAGCTGGCCGACCAGCAGTTGGTCAGTTCTCTAGTCTTTCCAATGGCCTAAAAAGGGCACTTTTGCTCATTGTTTATTTCATTCACTCCTCCTTGGGTGTGGGTCTAGACATAGGACTAGTGTTAGGGTATTCTACCTTTTCCAGAAAGCAGCCCATGGTTGCATGGATTTATGTACCTTTTTGTACTATATGATCTACTGAATTTCCAGCTATCTCTCTCTCTCTCTACTCTCTATTTTGTTTACATTTCTACATCAGCATGTTCTATATGGTGTTTAGGGCTGAATGAAGACTCCCAGAGCTTTTGCATGTAACAAGATTCAACCAAAAAACCAAAAAAAGAGAATTGGAAGAGTAGAAGGCACAGATCTTGGCTCGAGAGGAGCACACCCGTTTTCCAGTCCCTTTTTCTCCATCTCCTCCTCCCTCTCCTTCTGTTTTCCACTTCCTAACAACATATCCTCTACCGAATGACCCTTTTGAAGGGTTGCGACCGTAGTCGAGTTCGACGCTCGAGTTGCGGATGCGAGCAATGGAGATTTGATTGATGGAAGACTGTGGACATCCCATGCTGTTGCACAAGATGACGCTCGGCGACGTCTGGAAACACGAAATATATCTTGTGGCTTTAGACGCGAGAATTACACCAGCGGCTTCCTTGAGTCATTCTCCCCAAGAAAATGAACTTCAATAAGTATAATGGTAAGATCGATCTCGCTACTCTTTACTCCTGGTTGCATCAACTTGAAGTGTAGCTAGAAAGAATGATATTGACAGAGTGATCTTGGCTAGTTGGTATTTGGAAGGTGAGGCCATTCCTTCGTGGACCCAGTGGACTCGTTCCCACACCAAATTAGGTATGGCAGCTTATGTTTGGGACAAGTTTGTCCTCGACCTTAAGCGGTGGTTTCTATCGCCCCAGTACCTTGAGCGACTCCAAGACGAGTTTAGGGGTACGCGTCAAAACGCACAAGCAATTCCATAGTTTGCCAATAAGATTTTGATCCTATGTTTGCAATTGGGCATATTTGACAACAGCAAGAACGGGTAGTTCCTTTATGGTCTTGACATGCAAATCCAATGGGAGGTGCATTTGTTTAGGCCAGTCACCTTCGAGGATGCACTCTCGCTTGCGCAGAGTGTTGAAATGAAGTACAATGGCGGAAAGCCCAAGACTTCCCAGCTTGCCACTCCCAAGGCAACTGCCTCAGGAAGGAAAGGCCAGAACCAGATGGGGTCTTTCCTAGGACAAAGCATGGGAGCCTCTGGTTCCAAGAGCTCAACTAACGCGTCCAAGCCTACTCTAGACCAGAAAGCTCAACCAGGAAAGATCGATGGAAAATTAAGTGTTGAGGAGACAGCTCAGTACAAGGAGGGTAGGTGTTTCTTTTGTCACACAAAAGGACACACCTCTAAGGATTTTCCAAAGAATACTACCACTCCACAGACAACCACCCTAGTCTCCACAGCTTCCATGGTGAGCCCAGCTCCCACACAGACCCCAGCGGTTGTCTCTAGTTCTTGAGATCCCAGTGCTTCGGTTGGTGTAATCGTTAGTAGAAGGACACCTAAGACCAGGAGTATGAGCACAACAAATTGCTCAACACCTTTGGCTACATAGGTGACTAGAGAGTCGTCTTATTTGACAACGGGGTAGCACAAAGGATGTGGTCACGGAACAAGGTGCTTCGTGAGCTCGTTTCGTCCCGACTTTGGTAGACAAGAAAGTTGAGGGATTTAGCATATAAATGACGACAAGCATCAAGTATGAAGCTCAAGGTGCTAAATTAGTGATTCAAGGCATTGAGTTTGTGCGAGATTTTATGGTTTCCCCTCTTGTAGGAGGAGACATAATACTAGGAATTCAATGGTTTCACAAGTTTTAGCCAGATATTGATTGGGAGGACACACTTTTCAGATTAGCTCGAATGTGTCCAAAGTGACTATTAAATGTGAGCCAGGAATCCCAAACTTTCCCCTCGTAAGCCACTTGCAGGCTAAATGAGAAATCATAAAAGGCACACAATGTGCGATGATATGCATTCAGACTTCCTAGACAGTGGCCAGTGCTTCAGAAAAGTACCAGGCTCTCCATGAAAAGTTTCAAAAGATTTTTCTTCGAGACAATCTCCCTCCCCAACTCTCCTTGTCTAGAACGGAGAACCACAAGATAGACCTCCTCCCAGACTTGGATCCGCCAAGAAAGTTTCCATACTTCTTTCCCAAGGCAATGGAATGGGAGTTCGACCGCCAACTCCAAGAACTATTGTAATTTGGCTTTATACGCCCTAGTGTGTTGCCATTTGCAACACCGTCATAAAAAAACATGGTTCTTCTCGATTGTGTGTCGTGTATCGTGCACTCAATAAGTTGACTATCAAGAGTAAGCTCCCAATGCCTTGAATAGATTATATTCTTGAGAGGTTGAATGGGGCCAAGGTGTTCTCGAAGCTGGATTTGAAGAGTGGATATCACTAGGTGAGAATTGTTGAGAGGGACATCCCCAAGACAACATTCCATACAGAACGAGCTCACTATGAATTTGTGGTCATGCCTTTTGGCTTGACGAACGCCCTAGCCACATTCAACCGCATGATGATGCGTGTTTTCACGGACTTGATTGGAAAGTTGTTAGAAAAAGTGATCTATGTCATATCATAGTCAAGGTCAAAGGGATGTGGATGAATGTGGTGAAGGCTAGGAGTTATCCCACATGCAAAGGCAAAGCCCATATGGTACTTGGACCTATATAAAGGGTCATTTCAATGTAATGTAACACAACAACTCATTCTCAAGTACACAATCTCTTGGTCAAGTAAGTGCATCTTGTGTTGCTTTGTATTGCTTTTGTCATTTGTTTATAATCATGTTTAGCATTATGTTTGAGCCTCCATAGGCTAGCCTAGTCCTAGATCCATGATTTCCAACATGGTATCAGAGCCTGGCAGGCTATGGCTTAGCTTAGTTTAGTTGTTTTGCCATTTCTCTTCAATATGGTGCCCGCAAAAGGAAGTGCCATTGAGAAGAAGGAATAACAAAATTGTTGCATTAGTTTTTGCATCATTAGGGTTTCCTTAGGTGTTGTAGGCTGCAAGCATTCCATCGCCAACACGTAGAGACAAAGAGAGAGAGGCTAGAGGGACCTCCTTCCTCAGCAACAATAGTCAGCAGCCTTCAGCCCAGCAGCACAAGTGTGGTGCCTGTGCCCATCATCATCGTTTAGCAAACACAACAAGGTTTCTCTCGGCTTACATTCCCTCACTACTTCACGTAGTCATAGCAGCCAAAACCAAAGGTGCCTCCATTCCCTCTTGATACGTGGCAACTAGCCAGCAAGGCTGCCCACGGCAGTTACAGCGCACCCCCCTGAGAGGGCCATCATCGCTTCGCCGTCAGTGTCCCAATCTCCATACTAAACCCACGACAGCAGTGCGCCTGCATCATCACCCCTACCACCACTGCGTCTACAGAAAGGACGTCCACAACAACGCAAGAAGCTGACGGCAGCGAGGAGGTGATGATCAGCAAGCAAACACGATTCAACTCAGCTATAGAAGCAGCATCAGAGGCAAGTGATGAGCAGCAAGCGAAGCGCAGTTGACGAGATCCATGATCCAGAATCGGCAGCGTGGAGGTGATGATCAGCAAGCAAACACGATTCAACTCAGCTATAGAAGCAGCATCAGAGGCAAGTGATGAGCAGCAAGCGAAGCGCAGCTGACGGCAGCGAGGAGGTGATGATCAGCAAGCAAACACGATTCAACTCAGCTATAGAAGCAGCATCAGAGGCAAGTGATGAGCAGCAAGCGAAGCGCAGTTGACGAGATCCATGATCCAGAATCGGCAGCGTGGAGCCCCTGAAATCAGATCCGAAATCAGCGCAGCGCCGATGGAATAAATCTGGCAGTTTTATTTTAATTTGAAAAAAAAAAAATTCTTATTTAGAGACTATGGTTTAAAAACCTTTAAGAGGTTGTTCCTATGGCACTTAAGGAAGGATGTTCTTTTACCTTTTTTTTGGAAAATTCTATGCATTATGAAGTTGCCTCAAGGATGGGAATGCACGCACAGTCTATGTGCAAGGTCAAGACGAAGAAGATGCTATGCAAAAATAAAGATGCAGATGAAGACGCAAAAATGGATGAAGATAAAGACGAAGATATCGATGAAGATGAACAAGATGCTGTCTATGTTGATTCTTATGTCATGGCTCACATGTCATAATGACGAATGAATTATGCCCTCTCTTACCCAAATGTTTATGTATGGACACTACTACCACCGAACAATGTAATCATATAACCACCTCTTATGATGATGAAGAGGTACCTGATGATGAATGGGCTTTCTAAAGCCATGATGATGCACTCCTTTACTCAAGATGTATGTTCACCTCTGACCACCGATGATGTAGGTCATGTGATATGATGTATGCTCACAGTTCTCCTACGTTGGCCATGTAGCCCACAAGGGGGGATTGATGGGAGTTGGGTTTCCATGCTCAACACATGATGGTGCACATGAGGCACAATGTTCATGGATATGATGATGATGATGCTATGATGATGATGGGGTATGGGAGAGGAATGTTTTCATGTAGGAATGTTTTCATGTCATGTCATTTTCTTTTCGCAATGTAGAAGCTATGCTCCCTATGAGCGATGCTAATTTCTTTTATGTACTGTAGAGCTATACTCCTTATGAGTTAAGCTTTTTCTTTCATGTAATGTTAGAATCAAGGAAGGGCATTATGATATGCCATGATCAAGGAAGGGTGTTAGAAAAAGTGATCTATGTCATATCATAGACAAGGTCAAAGGGATGTGGATGAATGTGGTGAAGGCTAGGAGTTATCCCACATGCAAAGGCAAAGCCCATATGGTACTTGGACCTATATAAAGGGTCATTTCAATGTAATGTAACACAACAACTCATTCTCAAGTACACAATCTCTTGGTCAAGTAAGTGCATCTTGTGTTGCTTTGTATTGCTTTTGTCATTTGTTTATAATCATGTTTAGCATTATGTTTGAGCCTCCATAGGCTAGCCTAGTCCTAGATCCATGATTTCCAACAAAAGTGTGTTTATATTTTTGGACCACATACTGGTATTTTCAGCTACAATTGAGAGTAGCATGATATTGATGTGGAGAAAGTTGTTAGAAAGTAACGAGCTCTACGTCAATGAGAAGAAGTCAGAATTTTATTTGTTTAAGGTTCACTACCTTGGATATATAATCAATGCTGAGGGCATCCAACTCGATTTGGCCAAGGTGGCCGAGATTGTTAATTAGTAGATACCACATACCACATATGACATTAGATACTTTGTGGATATATGACAGGCATACTTTACCCACATAGACAGATTCTCTGACTGAATGGGAGAGAGAATTAGGGTTAGGTTTTCATGTGGGAGACATACACACAGAGAAGAAGGGAGAGAGAGAGAGAGAGTGTCATGGTCCTCTGAAAATGGAACAGCACAAGTGTGGGCATGGTGGTTGCAGAGTCAGAATATTGAATGATTCACATGGGGGGTGCCCGGACAGAGTTTAAGATGTGTGGACATCCCTAGGTGTGAAGGGGGGAACTAGAACATTAAACTTTAATGTTTATTAAAGTTTGCCCCTAGGCCTTAGTGGTCCCTAGGGACTTTTTAAGTTTGGGGCCCTAGGATTTTTATGGGGAGAAGGCCACTCCACTTTTGGAGTGAGTGCTTCTCTCTCCTCCCCCTCTCTCTAGCTTTTGGGGAAGAGAGTCGTGGAGCCTTCATGCGCATGTACTCAAGCGTGGAAAAGAGGAAGAGAAGGGTTGTTGGAGAAGTCGTGCTGATGCTGCTGTTTTTCTGAGTGCAAACCAGCCGTACAACATTGTACGGCCAGATCTGTTGCAAGTACCCTCTTTCTCTTCTGTTGGCTGGTTGCGCATAGGAGTTGCTGCAAGGATTTCTGTGCACACAGGTTCTGGTCAGGCTGTACCAGCAGGTACAACAGCAGTACAACACTGTACGATTGCCGTACAGTGTACGGACAGTCAGGTACAGCAAGTACAGCTGCAGGCGGTGTTGGACAGGTTGCTGGACAGGCCTGATTACGCAAATTCAGGCGAGTACAAGTGTGGACAGCAGGCTGTGTGTGCAAGTACAACTCCTGGCACGTATCCCGAGGTAGTACAGACGGGTACGGGGCTGTTTTTCAGATCTGTACATTCAAAGTCAGCATAGAGGTGAACACAAGGAGGAAGGTACAGACAAGTACAAACACATGTGTGAAGCAGGGTTGTGGAAACAAGTGCCTGCAAGTACAGATTGGTACTGTTGCTTCCTCCAGTGCTGTTTCACGAGCTGAATTTGGTAAGCTCCGTTTCTGTTCATCTATCTCTCTTTCTACTGCTTGATGTCTGTTGCAAATATGAGTTATCTGGCCCCTTGTGAGAGGAGGGGTATGGCAGATTGACAAGGGTTGAGACAGAGTTTGGACAGCATATGTATGTATGAGCTGAGATGATGTATCACGCACTTGAGTTATGCCAGATGTATGCTCATGGCTGCCCTGCTTAGTGATCTTGGCTGATCAGAGGGAGGCACAGTGTGTTATTTGGAGACACAGATATGTGTGCATAGATCCTTTGTGCTAAGAAGGATTTGTGTGCCGTCAGATTGGACATACAGGTGTAATCTCTTGGCTGATTTTTGTTGTACTTAGCCATTCATATTATTTTAATTAAATAAAGAAATACCGCAAGGGGCGCCAAGCTTTGGGGCCAACAGGTGTCGCTTTGTTTTCAGATTTGGGCACTCTAGCTCCAATCTGTTTTGTTCACATCTAGACTACAAGTGGACGGGTGACTGCAAGTCTACCGCACTCTGGTTTCTATCAGAGGCCGGTTCCAAGGTTCCGTTGCCGGGACCAATCATCAACTTTCTGAAGGGGGTGAGCTCGTGGTTGCTTTGAAGAAAGCCATCGCTGAAAATTCAGCAAACATGTCTGATACAGAGGATGAGTACTTCTATCATGACGAAGAAGAGCAAGAGACTTCTCCTGAGAGAGATGTATCTAAGGATATTTTTGCAGGAGAACAGGCTGCAGATGTTGAGCCTTATGAGGATGTAACACAGCCAGAAGATGTGCATGGTAAAGAGGATGACGATGCTCGGTTCAAAGATCGCTTGGCTAGTGTTATGGATACTTTTATGCAGCTCACACAGAGTGAGAGATTTGCTGAATTTATGAGATCTCGCACAGAGCCCCGCACAGAGCCCGAGAAAAAGAAGAAGAAGGTTCGTTCAAAGAATCTTCCTCAGGGTCATAGTGGTGCCATCCCACAGGAACCATCTTTTGGCCAGTTTCCGAATATGCAGCATGCTTATGGTGCAAACTCTCAGAGTTCCTTCTATGGACAGCCACCTATTCCTCAGCAGAATATGCATCCAGGTTATTTTGGTGGTGGTTCGGTGTTCCAATCCATGACTGGGGGCTACCCTCAGGGAGGCATGGGTATGTACGGGCCTTTTGGAGCCAATTTTCAGCCTGGCATGCAAGGGAATATGTATGGTGGTATGCAGTCCGGTATGCAAGGAAATATGTTTGGAAGCATGCAACCTGGGATGCAAGGCAATATGTTTGGTGGTATGCAGCCAGTTATGCATAATGGAATGTTTGGAAACATGGCTGGAATGTATGGTATGCCTGGTGTGGGAATGGGAAATGTTGATCCAATGATGGGTATGAATGTTGGGGGCAGTAATCTTGCGAAACCACTTCCATATGATAATCTAACGCCTATGGGAAAGGCGAAGGATTACAAGGAAGGGGGAGCTGCAGTGAAGGTTGACACATTCAGTGGGGCCAAAGATAAACTTAAAGCACTTACCTTTTTACAGCAGTTTGATGCTGCTTTTTCTGGTGGGAATTACACAGAGTCCTCTAAGGTGAGGAAAGCTGCCACTTTTCTCAAGGGCAATGCTTTGCAGTGGTGGTCTACTCTTCTTTTGTAGGGCATAGCACCCACCACATGGGTCCAATTCAAACAGGTTCTCTCTTCTGTATGGCTCACATCTACATTTGAGGTGGATGTTATGACCGCATGGCACAAGCTGGATGCTTCAAAGTGTGATAGTTTGGAGGATTATAACAAGAAGTTTTGGGAAGCTTTACTCCCAGTGACTTCTTATCTTGCGGTGCCACTGTCTAAGCAGGTAGAGAAGTATTGTTGTGGGCTGCCCAAAGAGGTACGAGATTATTGTATAAAGACGAGTAACGAACATGTCACAGATGATTGAAAATGCTATGACAGCTAATGCGTTACTCACAGGTGGTTCATCTGGGTTCAAAGGCAGCAAGAAATTGGGCAAGAAAGCTGAAAAATTTGGGCATGCTTCTCGTGATGCTAAAGGGTCTTCAGAGACAAAGTATAAGAAGTTGCCAATGCCCAAGAGGACTTCTGAGGAAAGACAGGCTTTGAGAGATGCTCAAAAGTGTTTTTACTGTACTGAAGAGGGGCATATGTCATTCAATTGTCCCAAAAGAAAGTCCCAAAAGGACTCTGACAATAAAGGAGAGCCCAAGCCAAAGAAACCAAAGCCTTCTGCAGGCTTAGTTCCTGATCTTGTGGGGGAGCAGCTAGGTGGTGAAGCTATAGAGTTGTGCAGGGCATGGGGCAAAGTGAGAGATCAGAATGCTTTGATCTTCTTTGACACAGGTGCTAGAGCCAACTTCATTTCACCAGATTTGGCTGGCCGATTGGGGATTCGCGCAGAGGAGATGGGGCCGTTACATGAGGCTAATATGGCTTGTCCAGGGTATGCAGAACCCGTTACTCCTATTATTGGGAAGCTTCGGCTTCATTTGCAGGGTTATGTGGACAGCGAAGAGTTCTTCATCATGCCTTTGGATGGCTGTGATGTTTTGTTGGGGATGCCATGGTGCCACAGGGTACATGCGGTGGTGGATACTTACAATAGGAAAATTACTCTGACTCATAGAGGGAAAGAGCATGTATTGGATGTAAAACTCAAAGGGGAATCTGTTCCTATTGTATCCGCTTCGGCGATTTCATCAGTAATGAAAAAGCATCTTTCCGCGTACTTGATTTATGTAAAGGATGCACAGGATGATGAGTCTAAGTCTAATTTGTCAATGTTAGATAAGGACAGGACTGATTTCTTATGTGGGTTTCAAGATTGTTTTTCCGAGTCATTGCCAGGAGAATTACCTCCTGAGAGGCCAGAAGATCATGCCATTGATCTGATTCCTGGTAGTACTCCACCAAATAGACCGCCGTACCGTGTTAGTGCAGCCCAACAGGAAGAGATTATGAGTCAGGTGCATATGCAGGTTCAGTAAGCAGGCACATTTCATTCCTGTGCGGATGACAATGAAAGTGGATCATATGGTAAAGTTGTTCATGGCGAACATCTTCAAGTATCATGGCTTGCCTACGTCTATCATTAGTCACCGTGATCCACGGATGACGAGTTTGTTCTGGAGTGGGTTGTTTGACAACATGGGTACAACTCTCAAGTTTTCATCGTCATTTCATCCACAAACAGATGGTCAGTCAGAAGAGGCTAACTCTACAGTATTGGATCTTCTCAAGTGTTATGTGTCAGAACACAAGCAACAATGGGAAAAATATCTTCCTTTGGTGGAGTTTGCATATAACAACACTGTACATACCTCGACAGGCAAGGCGCCTTTTGAGATTGTGGAAGGAGGGAAGAAGGTACCACCCCTTTTGCATACAAAGGATAAGATCTTTGAGGCTGATCAGTATGTGGAGAGCTTGGATGAAGCTTATCGGAGAGTTAAGTTGGCCCTCCAGAAAACTCAGCAGAAGCAAAAGAAAGCCGCAGACCGTCACAGACGTGATTTACAGTTTGCATTGGGTGATTGGGTTCTTTTGCGCTTCGAAAAGGCTAGACTCAAGAAGATCAAGGGTAAAGAGCGCTTATTCCCTAAGTTGAGCATGCGATATTATGGGCCTTTTCAGGTTTTGGAAAAGATTGGTGAGGTAACCTATCGTTTGAAGTTACCAGATCACTCGAGGATTCACAATGCTTTTCACGTGAGTCTTCTTAGACCTTTCCGTGGGGATGTGCCTGAGGATGTATCAGATGAGGCTCAGCCGGAAGTTGAGGAATTTGATGAGGTTCTGATTCCAGAGCAGATACTGGCACATAAAGAAAGGAAGGTACGAGGTAAAGTTTCCCGTCGCTATCTTGTGAAGTTCAAGAACTATTCACCGATGGATGCGAAGTGGATGGAGGAAGGCGACTTAACAGATTCACCTCAGGTTTTGCAGCTTTACCTCGATGCCTTTGAGTTAGAGCCGACTCTTATTGTGGCTCATTCAGGTTCAGCAGAGCATGGGTCTGGAGCATTACCTGATGCTCAAGAGGGGGGTAGCACCTCCACTCCCTTGTTACAGACAGGCTCAGATGACATCTAGAGGTCGCTTGGTGCAGTTTTTATCTCACCCGAAGGTACTGAGGCTGACAGTACATCTGTTTATAGGACTTCTATGATATATGTGTACTAGTCACATGAGATTTTCGTGGATATGTATGGTTCACAGTGGTATACAACTTGGACTATTACTATGCCATTGGTTTGCAGTGAATGTTGATACATGTGCATGGCTTAGAGAGATTGGGACGCTGATCTTGCCATATTGTATATTTCACTTTGGATATTTTGATGCATCACCAGAATGCAATCGAGGAGGCTTGCCATTTTTCAAGAGGGGGGTATGTCATGGCCCTGTGAAAATGGAACAGCACAAGTGTGGGCATGGTGGTTGCAGAGTCAGAATATTGAATGATTCACATGGGGGGTGCTCGGACAGAGTTTAAGATGTGTGGACATCCCTAGGTGTGAAGGGGGGAACTAGAACATTAAACTTTAATGTTTATTAAAGTTTGCCCCTAGGCCTTAGTGGTCCCTAGGGACTTTTTAAGTTTGGGGCCCTAGGAGAAGGCCACTCCACTTTTGGAGTGAGTGCTTCTCTCTCCTCCCCCTCTCTCTAGCTTTTGGGGAAGAGAGTCGTGGAGCCTTCATGCGCATGTACTCAAGCGTGGAAAAGAGGAAGAGAAGGGTCGTTGGAGAAGTCGTGCTGCTGCTGCTGTTTTTCTCAGTGCAAACCAGCCGTACAGCACTGTACGGCCAGATCTGCTGCAAGTACCCTCTTTCTCTTCTGTTGCTGGCTGCGCATAGGAGTTGCTGCAAGGATTTCTGCTGCACATAGGTTCTGGTCAGGCTGTACCAGCAGGTACAACAGCAGTACAACACTGTACGACTGCCGTACAGTGTATGGACAGTCAGGTACAGCAAGTACAGCTGCAGGTGGCGTTGGACAGGTTGCTGGACAGGCCTGATTACGCAGATTCAGGCGAGTACAAGTGTGGACAGCAGGCTGTGTGTGCAAGTACAACTCCTGGCACGTATCCCGAGGTAGTACAGACGGGTACGGGGCTGTTTTTCAGATCTGTACATTCAAAGTCAGCATAGAGGTGAACACAAGGAGGAAGGTACAGACAAGTACAAACACATGTGTGAAGCAGGGTTGTGGAAACAAGTGCTTGCAAGTACAGATCGGTACCGTTGCTTGCTCCAGTGCTGTTTCACGAGCTGAATTTGGTAAGCTCCGTTTCTGTTCATCTATCTCTCTTTCCACTGCTTGATGTCTGTTGCAGATATGAGTTATCTGGCCCCTATGTGAGAGGAGGGGTATGGCAGATTGACAAGGGTTGAGACAGAGTTTGGCTAGCATATGTATGTATGAGCTGAGATGATGTATCATGCACTTGAGTTATGCCAGATGTATGCTCATGGCTGCCCTGCTTAGTGATCTTGGCTGATCAGAGGGAGGCACAGTGTGTTATTTGGAGACACAGATCTGTGTGCATAGATCCTCTGTGCTAAGAAGGATTTGTGGGCCGTCAGATTGGACATACAGGTGTAATCTCTTGGCTGATTTTTGTTGTACTCAGCCATTCATATTATTTTAATTAAATAAAGAAATACCGCAAGGGGCGCCAAGCTTTGGGGCCAACAGGTGTCGCTTTGTTTTCAGATTTGGGCACTCTAGCTCCAATCTGTTTTGTTCACATCTAGACTACAAGTGGACGGGTGACTGCTAGTCTACCGCACTCTGGTTTCTATCAGAGGCCGGTTCCAAGGTTCCGTTGCCGGGACCAATCATCAACTTTCTGAAGGGGGTGAGCTCGTGGTTGCTTTGAAGAAAGCCATCGCTGAAAATTCAGCAAACATGTCTGATACAGAGGATGAGTACTTCTATAATGAAGAAGAAGAGCAAGAGACTTCTGTTGAGAGAGATGTATCTGAGGATATTTTTGCAGGAGAACAGGCTGTAGATGTTGAGCCTTATGAGGATGTAACACAGCCAGAAGATGTGCATGGTAAAGAGGATGATGATGCTCGGTTCAAAGATCGCTTGGCTAGTGTTATGGATACTTTTATGCAGCTCACACAGAGTGAGAGATTTGCTGAATTTATGAGATCTTGCACAGAGCCCCGCACAGAGCCCGAGAAAAAGAAGAAGAAGGTTCGTTCAAAGAATCTTCCTCAGGATCATAGTGGTGCCATCCCACAGGAATCATATTTTGGCCAGTTTCCGAATATGCAGCATGCTTATGGTGCAAACTCTCAGAGTTCCTTCTATGGACAGCCACCTATTCCTCAGCAGAATATGCATCCAGGTTATTTTGGTGGTGGTTCGGTGTTCCAATCCATGACTGGGGGTTACCCTCAGGGAGGCATGGGTATGTACGGGCCTTTTGGAGCCAATTTTCAGCCTGGCATGCAAGGGAATATGTATGGTGGTATGCAGTCCGGTATGCAAGGAAATATGTTTGGAAGCATGCCACCTGGGATGCAAGGCAATATGTTTGGTGGTATGCAGCCAGGTATGCATAATGGAATGTTTGGAAACATGGCTGGAATGTATGGTATGCCTGGTGTGGGAATGGGAAATGTTGATCCAATGATGGGTATGAATGTTGGGGGCAGTAATCTTGCGAAACCACTTCCATATGATAATCTAACGCCTATGGGAAAGGCGAAGGATTACAAGGAAGGGGGAGCTGCAGTGAAGGTTGACACATTCAGTGGGGCCAAAGATAAACTTAAAGCACTTACCTTTTTACAGCAGTTTGATGCTGCTTTTTCTGGTGGGAATTACACAGAGTCCTCTAAGGTGAGGAAAGCTGCCACTTTTCTCAAGGGCAATGCTTTGCAGTGGTGGTCTACTCTTCTTTTGCAGGGCATAGCACCCACCACATGGGTCCAATTCAAACAGGTTCTCTCTTCTGTATGGCTCACATCTACATTTGAGGTGGATGTTATGACCGCATGGCACAAGGGGGATGCTTCAAAGTGATAGTTTGGAGGATTATAACAAGAAGTTTTGGGAAGCTTTACTCCCAGTGACTTCTTATCTTGCGGTGCCACTGTCTGAGCAGGTAGAGAAGTATTGTTGTGGGCTGCCCAAAGAGGTACGAGATTATTGTATAAAGACAAGAGTAACGAACATGTCACAGATGATTGAAAATGCTATGACAGCTAATGCGTTACTCACATAGGTGGTTCATCTGGGTTCAAAGGTAGTAAGAAATTGGGCAAGAAAACTGAAAAATTTGGCCATGCTTCTCGTGATGCTAAAGGGTCTTCAGAGACAAAGTATAAGAAGTTGCCAATGCCCAAGAGGACTTCTGAGGAAAGAGAGGCTTTGAGAGATGCTCAAAAGTGTTTTTACTGTACTGAAGAGGGGCATATGTCATTCAATTGTCCCAAAAGAAAGTCCCAAAAGGACTCTGACAATAAAGGAGAGCCCAAGCCAAAGAAACCAAAGCCTTCTGCAGGCTTAGTTCTTGATCTTGTGGGGGAGCAGCTAGGTGGTGAAGCTACAGAGTTGTGCAAGGCATGGGGCAAAGTGAGAGATCAGAATGCTTTGATCTTCTTTGACACAGGTGCTAGAGCCAACTTCATTTCACCAGATTTGGCTGGCCGATTGGGGATTCGTGCAGAGGAGATGGGGCCGTTACATGAGGCTAATATGGCTTGTCCAGGGTATGCAGAATCCGTTACTCCTATTATTGGGAAGCTTCGGCTTCATTTGCAGGGTTATGTGGACAACGAAGAGTTCTTCATCATGCCTTTGGATGGCTGTGATGTTTTGTTGGGGATGCCATGGTGCCACAGGGTACATGCGGTGGTGGATACTTACAATAGGAAAATTACTCTGACTCATAGAGGGAAAGAGCATGTATTGGATGTAAAACTCAAAGGGGAATCTGTTCCTATTGTATCCGCTTCGGCGATTTCATTAGTAATGAAAAAGCATCTTTTCGCGTACTTGATTTATGTAAAGGATGCACAGGATGATGAGTCTAAGTCTAATTTGTCAATGTTAGATAAGGACAGGACTGATTTCTTATGTGGGTTTCAAGATTGTTTTTCCGAGTCATTGCCAGGAGAATTACCTCCTGAGAGGCCAGAAGATCATGCCATTGATCTGATTCCTGGTGGTACTCCACCGAATAGACCGCCGTACCGTGTTAGTGCAGCCCAACAGGAAGAGATTATGAGTCAGGTGCAGGAGCTTTTGAATAAAGGGTTGATACAGCCTAGCCCATCACCCTTTTGCTCACTTGTGCTCTTAGTGCAGAAGAAGGATGGTTCTTGGCGCATGTGTATTGATTACAGGGCGCTAAACAAGAATACCATCAAGAATCGATTCCCCATACCGAGGATCGATGACATCTTGGACCGCTTACAGGGCTCCACAGTCTTTAGTCGTATTGACTTGAAAAGCGGGTATCATCAGATACGAATTAGACCCGAGGATGTGCATAAGACAGCATTCCGAACCACGTTTGGGTTGTATGAGTTCTTGGTTATGCCCTTTGGTTTGACGAATGCGCTTGCCACATTTGACCGAATGATGGACAGGATTTTCAGGCCTCATAGAGAGTTTGTGGGCACATTCTTTGATGATATGATTGTGCATTCACAAACTGAGGAAGAGCATAGAAGGCATTTGGCCATTGTGTTTGCAGAACTCAGAAACCATAGGTTGGTGGTTAATGGCAAGAAGAGTGAGTTCTTTTTGCAGGAGATACATTTCTTGGGGCATATTGTGTCTGGTCATGGAGTCCGTATGGATCCAGCAAAGGTGGAAGCAATACTTAATTGGCCAGCTTTGAGGACCGTGCATGATGTACGCAGTTTTCTAGGATTGTGTTCCTATTACAGGCGATACATACGGCACTTTGCTGAAATTGCTTCGCCTCTTCATGCTTTGACGAAGAAAGCAACTCCATTTAGATGGGCTGATCGGGAAATTACAGCATTCAAAAAGCTCAAAGAAAAGCTTACTTCGGACCCAGTATTGGTGTTACCGGACCTCCGAAAGGCTTTTGTTGTCCAGTGTGATGCATGTGGAAGTAGCATTGGTGTAGTTTTCATGCAAGAGGGACATGTGATAGCCCATGAGAGTAGAGTATTGCAAGATGCTGAGAAGCATTTACAGGTGTATGAGAAAGAGATGTTGGTTGTAATTCACGCTCTTTCTACTTGGAAACACTACTTGCTTGGGGCTGATTTCACTGTACAGACAGATCATCAGACCTTGCGTTATTTCCTCACGCAAACTAAGCTTTCAGAGAAGCATATGTGTTGGGCAAACTTTTTGTCAATGTTTCACTTCCAGATTGTGCATGTGGAAGGCAAAAAGAATGTAGTGGCAGATGCTTTGTCACGCAAGCCACAGGTCTCTGCAGTTTAACTTGCTTATCATCATGAGCTTGATGAAATGAAAGAGCAGTATGCCCATGATGAGGACTTTGAAAGGTTGTATGATCAGATGTCTGAGGGTCAGCGGCATGAGCACTATACTCTCAGAGATGGGTTTTTATTGATGCATGGCAGACTGTGTGTTACCAGGCCATTGCGACTCAAGGTTATGATTGAAAGTCATGCTCCACCGTATGCAGGTCATAGAGGTATTGACGCCACGGTCAAAGCAGTGGAGACTTTCTTTTATTGGTGTCATGGCCCTGTGAAAATGGAACAGCACAAGTGTGGGCATGGTGGTTGTAGAGTCAGAATATTGAATGATTCACATGGGGGGTGCCCGGACGGAGTTTAAGATGTGTGGACATCCCTAGGTGTGAAGGGGGGAACTAGAACATTAAACTTTAATGTTTATTAAAGTTTGCCCCTAGGCCTTAGTGGTCCCTAGGGACTTTTTAAGTTTGGGGCCCTAGGATTTTTATGGGGAGAAGGCCACTCCACTTTTGGAGTGAGTGCTTCTCTCTCCTCCCCCTCTCTCTAGCTTTTGGGGAAGAGAGTCGTGGAGCCTTCATGCGCATGTACTCAAGCGCGGAAAAGAGGAAGAGAAGGGTCGTTGGAGAAGTCGTGCTGTTGCTGCTGTTTTTCTGAGTGCAAACCAGCCGTATAGCACTGTACGGCCAGATCTGCTGCAAGTACCCTCTTTCTCTTCTGTTGCTGGCTGCGCATAGGAGTTGCTGCAAGGATTTTTGCTGCACATAGGTTCTGGTCAGGCTGTACCAGCGGGTACAACAGCAGTACAACACTGTACGACTGCCGTACAGTGTACGGACAGTCAGGTACAGCAAGTACAGCTGTAGGCGACGTTGGACAGGCTTGATTACGCAGATTCAGGCGAGTACAAGTGTGGACAGCAGGCTGTGTGTCCAAGTACAACTCTTGGCACGTATCCCGAGGTAGTACAGACAGGTATGGGGCTGTTTTTCAGATCTGTACGTTCAAAGTCAGCATAGAGGTGAACACAAGGAGGAAGGTACAGACAAGTACAAACACATGTGTGAAGCAGGGTTGTGGAAACAAGCGCCTGCAAGTACAGATTGGTACCGTTGCTTCCTCCAGTGTTGTTTCACGAGCTGAATTTGGTAAGCTCCGTTTCTGTTCATCTATCTCTCTTTCTACTGCTTGATGTCTGTTGCAGATATGAGTTATCTGGCCCCTTGTGAGAGGAGGGGTATGGCAGATTGACAAGGGTTGAGAGAGAGTTTGGACAGCAAATGTATGTATGAGCTGAGATGATGTATCATGCACTTGAGTTATGCCAGATGTATGCTCATGGCTGCCCTGCTTCGTGATCTTGGCTGATCAGAGGGAGGCACAGTGTGTTATTTGGAGACACAGATCTGTGTGCATAGATCCTCTGTGCTAAGAAGGATTTGTGGGCCGTCAGATTGGACATACAGGTGTAATCTCTTGGCTAATTTTTGTTGTACTCAGCCATTCATATTATTTTAATTAAATAAAGAAATACCGCAAGGGGCGTCAAGCTTTGGGGCCAACAGGTGTCGCTTTGTTTTCAGATTTGGGCACTCTAGCTCCAATCTGTTTTGTTCACATCTAGACTACAAGTGGACGGGTGACTGCTAGTCTACCGCACTTTGGTTTCTATCAGAGGCCGGTTCCAGAGAGAGTTGTGGGGATAAGTCAACTCATTAGATGAGTGTGTGACTCCCCTATCACACATGTATATTGCACTAGTACACATAGTGCACTTAGTACATTAAAAGTTCTAAGTGTACTATGTACTATAACTTATGGGCTTGTACACACTATAAGGTTGGGCATAATGCCTTTACCCCAACAACCTCCCACTTAAAGACAAAGTGCCCTTAAATGAAGGAAAAGAAAAAATCAGCATGTACATGATAATATACAGGGCCATATCAAGGCTGAAACTGGCCTCATCCAATGCCCATCAAGTGTCTGCAATGAGCAAATTGCTCCGGAGGCAAACTCTTTGTCAACAAATCAGCCGGGTTGTCATCCGTATGAATCTTAACAAGCTGAATTTGCTTGTTCTCTATCACCTCTCTGATGAAGTGATACTTCACATCCACATGCTTCGTCTTTGCATGAAAGACAGGGTTCTTTGCCAACTGGATGGCACTCTGACTATCACAATGCAACAATGGAATATCCCTTGTATAACCCAAATCAACCACTAACCGCTCCGGAGGCAAACTCTTTGTCAACAGATCAGCCGGGTTGTCATCCGTATGAATCTTAACAAGCTGAATTTGCTTGTTCTCTATCACCTCTCTGATGAAGTGATACTTCACATCCACATGCTTCGCCTTTGCATGAAAGACAGGGTTCTTTGCCAACTGGATGGCACTCTGACTATCACAATGCAACAATGGAATATCCCCTGTATAACCCAAATCAACCACTAACCGAGATAGCCATAATGCCTCCTTGCAAGCCTCTATGGCTGCAATATACTCGGCCTCTGTAGTAGATAAGGCAGTGCACTTCTGCATCCTGGATATCCATGAAACAGCACCTCCTGTGAATGTAAACACATAACCAGTAGTAGACTTCCGGTTATTTGGATGACCGGCATAATCCGAATCCGTGTAACCATGCACTAATGCATCCTGTTTGCCAAAGCAAATGCACATATCCTGTGTGCCCTTCAGGTATCTCATGACACCTTTTACTGCTTCCCAATGCTTCTTGCCAGGGTTGGCCATGTATCTAGAAACCACTCCCATTGCAAATGCAATGTCCGGCCTAGTAGCAACCATGGCATACATGAGACTGCCACAAGCTGAAGCATACGGAATCTTGGCCATATCAGCCCTGCCACTATCTGACTGTGGGCTGTCCATAGCACTGAGTTTCACATATGGAGGCAAAGGAGTACTAGTCTTCTTCCCCCCGTCCATATTGAACCTCTGCAAAACTTTGCCAATGTATTCCTTCTGAGACAAATACAACACATTTACAGCCCTTGGTTGTTGTCCATGATGTCCATCATCATCAAAGATGACTCTGCCAGGCTCCTGTTGCCTTGCAGGCTCCTTATACATGCATGTTTCATCAAAAATGACATCATTGTTGCGTATAATCTTTCTATTCACGGGATCCCAAAGTCTATACCCCTGTCACCATATCCTAGGAATATGCATTTGTGAGACTTAGATCAAGTTTGGTGCGCATTTCCCTGCGTATGTGCACGTACGCAACGCAACCAAACACTCTCAAGTGCTTGTATGACGGAGGCTTCCCTGTCCATACTTCCTCTGGCACTTTCCCACCAAGCCTCGTGCTCACCGCACCAACTAGTGCAATATACATGTGTGATGGGGGAGTCACACACTCATCTAATGAGTTGACTTATCCCCACAACTCTCTCTCTCTCTCTCCCTTCTTCTCTGTGTGTATGTCTCCCACATGAAAACCTAACCCTAATTCGCAGGTACAATCATCAATTGAGCAGGTCAGGTGCCGAATTGCTCAATTTTTGAGCAAAATTGGCAAAGTTGGGTGACATTGGTCACAATCAGGATCAATTTGTAGGAAATTGGATGTCAAAATTTGGGGCTTTTGATGTATTTGTGCAATTGGGCATTCATACATGCTGTATGATGTGAGAAATCGCACATTCGGGCAAAATTGCAGTGCAAATCAAGGGGCTTTTGTGCCGATTGGGTTGATTTGCATGCAGGCACTCGCATTTGATGCTTTGGGCAACGTGTTGATGCCTGTCAAGCACTCAATGTGTCTATAAATCAAGGGGCTTTTATGTACTGGATGTATATGTGGCCAGGGGAAAGCATTGTGAAGACTCTGGATGCCTTCATGTGCGTCAATGTACCATGTATGATCAGAAATTGATCTTAAATCAAGGGGCTTTTCAAGATTTTATGCTTGTTGAGCTTGGCAAAGTAGCAGGCAAGACTTTTATGCCTTGAATCTTCAGAAATCAGCTTGCAGTCAAGGGGCTTTTGCCCAATTTCTGTTCGGGACTGTTGTATGCAGTGTTCGGGACTGTAAAAGTCTGATTTTCACTCATTTGGACAGCCAGGAGAGCATTTATTTTGCTACTGTACTTGCTGGTACAGATTTGGTACAACTTTGTACAAGTTTTGGCATGGCTGTACATTGATTTGAGTGAGGAAAAGCCTCATTTTCAGCTGCTGTACTTGCCGGCACAGATTTGGTACATCATTGGTGAGCACTTAGTACTGTTGTACAATACTTTGGAAGGGCAACAGAGCACATTTAAGGTGCTGTCCTAAATCTGCAGCAACCAGATTTTGGTGATTTCATCACATACAGTGGGAGTAGAGTTGCATTTGTGCTTTCGCAGTGGGTAATAAAGCTTGGGAGAACAACTGTGAGCACTTTGTGTGCTTTTGGTGCAGTGTTTGCACATTTTGCAGGGAGTCAGGCATTGACAGGTTGCATATTGCTATGGCAACCACAGGTGAGAGCTCTTCATTGCTTCACATCAAGAAGCTTGAAGGCTCACATAACTATGATATTTGGCAAACCCAGTGCTATAATGTGTTGCTCCAGAAGAAGCAGCACAAGCCTATCAAAGAAAGGGGTGTAAAGCCCGCTTCTCTTACTGCTGACGAGTGGGAAGATATGGATGAGCTAGCAAGATCCACCATCATGTTGTCTGTGTCAGACACTTTACTTTTCAGCATTCGTGAAGAGAAGACAGCTTGGGGAATGTGGCAAAGATTGCAGGACTTGTATGCCCAGCAAAGTGCCTCAAGCAAAGTGTATTGGTTGAAGAAACTCATAGGTCTTCTAGCAATTCGAATGCTATGCTGTCATATGCAGATGTTGAGGGTGCTCTTCTTTAAGAAGAGATGAACAGGAAGAATAACTCTGTTGGAAAGTCCAATGCAATGAATGCACGTGGGAGATCCCAACAAAGGGGTAAAAGCCAACAACGGGGAAAGAGCAAGTCTCGCTCCAAAAAGGACTTGGAATGCCATTATTGTGGCAAGAAGGGACACATCAAAAAGCAATGCTACAAATGGAAAAATGATCAAAAGGAAAAGGGAAAAGGCAAAGACAAAGACAAAGATGAAGCCAAAGATGTAAAGCCAAAGGGCAAAAGTGGAGTCAAGATTGAAGAAATCAATGTGTCACATGCAGGTGACAGTGAGGATGAGGTCCTATTCACGTCTTCACTTGATGCCCGTTCACTTCTTACAGGAGATGGTCATGGTATGCACTCATGGATCATTGATTTAGGTGCCTCCTTTCATGTCACAGGTTGCAGAGACTTGTTTGTCAGGTATACTGCTGGCAATGAAGGAGTAGTTTATTTCGGTGATAACCATGCATGCAAGATTCTTGGCAGAGGTGATGTGAGGCTTGTGTTTTCAGATGGCTCACAGCTTATGCTCCATGATGTCAGGCATGTGCCTGAGATCAAGAAGAACCTGCTTTCTACTGGACAGCTTGATGATGCTGATTATGTTACCACATTTGGTCGTGGAAAGTGGAAGATTAGTAAGGGCTCACTGGTTGTTGCTAGAGGCTCTAAGGTGGACACTCTTTACTTCATGCATGGAGGTGTTTGTCACCATGCTAATGTAAATGCAACCGAGCTGCCGGAAATCTCTATGTGGCATAGCCGGTTGGGACACATGAGTGTCAAAGGAATGGAGCAATTGTCTCGTTTGGGTTACTTGCCTTCTCTAAAGTTTTCAAGTTTTCAGTTTTGTGAGCATTGTATATATGGCAGGCAACTCCAGTGCCCCCACAAGAAAGCTCTTGGACAGAAAGATGCTCAGTTAGAGCTTGTGCATTAAGATGTATGTGAGATGCCTCAGCTTTCTTTGGGAGGGGCAAAATACTTTGTGTCCTTTATAGATGATGCCACACGCAAGGTGTGGGTTTATCCTCTTCGTTTGAAGAGTGATACATTCTCAGTGTTTCAGAAGTTTGTTGCTCATGTTGAGAATCAAACAGGCAAAACACTGAAGGCTTTGCGTTCCGACAATGGTGGAGAGTATATGTCCAAACAGTTTCAGGACTTTTGTGATGCTAAAGGCATCAAGAGGGAGCTCTCTACTCCTGATGATCCTCCACAAAACGGGACAGCAGAGGGGATGAACAGGACCATACAGGAGAAGGTCCGTCCTATGTTGTCACATGCTGCGTTACCTCATGGTTTTTGGGCCGAAGCTGTTATGACAGCTGTTCATCTTATAAATAGGTCACCTAACAGCTTCAGCCCAAAAACCATGAGGTAACGCAGCATGTGACAACATAGAACGGACCTTCTCTTGTATGGTCCTGTTCATCCTCTTTGCTGTCCGGTTTTGTGGAGGATCATAAGGAGTAGAGAGCTCCCTCTTGAATGGGAGAGAGAATTAGGGTTAGGTTTTCATGTGGGAGACATACACACAGAGAAGAAGGGAGAGAGAGAGAGAGAGAGTTGTGGGGATAAGTCAACTCATTAGATGAGCGTGTGACTCCCCTATCACACATGTATATTGCACTAGTACACATAGTGCACTTAGTACATTAAAAGTACTAAGTGTACTATGTACTATAACTTATGGGCTTGTACACACTATAAGGGTGGGCATAATGCCTTTACCCCAACACTGACCTCTCAATGAATCTCACCAATTTGCTAAAGGGTGTTAAGACTAGAAGGCAGCAAATTTGAATAACTCTATGAGCATTAGAGGCATTCAAGAACCTCAAGGTGGCTTTGTTAGAAGCATCTTGTCCTGTGCTTGCCTTGTGGGATGAGCCGTTTCTTCTAAGTAATCACCGATGTGAGTAACATCGCGAGGTGTGTTACAACAGAATGGCCATCTAGTAGCTTACATGTCTTGTAAGTTACTGCCTGCAGAAAAGAATTACTTGGTCTACGATTGAGAACAATTTTATCAGGCCTTGAAACATTAGAATTCTGTATTTACTTTACGATCGTGAATTTGAGGTTTGCACTGATCATCAGGTATTACACTAGATTCAGACGATGCCAAGTGCACAATGGAGTGACCGTTAGCATTGCTGGAGACAAATCTTCCAGTAATTTGGTGGTATGATCGAGTACCTTCCAAGAATGTCCAACCCAGTGGTCGATGATTTGAGCAAAAAGGGAACAATGACATTGATTCAAACTATGAGACTCGACCTTATTGGTACGAGACTAGATGACATGAAGCACATGTACGCGGATTTCAAGGAATTTGGTACACAGTGGGAGCAGGCATTGGATGCCATAGGACCATGTCACTTTCTGATACGAGATGGTTGGCTTTTCTACAAAGGCCGACTTTGTGTCATGAAGTTGTTCAGGGCTGCTCTTTTTCGTGATGCCCCATGTGCAACAGTGTGACATTTATCAAAAGGTGAAATCTTCTCGTGGGAAGAAGATAAGGTTGTTTACAACCTTTACCAATTCCCGAGGGACCTTTCCAAGATATATGGATAGACTTTGTCACAAATCTGCCTCCCAGTCTTGGTAAGGGTAATACTCAGTACGTAACTATTGTTGATAGATTTAGAAAATGTGTTATGCTTATTCCATGTAGGGCCAGTGACCTCCAAAGACGTTGCACATTTGTTCATTCGGCATTGGTACCTGATTGTTGGTGGGGTCCCTTGGACCATAGTGTCAGATCGATATGCCAAGTTCACTAGTCATTTGAGGATGACATTGTTTGATAATTTTGGTACTAAATTGGGTTTTTCTAGTGCATTTCACCCACATACTGATGGCTAGATAGAGATCTACAATATCAGTTGGCCTTTGATGTATTGTGATGGGGAGAAAACCTGAATTAGGGTTTAGTGTTCATTCATGGGAGACATACACAGAGAAGCAAGGGAGAGAGAGAGAGAGAGTTGTGGGGATAAGTCAACTCATCAAAAAGCATGAGTGTGTGACTCCCCTATCACACATGTATATTGCACTAGTACACATAGTGCACTTAGTACATTAAAAGTACTAAGTGTACTATGTACTATAACTTATGGGCTTGTACACACTATAAGGGTGGGCATAACGCCTTTACCCCAACAACCTCCCATTTAAAGGCAAAGTGCCCTTAAATGAAGGAAAAGAAAAAATCAGCATGTACATGATAATATACAAGGCCATATCAAGGCTGAAAATGGCCTCATCCAATGCCCATCAAGTGTCTGCAATGAGCAAACCGCTCCGGAGGCAAACTCTTCGTCAACAGATCAGCCGGGTTGTCGTCCGTATGAATCTTAACAAGCTGAATTTGCTTGTTCTCTATCACCTCTCTGATGAAGTGATACTTCACATCCACATGCTTCGTCTTTGCATGAAAGACAGGGTTCTTTGCCAACTGGATGGCACTCTGACTGTCACAATGCAACAATGGAATATCCCCTGTATATCCCAAATCAACCACTAACCGAGATAGCCATAATGCCTCCTTGCAAGCCTCTGTGGTGGCTGCAATATACTCGGCCTTTGTAGTAGATAAGGCAATGCACTTCTGCATCATGGATATCCATGACACAGCACCTCCTGTGAATGTAAACACATAACCGGTAGTAGACTTCCGGTTATCTGGATGACCGGCATAATCCGAATCCGTGTAACCATGCACTAATGCATCCTGTTTGCCAAAGCAAATGCACAAATCCTGTGTGCCCTTGAGGTATCTCATGACACCTTTCACTGCTTCCCAATGCTTCTTGCCAGGGTTGGCCATGTATCTAGAAACCACTCCCACTGCAAATGCAATGTCCGGCCTAGTAGCAACCATGGCATACATGAGACTGCCACAAGCTGAAGCATACGGAATCTTGGCCATATCAGCCCTGTCACTATCCGACTGTGGGCTGTCCATAGCACTGAGTTTCACATATGGAGGCAAAGGAGTACTAGACTTCTTCCCCCCATCCATATTGAACCTCTGCAAGACTTTGCCAATATATTCCTTCTGAGACAAATACAACACATGCTGATTTCTGTCCCGAAGTATCCGCATACCCAAGATGTGATTTGCATCACCCAGATCCTTCATATCAAAGGTCTCATGCAGCCTCTTCTTCAAGGCATCCATCTCTTTACGAGATTTCCCGGCAATCAACATATCATCAACATACAAAATGAGAATCAAGAGACTGCCATCCAAAGCTTTCTTTGTGTACAAGCAGTGATCTATGTCACTTCTCCTGAATTTCTGAGATTTCATGAATGTATCAAATTTATGATACCATTCTCTTGGTGCCTGTTTGAGCCCATAAAGACTCTTTTTCAGCTTGCATACAAGCTTCTCCTTTCCACTTACTGCATAACCCTCGGGCTGCTGCATATATATCTCCTCATGGAGATCACCATGAAGAAAAGCAGTCTTCACATCCATCTGAATCAAGTCCAGATCATCATGCGCAACCAAAGCCAACACAGCTCTAAGTGTGGTCATTTTGACCACTGGAGAGAAGATCTCATCGAAGTCCACACCATATTCCTGCTTGAAGCCCTTAGCCACTAACCTGGCTTTGTATCTTGGCTTTGCATCTGGTGCAACTTTGAGCCTGTATACCCACTTGCATGGCAAAACCTTCTTGCCTGCAGGCAAAGGCACCAACTTCCAAGTTCCATTTTTATGCAGAGAATCCATCTTTGACTTCATGGCACGCTCCCATAGAGCTTTGTCTGCCCTCTGTAAAGCCTCTTTATAACATGAGGGCTCTCCACAGTCAGTAAGCATCAAATAGTCAACCCCTGGAACAAACCTGTCAGGGGCTCTGGAGGGTCTAGTGGACCTCCGTACCCAATGACCATCATTTGCAGGTTGCTGTCCAGCCTGCATATCACCCATTGGTGGCTCCTGTTCCATGCCATAAGCATAGTTGTCACGGTACGAAAATACGATACGGTACGGTACGATACCGTACGGGAATATTCGGTACGATATGAAATTTTGGGATACGGTACGATAAAATACGGTTTTTATTTTTTACACTTACAAGCTATGGAGCTTCAAGCTTGAATGTGAGGGAAGGTTGGGAGGGGAGGAGTCTACAGTGCTTGAGAAACCAGTACATGGATATGTGTCTCTCCCGGTTGGATCTCCCGATTGTCTCCAAAAAAGAACCTGGATGGGTAATGCAATACCAAAGGTCTCCCAGTGTAGCGTTTATGACTAAGGGACCGTCCTTGCACAAATACGAGGAGTGCATCTAGGGTGATAAGTTTAGGGACTCCTCTCTAGATCAAAATGGCCATGTCCAAATGTTCTCCCTTGTGCATAACTTGAGAATCTAATTGTCTAGCCTACCTATACCAGGGATCCCCAAGTGATGTGGCAAGATTCTCTCATCCTACCAATCAAGTGTACACTACCAGTCTACCTCGCCAGATTTTTTAGGTCTCTCCACAACCCCATATGGAATACTGAGTGGACACGAAAGTTGCGAAGTATTGCGAGCATTTGGGATCTTCGTAAAGCAGGGTTTCTATTTTTTTTAAGCATTTGGAAATTTTTTTTCAAGGAAAAAAATTTTTTGGGGAAAAAAAAAAAAAAAAAAAAACTTAACTCGTACCGTACGATATCGTACGTACGAATAGGTTCGTACGCGTACGAGAAACAACCATGGCCATAAGGCTGAAAAATCATGCCCGGTATATCCTCCAACTGTGGTATATCCATAGGGATATCTTCTGCCATCTCTGGCTGTCCATTTGGACCATTTTCAGCACCATTTAAGGGCTGGTTTTCCTGCTGTAATGGCTGATTTACAGCCCTTTGTTGTTGTCCATGATGTCCATCATCATCAAAGATGACTCTGCCAGGCTCCTGTTGCCTTGCAGGCTCCTTATACATGCATGTTTCATCAAAAATGACATCATTGCTGCGTATGATCTTTCTATTCATGGGATCCCAAAGTCTATACCCCATTTCACCTCTGTCACCATATCCTAGGAATATGCATTTATGAGACTTAGGATCAAGTTTGGTGCGCATTTCCCTGCGTATGTGCACGTACGCAACGCAACCAAACACTCTCAAGTGCTTGTATGACGGAGGCTTTTCTGTCCATACTTCCTCTGGCACTTTCCCACCAAGCCTCGTGTTAGGTGACCTGTTTATAAGGTGAACGGCTGTCATAACAGCTTCAGCCCAAAAACCATGAGGTAATGCAGCATGTGACAACATAGAACGGACCTTCTCCTGTATGGTCCTGTTCATCCTCTCTGCTGTCCCGTTTTGTGGAGGATCATAAGGAGTAGAGAGCTCCCTCTTGATGCCTTTAGCATCACAAAAGTCCTGAAACTGTTTGGACATATACTCTCCACCATTGTCGGAACGCAAAGCCTTCAGTGTTTTGCCAGTTTGATTCTCAACAAGAGCAACAAACTTCTGAAACACTGAGAATGTATTACTCTTCAAACGAAGAGGATAGACCCACACCTTGCGTGTGGCATCATCAATAAATGACACAAAATATTTTGCCCCTCCCAAAGAAAGCTGAGGCATCTCACATACATCTGTATGCACAAGCTCTAACTGAGCATCTTTCTGTCCAAGAGCTTTCTTGTGGGGGCACTGTAGTTGCCTACCATATATACAATGCTCACAAAACTGAAAACTTGAAAACTTTAGAGAAGGCAAGTAACCCAAACGAGACAATTGCTCCATTCCCTTGACACTCATGTGTCCCAACCGGCTATGCCACATAGAAATTTCCGGCAGCTCGGTTGCATTTACATTAGCATGGTGACAAACACCTGCATGCATAAAGTAAAGAGTGTCCACCTTAGAGCCTCTGGCAACAACCAGTGAGCCCTTACTAATCTTCCACTTTCCACTACCAAATGTGGTAACATAATCAGCATCATCAAGCTGTCCAGTAGAAAGCAGATTCTTCTTGATCTCAGGCACATGCCTGACATCATGGAGCATAAGCTGTGAGCCATCTGAAAATACAAGCCTCACATCACCTCTGCCAAGTATCTTGCATGCATGGTTATCACCCAAATAAACCACTCCTTCATTGCCAGCAGTGTACCTGACAAACAAGTCTCTGCAACCTGTGACATGAAAGGAGGCACCTGAATCAATGATCCATGAGTGCATACCATGACCACCTGTAAGAAGTGAATGGGCATCAAGTGAAGACGTAAAGAGGACCTCATCCTCACTGCCACCTGCATGTGACACATTGATTTCTTCAATCTTGACTCCACTTTTGCCTTTTGGCTTTACATCTTTGGCTTCATCCTTCTCTTTGTCTTTGCCTTTTCCCTTTTCTTTCTGATCATTTTTCCATTTGTAGCATTGCTTTTTAATGTGTCCCTTCTTGCCACAATAATGGCATTCCAAATCCTTTTTGGAGCGAGACTTGCTCCTTCCCCTTTCTTGGCTTTTCCCCCTTTGCTGGGATCTCCCACGTGCATTCATTGCATTGGACTTTCCCACAGAGTTGTTTTTCCTGTTCATCTCTTCTTGAAGAAGAGCACCCTCAACATCTGCATATGACAGCATAGCATGCGAATTACTAGTGGCTGTCCTGAATGTGTCCCAACTCTCTGGCAAAGTGCATAACAGAAAAGTGGCTTTGAACTCATCGTCCATTGCCAACTTTTGATTGATGACCTGGCTGACAATACCATTAAACTCATTTAGATGGGCTGTCATAGAAGCCCCTTCCTTCATCTGAAGGCCTATGAGTTTCTTCAACCAATACACTTTGCTTGAGGCACTTTGTTGGGCATACAAGTCCTGCAATCTCTGCCACATTCCCCAAGCTGTCTTCTCTTCACGAATGCTGAAAAGTAATGAGTCTGACACAGACAACATGATAGTAGATCTTGCCAGCTCATCCATATCTTCCCACTCTTCAGCTGTAAGAGAAGCGGGCATCACACCCCTTTCTTTGATAGGCTTGTGCTGCTTTTTCTGGAGCAACACATTGTAGCACTGGGTTTGCCAAATATCATAATTATGCGAGCCTTCAAGCTTCTTGATGTGAAGCAATGAAGAGCTCTCACCTGTGGTTGCCATAGCAATATGCAACCTTTAATGCCTGACTCCCTGCAAATGTGCAAACACTGCACCAAAAGATGTGCAAACACTGCACCCAAAGCACACAAAGTGCTCACAAATGTTCTCCCAAGCTTTATCTCCCACTGCGGAAGCAAGAATGCAACTTTTCTCCCACTTTTGTGATGAAAACACCAAAATCTGGTTGCTGCAGATTTTGGACAGCACCTTAAATGTGCTCTTTTGCCCTTCCAAAGTACTGTACAGCAGTACCAAGTGCTCACCAATGATGTACCAAACCTGTACTGGCAATTTCAGCAGCTGAAATTGAACCTTTTGATCACTCAAAATAGTGTACAGTCATGCCAAAACATGCACAAAGCTGTGCCAAATCTGTACCAGCAGGTACAATAGCAATAAATGCTCTCCTGGCTGTCCAAATGAGTGAAAATCAGACTTTTACAGTCCCGTACACTGCATACAACAGTCCCGAACAGAAATTGGGCAAAAGCCCCTTGACTGCAAGCTGATTTTTTGAGGATTCAAGGCATAAATGTCTTGCCTGCTGCTTTGCCAAGCTCAACAAGCATACAAACTTGAAAAGCCCCTTGATTTGAGATCAATTTCTGATCATGCATGGTACATTGGCGCACATGAAGGCATCCAGAGTGTTCACGATGCTTCCCCCTGGCCACATATACATCAAATACATGAAAGCCCCTTGATTTACAGGCACATTGAGTGCTTGTAAGGCATCAGCACATTATCCACAGCATCAAATGCGATTGCCTGCATGCAAATCAACCAAATCGGCACAAAAGCCCCTTGATTTGCACTGCAATTTGCTGCAATTTTGCCCAAATGTGCGATTTTTCACATCATACAGCATGTATGAGTGCTTAATTGCACAATTACATCAAAAGCCCCAAATTTCGACATCCAATTTCCTGCAAATTGATCCTGATTTAACCAATTTCCTGCAAATTGATCCTGATTTGACCAATTTCCTTGTAATTTTTTGATTTTTCTGTGATTTGCAGGCTGTTGCAGGAAAAGAGATGATTGCTGCTTCTGTTCTGTGCAGGTGGGAGCTCCTTGCTGGGAACGATGCCTAAGAAGGCACGGGCTTCAGGACTGCTGCTCTTGTGATTTGCTACGAGTACTGCCCTGCGCTCGTTTTGTTACACCTCCGCTCGAGAGGGGAAGGTACGAACGAGACTCATGAGTCAGGAGTGATGACTCGTCCAAGAGAGCGAGAGCGTGAGCGAAGGGGGGAAGGTACGAACGAGACTCGTCACTCAAGAGAGGAGTCGGCTCGTTGCTCAGAAGCGTCCGTGGTGGTCACTATTGCGGCCAGCAGGCGGCGTGGGGACCTTGGCGAGGCGCGAGGCGCCGTAAAGGGTCTTTCGAACCGGTTTATCCTCTTCGCGTTGGGTTCGCGCAGGCCTCCTCTTAGCCGGTTTATCCTCTTCGCGTTGGGTTCGCGCAGGCCTCCTCTTTGCCACGTATTCGCCTAGCGCCAGCTGACTCGCTTGACGCTCGCTATGCTGCCTTCGCCTGCAGATTTTGCCTGCGCCGTGTATTCGCCTAGCGCCTTCTAAGCCCAGCGCTCGCTCACGCTTCAAGTCGACGCTTTGTGTTAAAGCTCGTCCTTCGCTTCACCGACAGCTGTACGACAGTTCTCACTGTCTTGCAGCGCATGTGCTCCTTGCTGAGCACCGAAAGCTCCAAGCAATCTCTTCTGCTCGTGCCAAGCTCAAGGCTCCATAGCCGAGCTTCTTTTTCTTCGCGATGAAGATGACCCGCACACCCGCACACCCGCTCTGATACCAGTTGATGGGAGAAGGAACAGAATTAGGGTTTAGTGTTCATTCATGGGAGACATACACAGAGAAGCAAGGGAGAGAGAGAGAGAGAGTTGTGGGGATAAGTCAACTCATCAAAAAGCATGAGTGTGTGACTCCCCTATCACACATGTATATTGCACTAGTACACATAGTGCACTTAGTACATTAAAAGTACTAAGTGTACTATGTACTATAACTTATGGGCTTGTACACACTATAAGGGTGGGCATAACGCCTTTACCCCAACATATTGAAGTGTTATTTCCAAGATCAGCAAGGTAAGTGGGATCTACAATCAGTTGGCCTTTGATGTGCTGAAGTGTTATTTCCAAGATCAACAAGGTAAGTGGGAATCATATTTACCTTTAGTTCAAGTAGTTTTGAATTATTAATTTTCTTCAGCTACTGGTAGGACTCTATATGAAGCAGCGTTTGGAAGACCATTCCAGTCACTATTGACTAGAGACTCATCTTCAGTACTTGAAGTGAACTGAATGATGGAGTCTTACCAAGATATTTTAGAATCAATAAAAGATAGGTTGGATAAAGCGTAGGAGACCTACACTCAATAGACCAGCAAAGGCTAAAGGGATGTGAAGTTCTCAGAAGGAGATTGGGTTTATCTTCAGATTATGAAGCAAAAATTGAAACAGGTGGACAAGCGATGCCCAAAGTTATTATTCAGAAGCTTTGGATCTTCTCCTATCCAGAGAAAGATCAACAAGGTTTCAATGAAGTTGAAGCTACGTCCAAGTTGGACGATGCACAATGTGTTCCATGTCAGTTGGCTAAAACAATATGCTTGTCCGATCTCTTCAGAAGTGAAAGACAAATCGGAACTAGAGTTGATGAAGCTAAAGTGATAGTTCCAGAACAAATCCTTTTGCATCGCTTTAAACATGGCTCTAGCCGAAGACTAAGATAATTCCTCACAAAGTTTGTCAAGATCGAGGGGCTCATGACACGGTATGGCTTGACAAAAAATTCTTTGAAGATTATCCGGCTTTATTGACAGACTATTTGGAGGCCATGCAGCTTTCGTCAAGTTAAGCTGTTAATCCAATTGTAGGATTAACAAGAGCTACCGTCATTATCTTACATCAAGGAGTCACGATAGATACACCAAAGGGTTATATATTCAAGATATGAAGCAATAGTGTTCAAAGCTACAACTTGGATGGGCACCCATAATGGTGTGATGGAGTATTCGTGGCAATTCTCGCTTCAAGAGCATGTGGTAGCAAGTTAGGATGAAGTCCTAAGTGATGTACTTCATGGATATATTATGAGAGTAGTCATTGTAATAGCATTAGGTCTCTTATGAGCCTAAAGTGCCCGGCCGGCTACAGTTTAAGTGAGTGTGAACACTTATGGCCATGTATATAAGTGAATTTATCTCATAATACAACATACTCTCCCATTGTGTAATTGACTCTTACTCTTGCTAATCCTCTTTCTAATATCTCTCCCTAATGCATACTAGTGAGTGTGTGTGAGTGAAGTGAGGTGAGAGGAGGGACGAGGACCCGTAGTGCAACGCGACGGTGTGACAACGCTCGCGGGAGACGTGTTGGAATTGCTTCTCAAGGAGTTGTAGAGCTTGGACACCTCAAGGGTTATGAGCTTGGCCATTGGAAAGATCCTCACGACAGTTGGGGTTCACCAGGTAATCTCTTTTTGGATGTGTTTCAAGGAGGGTTAGGGTGAGTCATAACATTTTTGGTGCCACTCTCGGGGAGCCATCCCTTAGCTTTTTCCATCCTTTTGCCTCTAATCTACATATAATCCATTGTCCATTATCTTAATTAATGGTTTCCCATGAAAAAGATATAGATTTGATGGTGATTTGTGTGAGATTTGGTGTAGAATAGCTCTCTTTTTGTTTTTGAAAAGAATGCTTTTTGCTTAATTTTTAGATTAATTTATTGTTTTTGATGTTGTTTTTGTGGTTTTTCATGTTCTTCGGACTTACTTGCACACAGTTTGTATTAGGCTTAGTTTGCATCCATTGCATTAAACAATGCAAGAGAATATAATTTTTAGTGAATGTTAAGCTCTCTTTAGTGTTAAACATAGAATTAAGATCATTAATTCTAGTTTAATTGTATGTTTGTTGTTGAAATTGTTTGATTAGAGTGTTAGCAAACATTAGGAGTTTGGACGGATCTGGCCCATTCTCAAATAATCTTCAAGTTTTTTGGCCATCATCTTCCTCAGTTTGACTCATCCTGTACGGTGGAATACTAACAGGGTGAGCACCAGGGATCAGGTCAATACGATGATCTACTACCCTTTCAGGTGGTAAGCCCGATGGCAGTTCCTTAAGAAATACATCTTAAAACGAATCAAGTATCTTCTGTAATTCTTTGCTTTCAAATACACTTAATTCATTGACATCCATAGAAGGTATGAGAAATGAAGAAAGTGGAATCAAGACACAATGAAAAGCAGTATACAATTAAGAATCCATTATATTGCCAAAATCAACTGTATTTACAAGAGGTCCCTGAGAGGGATGTATACAATCACCTAAGATACTATACTGGGTGTTCGTATGTTCAAAAGAAAATATGACTAGACCAATCTAACTGGACTTGAAGAGTCTTAAACCACTCAATCCCTAATAACAACTCTACATGTTCTAGGTGCATAATATAGCATTCCAGAGTATCTTCGTAGTCCTGAATCCGGATCGGCAGCATCTCCACCTTTCAATCCCATACTTGCCGACCTGTCACCATTTGGCCACCCGAATGGTTCACTCTTGCTTTCACACTATGTACATATTGGATTAGTGTCCATGGCTTATGGAATATGCCTATGCAGGTGATTGACACGTGTCATGCTGTATAGTTGGATATGATATTCCGCTGGGACTTGATGTTATCATGCCCGGAATATCTGGAGGACTTGGCTTTCCGCTGGGACTTGTGCCTTTGTGTACATGCCCGGAAACGCTTGGAGGATTGGCTTTCCACTGGGTCTGGTATCACATATACTTGCCTGGAAACGCCTGGTCTTATATGGTTTCATGAACGGAAATTGCTCATGCCAATGCTGCATTGCATAGCATCTTTATGTGCTTGCCTGCAAATGAAATTGCATGCTGTTTTCATGCCTGCATGACCTATGTGTAGTTCCGGGTAAGGGGACGTCCGCCCGTGAACCGTGCGTGTGAAACTGTGTGCTGACATGGTTGTGTGGCATGTGAACAGGTGGTAAGTATTACCCAATCTAGGCTCAAATAGCCCTTAGGACTTAGCCAATATTTATAAGTGAGTGCGTTCCCACTTCATTAAAGTTTGGGCGCCCAAAAGTCACTTATAAATTATGACCTCTTCCAAGTTCACACTCACTGAAGTCCCGAGGCGGATAAGACTCAATGTCCAGGACCTGATCCTCCCCTTTTACTCATAAATGGGCATCTCCCCATGTCCCTTCACCTGATTGGATCCCAATTCACTTACTTATTAAGAGAAATTCGTGTTTTCTCTTCATGAGGATTTTTGGAGGCTGAAAACTCTGTTTTTCCACCATTTCTCTCCATTTCCAAGCTCTCCATAGCCATACCCAACTTGCTAGGGTGTTTTCCAAGCTTCCAAGAGTGTTTCCAAGTGCTAATCACTCTCCTACTCACTCCTAATGACTGAAATTCAGCAAAACAGCTCTCATTTTTGCTGTAATTTCTGGTCTTTTTGCTGAAAACCCTAATTTCACCCTTCCTTTCTCAAGTTGAACCATAGGGGAAGCTTTCCCAATGTTCCCTTCATCCTCTTGAAGACTTTTGTCGCGAAGGATTGCGGCAAATCGAAGATATCAACACTTCTAAAGCTTCCAACGCGAAGGCTTCCGCTTGCAACAACTTCTATGAAGACTGGTAAGGTAATTGGACAATGTATTGTCATTACTTACTCAGTAGAAGGGCAGGACTCCTTGTTTAGCCGCCCTGTGTAGTATTTCTCTTGTCCTATGTGCTCTTGAAGATGTTGTTACCTTGCTTGGTAGAACATAGAGCCAATGGTAGAGAATATGGGCACTGAAGTCGGGCCGGGCATCAAGGCAGCTCCTTGGTGATCTACATCGACATACCATTATTTTCTAAATAGTGAATTTCATATGCATTGGCATGGAGGATTTGGCAATGGATGCCCGTGAAACTATGTATTGAATTTCTCCAATAGTAATACAATTTACTCAAGGGAGGGGTCGGCCGTTCCGGCTCATTGTGTGCCTCTTGTCAAATTCAGCAATTTACTTCTTGTATTTGAGCAAGTGTCCTTCAAATCTAAGTGTATTTAAATGTATTGATTAGCATTGTGTTCAACCAAGTTACATTGGTATCAGAGCATACGGTTCTCTTTCACTTCTATCGTGAGAGACGATCACCGTGAACACTAGCTATCTCTACACTTAGAACATTATGGACAGCCATACAATGAATGTTGGAGATGCTAATACAAGAGGGAGGGACAATGAAATGCATGCCTCCAATGCTTTACAGGATGAGCAAACTCATGTGGTGCACAATAGGGAACATGAATATGTGGGACAGCCGTCCTGTGGCAAAGAGAAGATGCAAGAAGAAGAGTCCATAGTCTTGAGGGTTGAACTTACTCGTATGCAGGCTCTTCTCCAAGCACAACAAGAAGAATTGAATCTCTATCGCCGCGAGGATCCATTGGTACATGACCGTTTGAAGACCAAGAAAGCTGAATCTTATATGGATCATGCAATGGCAATGATTGCTCAAGAGTTGCACATGCAACCGAGGGATGCAGCACGTGCATACTTGGCTCGTACCGAGGATGCCTATGCAGAAAAGGCAACCATCCCACATGTCTTGGAATCCCCACAAGTGCCCGAACAAGAAGTTATGTCTTAGAGGATGAACCTCCATGCGATGGGAGAGGAACAATCAGTGACTTCACGCCATGCAGGAATACCTCATGTAGCCCGTGAAGGATACAATGTTTATGGCAGTGGTCAAAATGTATGTCAAATGCCATTGCCGGCTGAAAATGTACATGCACAATACATGCAACATGGGCTGCAATTTTCTGTTGGTGCAGGTATTCCGCGTATCTCTCATGCCACTCATGCCTTCGAGTGTGCTCGTGAGGGAGAAGCTATGGCTGAAAATGTATCAATGCATGTTGAGGGGCCAGCCATGCCTCATGCTTACAGGGCACATGTATCTATGCCTTATGCATCACCTTTTGGTCCAAAAATGATGCCAGTCACACGAGTTGTCCCAATGGACAAACATGGGGGAAACATGTTGAGATGCACACACATGCATCAAAGTCTCGTGACTTCAAAGTCGGAGACAAATCTGTGAAGTTTGACACATATCATGGAGAGTATGATGCATCAAAGGCACTTGCTTTTATTGCCAGTTTGATATTGCTTTCAGTGATGAGGATTTCACTCAGAAATCCATGATCCGGCATGTAAGCATGTTCATGAAAGGCACTGCTGCCCATTGGTGGCTCACGGAGAAGCTCTCACCGAATCCCGTTAGATCATGGGAAGAGTTCAAGGAGAGGTTTTATGCTCAATTCTTGCCTCCCAATGCATTGAATGAGATAACAATGAAGTGGAATTGGGTAAAGCAAAATGAGGGGGAATCGGTAAATGCATATGTACAAAAGTTTTGGAAAGTGCTTTTGGAGGTGTCTCCATTTATGCATGTCACCGAGGTGGAAAGGAAGAGAAGGTTTCAATCGGGATTGCAACCCGTGTACAAAGCGGGATTACAAATGTATCCTGGTCATACCTTACACCAATTAATCGCAGCCGCCACCGCCACCGAGCAATTGGAACTCAAATTGAGTCGATCCAATAAGGCTAAACCCTCATTTCAAGGCAAAGAGAGGGCTGTCCAAAACCTGCAAAATGATGGACAGCCATCTAAAAGGGACCAAAACCAAGCCAAATCAGGTCCAAAAGCTGAAAATAAGTTTGCTAAAAAGCGCCCTTATAAGCCGGCAAACTTTGGTCTTAGTGCTGAGAAGAAGGAGTATATGCGTGAAGGCAAATGCTTTACTTGTGGCAGCACTGAGCACATGGCAAAAGCATGCCCAAATAAGAAGAACAAAGCTGAAAATGCTAACGTACAGAAGCCTAATGTGCATATGGTTCCGGATGTGCAGGGCAACACTTCACATGATAGCAAAGATAGGGTTGTATGCAAAGCTTGGGGACAACTCAAGGATCAGCCCGCTTTGTTCATGTTTGATGATTGTGCATCTGAAAATTTCATATCCACTCAGATGGCAGCTGCTTTGGGTATTGAAGTGGAGGACATGGGTCCTCAAATTGAAGCAGGGGCTGTCTTTGTTGGTAGAGAAGTGCAGGTCATGCCTATTTTTGGCAAGTTGCGCATACACATTCAAGGCTATGTGGATCATGAGGATTTTCTTGTGGCGCCTTTGAATGGCTGTGATGTATTGCTTGGAAAGCCTTGGCATACACGTATTGATCCGTGTAAGGCTTACAAGACTAACAGGAACACCTTCATACATAAAGGCCGAGAACATGTAATTGATGCTGGTGAAGAGGGTGATACCATTCCCCTTGTATCTCATGTACAAATTAAGAAAGTAATGAAAAAGAGTGTTTTTGCGTACTTGATTTTTGTACGAGATCATGTTGAGAAAAATAATGTACATGTAAACACTCTTAGTAATGATAGGCCGAAATTTTTGCAAGAGCACAATGATTGTTTTGCTAATGAGTTACCACCTGTACGACCGGAAGATCATCATATTGATCTTGTGCCGGGTAGCTCACCACCTAATAGGCCAGCCTACGTGTAAGTGCATCCCAAAAAGAGGAGATCATGAAGCAAGTAAATGAGCTTCTTGAGAAGGGTTTGGTTCAGCCAAGCTCTTCTCCATATTGTTCACCCGTCCTCTTAGTTCAAAAGAAGGATGGATCCTTTCGTATGTGTGTGGATTATAGAGCTTTGAATAAGCTTACCATCAAGAATCGGTTTCCGATTCCACGCATAGACGACATCCTTGACAAGTTGGATGGATCGGCATGCTTTAGCCGAATTGATCTTAAGAGTGGATATCATCAAGTGCGTGTAGTGCCTCAGGATGTACACAAAACTGCTTTCAGGACAGCATTTGGGCTTTATGAGTATCTTGTTATGCCTTTTGGTCTTACAAATGCCCCGGCTAGATTCAATAGAATGATGGATCGCATATTCCGTGGGTACAGGAAATTTACAGGTGTCTTCTTTGATGACATCCTAGTCTTCTCGAAGACTGAAGAAGAGCATAAAGCTCATTTGGCTATTGTTTTTGAAGAGCTCCATAAGCATAAACTCTTCATAAATGCAAAGAAGAGTGAGTTCTTCTTGTCAGAGATACATTATCTTGGGCATATTGTGTCCAAAGATGGAGTGCGGATGGATCCTGCAAAGATTGATGCAATTCGGAATTGGCCCGAATTGAGTTCGGTGCATGAGATCCGTAGTTTTCTTGGATTATGCTCTTACTACCGCAGGTTCATTCGGCACTTTGCATGGATTGCTTCTCCTTTGCATGATTTGACAAAGAAGAAGGCCGTGTTCAAATGGACTAATGTAGAGAGAGATGCATTCCTCAAATTGAAAGATGCAACTACTCATGGTCCAGTGTTGATCGTTCCGGATTTGCAAAAGCCTTTTTGTGTGGAATGTGATGCATCTGGAAATTGCATAGGGACTGTCCTTAATCAAGAGGGACATGCCGTGGCTTATGAGAGTCGTAGATTGCATGATGCAGAGCTATCTCTTGGCATTTATGAGAAAGAGCTCTTAGCTGTAATTCATGCACTTACTCACTTATAAAGCAATACTTGGGTTTTTAAAACCCTTTTACTAAGGTTCAGCAAAAAAAACGAAAGCAAGGACAAACAAGGCGTAGGTTTTTTTTAAAAAAAAAACAAAAGCTAAATTTATCCAAAAAAACCATCCAGCCGACGACTTTGCTTTTCGCGAATTCCTACAACACCTTAGCGTCGCCTTCATGCCACCCGTCGACTGCCCACGTGTGCCGCCTGCAGCGATTCTACGCATGACTGGTACCCGTCGACTTCCTGCGTGCGCCTGCCGATCGCCTGCTTGGCACTGCCGCCTGCGCACATATTTGGCCGCCTGCGCCTCCCTGCACAAACCAGCCCACGTGCGCTTGTCTACTTGCCTGCCTGCGTGTACATGCCTGCTTGCGTACGCATGCTTGCCTTCTTTTCACTTATGTGGACTGTGCAGCCACTCAGGCGCCACTTCTCTCCCTCTCTCTCTCTCATAGATTCGCACTGCCGACAGGCTGTTCTACTTCTCTCACCTCTTCTCTTTCGCAAACTGTTTATACAGTTGAAAACACACACATCCAGCCTTCTTCTTTGCAAAGCAAACAACCCATAATAAGACCACACCTTCATCACAGGTTCCTACGATGAAAAAGCAACATGCTGAAATTGAAAAAACAGCAGTATGCAGCAAGGAAAAAACATAAAGCTTCTCGAACTCATACCATTTCTTTGACCTCTTTTTCTCTACCTACCGACTTGCTCATTCACGAGGCTTGCTTCGATACCACTGTCAAATCCCCTTAGGATCTCCTCGTAGAATGCTCCTGGTACAAGACTCGAAACTTTGCAAAACAAACCAAACAAACATGACGAGGGTGTAGGCCTGACTCACCACCCAACCTTGACAGCCGTGGGCAAGCCCACAAGACTTGGTTGTCCCCACCTAGCCACGAGCTGAGCTAACTAGATGGACGTACGGACCAATCTCTATCTCGTGACGTCCCATACCGCCAGGAAGCTACCCTCGCGGGCCTTGAGACTGCTGCTGCCTCGGCTGCATGAAGCAGGTGCATGTCTCCACTAGATCGAGGCTCCTGACCATAGAGCTCTCACAAAGACACACGAGACTCTATATGACTAATGACTAACCTTGGCCACCCTTTTATAGGCTCTTGGTCGGTCATCGGGCGTCCACACTTGGGTGCCCGCCCGTTAGTCTATCCCTAACTCAGCTCGTCAATCAGCCTGCCTAGCTCCAAGCTTCCCCAACCTCGAAGCTAGTCTTGTGTGCGTGTAGCACACGGTAGATACACACTGTGCACATGACAGGTAGCAACCAGCATCGGTCGAAGGAGTGTGTGCCATGTGTTCATTATGGTGAGTGCGACCATGAAGACAAAGAATCCCTCTTCCATGTATGTGGCAAATGCAAAACTCAGAGTCACCACTCTCTCGTGTGTGCCCAGAGGCCTTTCTGGAACAGTTTGATGCTGTGCAGCACATGTTACTCAAGCGTAGGAAATCCCAGGATGTCGACCATCTACTGAAGTGCAAGAAGGAGCTTTAGAAGTTTATCAAAGATGCGAAGCAGGCTTCAGAGTGGCATGTCCAATATTCTCAATGGGCAAATTCATTGCAGGACATTCAATGGGCAGTTTATTCAACTAGACAGCTCTTGTCATATGTGAATCATGAGATTCAAAAACTGGAAAACGAGGACAGCAGTTTGGAGAGCATCTTGGAGAGTAACTCCCTAGTTCCTGATGCTGATTTCAATAATGTTGTTCCTTCTGTTACTCCTATGGGCAGTGAGCTTCATGATGTCCTTGTTGGGGTAAAGGCATTATGCCCACCCTTGTAGTGTGTACAAGCCCATAAGTTTTATAGTACATAGTACACTTAGTACTTTTAATGTACTAAGTGCACTATGTGTACTAGAGCAAATATACATGTGTGATAGGGGAGTCACACACTCATACTTTGTGAGTTGACTTATCCCCACACATCTCTCTCTCTCTCTCTCTCCCTTCTTCTTTGTGTGTGTCTCCCACATGAAACCCTAACTGTTTCAGCTGAGCTTCTTTAGCTCCCTTCAACTGGTATCAGAGCACAAGGCGTTGGCCACGAGTTGCAGCAAGGCGTTGGGCGTCAGACGCCTGGCCACAAGAGGGAGTGGTTGTAGCGCTGGCCACTAGGCGGAGGCGGCGGCCTGGCCACCGCAAGGCATAGCATCGCATACACTAGGGCTTGGCCACAAGGCGTAACAAAAGGGTACAAAGAGCAAGGAGCACGTGCGAAGCGGAGCGCTGCTCGGGCTGGAGTGCCTGGTTCTGGTGTGCAACTTCCGTGTCCCGATCCTAGCGTTGTGTTCGGACAGAGCGCCCACTCCGACCTCTCCCTTGCGACCTTCAGTGGCCAGCAGCTGAAGCCCGTCAATGAGCTCGCCCGCAAGGTTGGTGCTGGCGAGGCACGCGTGCAGATGATGGCGCCCAAGAAGGCAGCTCCCTTCAACAGCCGTACAACACACAAATACAGCATCCGTACTTGCACAACAGCAGCAAATACGACGCCCCCTCCCTTCCTGCAATAGAAATTAGAAATTTTTAGAGGTATTTGCTTCAATTTTGGGATTTGCATGTCCATTATCATCAATTGAACAGGTACAGGTCCTAATGGCTCAGATTTGAGCACAATTGGCAACATTGGGTGACATTGGTCACATTCCGGGTCAATTGGTAGGAAATTGGGTGTTAACATTTGGGGCTTTTGATGTAATTGTGCCATTGGGCATTCATACATGCTGTATGATGTGAGCAATCTCACATTCGGGGCTAAATTGCAGGAAATTGGAGTGCAAATCAAAGGGCTTTTGTGCCAATTGGCTTGTTTTGCATGCAGGCACTGGCATTTGATGCTTTGGGCAATGTGTTGATGCCTATCAAGCACTCAATGTGCCAGTAAATCAAGGGGCTTTTATGTATTGGATGTATATGTGGCCAGGGGGAAGCATTGTGAAGACTCTGGATGCCTTCATGTGCATTAATGTACCATTCATGATCAGAAATTGATCTTGAATCAAGGGGCTTTTCAAGATTTTGTGCTTGTTGAGCTTGGCAAAGCAGCAGGGAAGACTTTTATGCCTTGAACCCTCAGTAATCCACTTGCAGTCAAGGGGCTTTTGCCCAATTTCTGTCTGGGACTGTTGTATGCAGTGGTGGGGACTGTCAAGGTCTGATTTTCACTCATTTGGACAGCCAGGAGAGCATTTATTTTGCTACTGTACTTGCTGGTACAGATTTGGTACAACTTTGTACAAGTTTTGGCATGGCTGTACATTGATTTGAGTGAGGAAAAGCCTCATTTTCAGCTGCTGTACTTGCCGGCACAGATTTGGTACATCATTGGTGAGCACTTAGTACTGTTGTACAGTATTTTGGAAGGGGAATAGAGCACATCTAAGGTGCTATCATAAATCTGCAGCAACCAGATTTTGGTGATTTCATCACATTCAGTGGTAGGAGAGTTGCATTCGTGCTTCCGCAGTGGGAGATAAACTTTCGGAGAACAACTGTGAGCATTTTGTGTGCTTTTATGCAGTGTTTGCACATCTTGCAGGGAGTCAGGCATTGACTGTGTCAAAGGTTGCATATTGCTATGGCAACCATAGGTGAGAGCTCTTCATTGCTTCACATCAAGAAGCTTGAAGGCTCACATAATTATGACATTTGGCAAACCCAGTGCTATAATGTGTTGCTCCAGAAGAAGCAGCACAAGCCCATCAAAGAAAGGGGTGTAATGCCCGCTTCTCTTACTGCTGAAGAATGGGAAGATATGGATGAGCTGGCAAGATCCACCGTCATGTTGTCTGTGTCAGACTCTTTACTTTTCAGCATACGTGAAGAGAAGACAGCTTGGGGAATGTGGCAAAGATTGCAAGACTTGTATGCCCAGCAAAGTGCTTCAAGCAAAGTGTATTGGTTGAAGAAACTCATAGGTCTTCAAATGAAGGAAGGGGCATCTATGACAGCCCATCTAAATGAGTTTAATGGTGTTGTCAGCCAGGTCATCAATCAAAAGTTGGCAATGGACGATGAGTTCAAAGCCACCTTTCTCTTATGCACTTTGCCAGAGAGTTGGGACACATTGAGGACAGCCACTAGCAATTCAAATGCTATGCTGTCATATGCAGATGTGGAGGGTGCTCTCCTTCAAGAGGAGATGAACAGGAAGAACAACTATGTTGGAAAGTCCAATGCAATGAATGCACGTGGGAGATCCCAGCAAAGGAGTAAAAGCCAAGAACGGGGAAGGAGCAAGTCCCGCTCCAAAAAGGACTTGGAATGCCATTATTGTGGCAAGAAGGGACATTTCAAAAAGCAATGCTACAAATGGAAGAATGATCAAAAGGAAAAGGGCAAAGGAAAAGACAAAGACAAAGATGAAGCCAAAGATGCAAAGCCAAAGGGCAAAAGTGGAGTCAAGATTGAAGAAGTCAATGTGTCACATGCAGGTGACAGTGAGGATGAAGTCCTATTCATGTCTTCACTTGATGCCCATTCACTCCATGGAGGAGATAGTCATGGTATGCACTCATGGATCATTGATTCAGGTGCCTCCTTTCATGTCACAGGTTGCACAGAGACTTGTTTGTGAGGTATACTGCTGGCAATGAAGGAGTAGTTTATTTGGTGACAACCATGCATGCTAGATTCTTGGCAGAGGTGATGTGAGGCTTGTGTTTTCAGATGGCTCAGCTTATGCTCCATGATGTCAGGCATGTGCCTGAGATCAAGAAGAACGTGTTTTCTATTGGACAGCTTGATGATGCTGGTTATGTTACCACATTTGGTGGTGGAAAGTGGAAGATTAGTAAGGGCTCACTGGTTGTTGCCAGAGGATCTAAGGTGGACACTCTTTACTTGATGCATGCTAATGTTTGTCACCATGCTAATGTAAATGCAACCGAGCTGCCGGAAATCTCTATGTGGCATAGCCGGTTGGGACACATGAGTGTCAAAGGAATGGAGCAATTGTCTCGTTTTGGTTACTTGCCTTCTCTAAAGTTCTCAAGTTTTCAGTTTTGTGAGCATTGTATATATGGCAGGCCACCTTGCGTGTGGCATCATCAATAAAAGACACAAAATATTTTGCCCCTCCCAAAGAAAGCTGAGGCATCTCACATACATCTGTATGCACAAGCTCTAACTGAGCATCTTTCTGTCCAAAAGCTTTCTTGTGGGGGCACTGGAGTTTGGGTTTATCCTCTTCGTTTGAAGAGTGATACATTCTCAGTGTTTGAGAAGTTTGTTGCTCATGTTGAGAATCAAACTGGCAAAACACTGAAGGCTTTGCGTTCCGACAATGGTGGAGAGGATATGTCCAAACAGTTTCAGGACTTTTGTGATGCTAAAGGAATCAAGAGGGAGCTCTCTGCTCCTTATGATCCTCCACAAAACGGGACAGCAGAGAGGATGAACAGGACCATTCTGGAGAAGGTCCGTTCTTTGTTGTCACATGCTGCGTTACCTCATGGTTTTTGGGCTGAAGCTGTTATGACAGCCGTTCATCTTATAAACAGGTCACCTAACACGAGGCTTGGTGGGAAAGTGGCAGAGGAAGTATGGACAGGGAAGCCTCCGTCCTACAAGCACTTGAGAGTGTTTGGTTGCGTTGCGTACGTGCACATACGTAGGGAAATACGCACCAAACTTGATCCTAAGTCTCACAAATGCATATTCCTAGGATATGGTGACAGAGGTGAAATGGGGTATAGACTTTGGGATCCAGTGAATAGAAAGATTATACGCAGCAATGATGTCATTTTTGATGAAACATGCATGTATAAGGAGCTTGCAAGGCAACAGGAGCCTGGCAGAGTCATCTTTGATGATGATGGACATCATGGACAACAACCAAGGGTTGTAAATCAGCCGTTACAGCAACAAAACCAGTCCTTAAATGGTGCTGAAAATGGTCCAAATGGACAGCCAGAAGATATCCCTATGGATATCTCACAGTTAGAGGAGATACCGGGCATGATCTTTCAACCTTATGGCATGGAACAGGAGCCACCAATAGGTGATATGCAGGCTGGACAACAACCTGCAAATGATGATCATTGGGTACAGAGGTCCACAAGACCCTCCAGACTCCCTGACAGGTTTGTTCCAGGGGTTGACTACTTGATGCTCACTGACTGTGGGGAGCCCTCTTGTTATAAGGAGGCTTTACAGAGGGCAGACAAGGCTCTTTGGGAGCGTGCTATGAAGTCAGAGATGGATTCTCTGCACAAAAATGGAACATGGAAGTTGGTGCATTTGCCTACAGGCAAGAAGGTTTTGCCATGCAAGTGGGTTTACAGGCTCAAAGTTGCACCTGATGCAAAGCCAAGATACAAAGCCAGGTTAGTGGCTAAGGGCTTCAGGCAGGAATATGGTGTGGACTTTGATGAGATCTTCTCTCCAGTGGTCAAAATGACCACACTTAGAGCTGTATTAGCTTTGGTTGCTCATGATGATCTGGATTTGATTCAGATGGATGTGAAGATTGCTTTTCTTCACGGTGATCTCCATGAGGAGATATATACGCAACAACCAGAGGGTTATGCAGTGCATGGAAAGGAGAAGCTTGTATGCAAGCTGAAAAAGAGTCTTTATGGGCTCAAACAGGCACCAAGGGAATGGTATCATAAAATTGATACATTCATGAAATCCCAGGATTTCAGGAGGAGTGACATAGATCACTGCTTATACACCAAGAAAGCTTTGGATGGCAGTCTATTGATCCTCATCTTGTATGTTGATGATATGTTGATTGTCGGGAAATCTCGTAAAGAGATGGATGCCTTGAAGAAGAGGCTGCATCAGACCTTTGATATGAAGGATTTGGGTGATGCAAATCACACTTTGGGTATGCGGATACTTCGGGACAGAAATCAACATGTGTTGTATTTGTCTCAGAAGGAATACATTGGCAAAGTTTTGCAGAGGTTCTGTGACATGTGAGAGGTTATGACCGTCGTAAACACAACCTTAGTCTACACTTAACTGCACTTAATGATGTTTAAGAGACAAACAGATATGTGTCAATGCAATGCAGCTATATTATATGAATGAATGGAGTTACAATGAGATCCAAATGGATCTGTACTGCTGAATATGCTGAATATGCTGAATAAACTGAATGAACTGCTGTCCCCTATCTTTCCCTTGTTTCCTGGGAAGGAAAGGCTGAAGGGATGCTTTGGAACAGATGCGGAATGCTGGCCTGATGATGAAACGCTGATGCGTTTGCAGATCCGAGAGCTGATGATGATGCGTTTGCTGAAAATGATGCTGAGGATAATGCGTTTGCTGAGGATGCTGCACCCAAGGCTTCCTGGAAGGAGATGCGTTGGAGCACAATGGGCTGAATGCTGCTATGATCAACCTGAATGGCTGAATGGAGAGGCTCTTCTATTTATATGCATGAGGGATGCTGGTCGGCCAGCATTAATGCAGTCGGCCAGATGCTGTATGTCCACGACTGGGCATAAATACCATAAATGCCAGTCGGCTGGTCATAAAATACCTGAAAAATGCCTGTAAAATTCTGATTAAATGCCTAATGAACCAGATGATGCTAATGATGCCATGTCACTGTACACCTGATTGGTGTGCACGTGACATTCCCCGCTGCTAAATTGTTGCTGGGTGATAAACCTGGCAACCTTCGACTACTCTGTGATCCTTCTCCTCCGAACCACTGCCCCCTTCTGTCTTCTGCTGGGACTAAGGCCGTCTGCAGGAGTGAAATCCTTTGAGCCAAGACTCTATGTACTGTGGGAACTGAATGGCAAATACCTGAGTCACCCCTGACCTGCCTTTGGAAACCTTTCACCTACCATCTCCGTCGTACCTGAAGCTCTGAACCTTCTGAGGCGATGTTGGAGCAAACTTCCGTCTTCTGTGGAAGAGAAACCCCCTGCTACTGCCAGTTGAAGTCCAAAACTTATGTCCTCCTTTGATGATGGATGTCCTTCTTCCCTGCGAGTTCATGGGTAACATGTATGCAAGACTGACTGCTAAGATGACTGCTATGATGACTGCTATGCAAACCATGTGCAACCCTATATGCTGTGCAAGAATGCAGATGGATGGGTTACTGATGCAGACCTAAGGGAAAATCCCTAAGGGTGGCTTGCAAAATTTTGAGAACTGGGTTCAACTGTGCGGAAGCGATAAAAATGATGACTGACTGAATGACTGATGAACTGAACATGCTCTAACGCTGGTTACCCTGTAACGCTCTGATACCAATGTGACATGTGAGAGGTTATGACCGTCGTAAACACAACCTTAGTCTACACTTAACTGCACTTAATGATGTTTAAGAGACAAACAGATATGTGTCAATGCAATGCAGCTATATTATATGAATGAATGGAGTTACAATGAGATCCAAATGGATTTGTACTGCTGAATATGCTGAATATATGCTGAATATGCTGAATAAACTGAATGAACTGCTGTCCCCTATCTTTCCCTTGTTTCCTGGGAAGGAAACGCTGAAGGGATGCTTTGGAACAGATGCGGAATGCTGACCTGATGATGAAACGCTGATGAGTTTGCAGATCTGAGAGCTGATGATGATGCGTTTGCTGAAAATGATGCTGAGGATGATGCGTTTGCTGATGATGCTGCACCCAAGGCTTCCTGGAAGGAGATGCGTTGGAGCACAATGGACTGAATGCTGCTATGATCAACCTGAATGGCTGAATGGAGAGGCTCTTCTATTTATATGCATGAGGGATGCTGGTCGGCCAGCATTAATGCAGTCGGCCAGATGCTGTATGTCCACGACTGGGCATAAATACCATAAATGCTAGTCGGCTGGTCATAAAATACCTGAAAAATGCCTGTAAAATTCTGATTAAATGCCTAATGAACCAGATGATGCTAATGATGCCATGTCACTGTACACCTGACTGGTGTGCACGTGACAGGTTCAATATGGAAGGGGGGAGGAAAACTAGTACTCCTTTGCTTCCATATGTGAAACTCAGTGTTGAGATATCGAGCTCATCTAGTGAGGCGGTGGACACTGATGACCCGCTTGGGGGATAGGCCCCACACTTACACCACTGGCATGGTTGGTGAGATCTTGGGTGATATGCGGCCAGTGGGATGACAGGCTGTGTGACAGCCATTCTAGAGACTGGCATAGTTATAGCGCCAGCTCATTTAGTCGGGTTCACACTATAGAGAACCCGTGTATGCATTGGTTGAGTACCTTTCATATTATGAGTACTCTTATTCTTGTATATGGTGTATTGAGTGTTGAGTAGAGAAGAAGAAGATTTCAGCCTCTCACCTTGTGTGTTCTCTATTAGGGTTTTGTGAGTGTGTGTGTGTGCTTGCAAGAGCTCAAGCTCTCTTCTCCCCTGCATCTTTTCATGGTATCAGAGCCTGGTTCGTGCTAAGGGCTGAGCTGCAAGCAAGAGAACCACAGGAAGCGGTACGAGGGTAAGAGCTTCAACTACTCTTCCCTATTTGTGTTGGTGACTACACCCTTGTCGGGAGCTCTACAGGAGGCACCGGCAACGATCTCTGATTGAGGAGCTTTCTTCGCGGGAGTAAAGCTATAGGGCAACTATAACGTCCTATCGGACAAAATTTTCGAGACCGAAAACGCGTTTCGGGCGCGTCTGGATCTCCGTTTTTCAGAAAGCAGGCGATTTCGAGCACTGCGGGTAAGTCATCGATTCTTTGCAGAACCCTGTTTTAAGAACTGCAGGAAGACAGATTGACTGTGCAGACACTGTGGGTGCTGCAAAGAGGTCTACAGTTGCCATTGGGTGTATGTATGCACATTGAAGTCACTGGTTGTGACATTTGAGAGTACTACAGTACCGCTGTGCAGAAAATACAGCAGGTTGTGCAGAAAAACCAGAGTGCAGTTTCTGGTAAAATTGTGTGTTTGGTAAGATGTCAAATGATGGGATAACCCAGATTGTGGCTGAGAAGCTTGATAAGAATAACTTCCATGCTTGGAGGTTCAGGTTGACGAACTTCCTGATGGGAAAAGGCTATTGGGACTACATAGAAGGTGAGCATGAAGAGGCACCGGAGATACCGGATATAAATCCGACTGCTGCAGATGTGAAAGAGTTTAAAGACTGGAATCAAGGAGCCAGGAAGGTTATGTATTGGCTCTCCATTAGTATACAGGATACCATGATTGAGCGCATTCAGGATGCCAAGTCCCCCAAGGAGGCGTGGGACACCTTGGTAAAGCTCTATGAAACAAATACCAAGGCACGTAAGATACAGTTGAAGAATGAACTTCATACTGTGGAGAAAAAGAGCATGTCTGTGAATGACTATGCGCTGAAGATAAAGGGTATTGTGGAATCCCTTGCATCTATTGGTGTGTCAGTAGATGATGATGACAAGGTGGAAGTCTGTCTACGTGGTCTCGGGCCACAATACAAGGCGTTCAAGACGTCCATTCAGACTTGGGAAAACATTCCCAACTTTACAGATTTGGTGTCTATGCTGATTATCCAAGAGAAGAGCTTGGGTGAAGACCAACAGCCTTCACAAAGCAAAAACAGTTCAGAGCAACAGGTCTTCTACACGAGTTCAGGAAGAGGACGAGGTAGAGGAGGCCGTGGACGTGGTCAAGGAGGTGGCCGAACAGGTAATCAGAATTATGGCCAGCAGCAGCAGCAACAACAGCAGTCCCAGAATCAACAACAGCAGTCCCAGAATCAACAACAACAACCACACGCAGGTGGAAGAGGCAAATTCAGAGGCAGGGGGAGTCAAAGAGGCCGTGGAAATTGGCAAAGGCAATATAATGATGCACGTGAATGCTATTATTGTGGTAAGCCTGGACATGTGCAAGCAGAATGTTATAAGAAGCAGGCTGACATGCAAAATGGGAAAGTGCAGCAAAACAACTATACATCCTCAAGCAGAAATAATGAGGATAATGAAAGGTTGTTTGTTATGCAGCATGTCGTGAATGCCATGTCTGAAAATGTTGATGCAGCACAAAAAGATAATGTATGGTATGTGGATTCAGGCGCTTCGAACCACATGACGAGTCATGGGGAGTGGTTCAAGGAGATGAAAAACCCGAAAAGACCAAGTTTTGTGGAAACAGGGGATGACACTGCTCATCCAATTGCCCAGGTTGGAGATGTGCCATTGTCTATGCAGGATGGCAAAGTGAAGTACCTTGCAGATGTACTTCATGTACCGAACATAACAAAGAATCTGGTTTCAGTTGGCCAGATGATTGAGCAGGGTTTGCAGGTCCGGTTTAACCCTGATGGGTGTTATGTTGAAGATTTCAAAGACAAGTGCAGGTTGGTTGCAAAAGGCAACAGAGTGGGCAGAATGTTTACGTTGAATGTAGACATGTCTGAAATGAGTGCTGCGATGTTTGCAAATGGTTCAGGAATTGTTGCAGACACAGACATTTGGCATAAAAGGATTGGACATATAAATGTGCAGAGATTGAAGTCTATGCAGACAAAAGGAATTGTGATAGGGCTGCCAAAATTTAAAGTGGAAGGTATGCAGAAAATATGTGAAGTATGCCAATTTGGGAAGCAAACAAAGCATGTGTTTCCACGTAACAGATATGTGAGCAGAAATGCACTAGATGTTGTGCATTCAGATGTATGGGGTCCTATGAAGACCATATCTATGGGAGGCTGCAGGTATTATGTAACTTTCATTGATGACCACACAAGGAAAGTGTGGGTATATTTTATGAAGGAGAAGAGTAAGGTGTTCACTCACTTTCAGAATTTCAGAGTTTTGGTTGAAAAGCAAACAGGGAAATATGTAAAGTGCCTAAGGTCAGATGGAGGGGGAGAGTACTTCTCCAATGAGTTCTCTGAATTTTTGAAGAAGAATGGTATTCGGAGACAGTTTACATGCAGATACACTCCGCAGCAAAATGGAGTTGCTGAGCGGAAAAACAGGCACATTGCAGAGATTGCGCGAGCATTGATGGAAGAGAAGAATATGCCGCATTGCTATTGGGCAGAGGCTGTTTCTACAGCAGTATACATCATGAACAGGACTCCAACTGCAACCATACATGATGTAACTCAGAGGAGAGGTTTACTGGCAGAAAACCAGATTTGTCTTATCTGAAAGTCTTTGGATGCATTGCATATGTGCATGTGCCAGATGAGCTGAGAACTAAGCTGGATCCAAAAGCTGAAAAATGTGTGTTTATTGGATATTCCCTTGAGCAAAAGGGATACAGGTGTTATAACCCTGCTACACGTGAGTTGAGGGTAAGCAGGGATGTTGTCTTTGATGAGATGAGCAGCTGGTATGCTGCTGAAAAAGAAGCTGTTGGGGCTGATGTGAGTGGAAGTGTGGTTGCACAGAATGCAGGTCAGCGATCACAGTCTTTGAGTGGACCAGGAGAGTCCTCATCTAGTGGGTCTGTTGATAGACCATGGAGTGGCAGGTTGCGTCATAATACCAGCCCTGCAAATGTGATTAGTACATCACGTAAAGGAAAAGAGAGTGTGGTTGAGCCCCTTGGTATGCCTGACATTTCTGCAGGGCATTCTCATGTTGATGGAGAGTCTAGTGGCTCAGATATGAGCCTTGATGAGGAGCTTGGGATCCCAGCTATGAGAACACCTGGTGTAAAGAAGGCTATGGAAGCCATGAATGAAAAGCTGCGAAGATCTGGGAGAGTGAAAAATCTTGTGCAGAGATTTACCTATGATGGTTATGTGGCACATCACTATGCATATATGGCAAAGGTTGTGCAGGTTGTTGAGCCCACATGCATTGATGAGGCTGTTGGAAATGTGTGTTGGGAGAAAGCTATGGATGAGGAGATGGATGCACTATATGGAAATGAAACTTGGCAATTGCCTGAAGGCAAGAAAGCCATTGGATGCAAGTGGCTGTACAAAGTTAAACATAACAGTGATGGAAGCATAAACAGGTACAAGGCTAGATTGGTAGCCAAAGGATATGCGCAGACATATGAGATTGATTATGAGGAAACTTTCAGCCCAGTTGCCAAGATGGCAACGGTGAGAGTTGTGATAGCAGTGGCTGCGTCAAAGCAATGGTCTTTACATCAAATGGATGTAAAGAATGCATTCTTGTATGGGGATTTGCAAGAAGAGGTGGATATGAGGATGTGGGTCACCCCGAGCATGTTTGCAGGTTGAAGAAAGCCTTGTATGGCTTAAAGCAAGCACCAAGAGCATGGTCTGACAAGATTTCTGAATATCTTGTCACTATTGGCTTTTATGTAGCCAATGCAGATTTCTCGCTGTATGTGAGACATGGTGATAGAGGGGTTGTGCTTGTTGTCATCTATGTAGATGACTTGATCATTACGGGGGACCATGATGCAGAGATCTTTGATGTAAAGATCTTGCTAAGACAGAAGTTTGAGATGAAGGATCTGGGGGAGCTCAGATATTTCTTGGGCATTGAGGTGATTAGGTCACCACATGGTATTGGATTACTGCAGAGACAGTATGGCTTGGACATGTTGTCCAAGTATGGTATGACAGACTGTAAGCCTATTTCCGTGCCATTGGATCAGAATGGCAAGTTGAGTGCAGATTCAGGAGAGATCTTGGAGGATCCTACTATGTACAGACGCATAGTAGGAAATTTGATCTACATGACGATCACCAGACCAGATTTGAGCTATGCTGTTGGGTTGGTGAGTCAGTTTATGGAGGTTCCACGGAAACCGCATTTGGATGCAGTGAGACTTTGCATTGTGGACTATTCTATGAGACTGGGACAGAGATATGTGTGCATGGGTACACAGATGCTGATTGGGCTGGCAGTATCTCAGATAGAAGATCTACCAGTGGATTCATGTTTTCTTTGGGGAGTGCTGCTGTGACTTGGAGCAGCAAGAAGCAGCCTACGGTTGCTCTATCGAGTACAGAGGCCGAGTACAGAGGAGCTGCTATGGCAGCATGTGAGGTAGCTTGGTTGAGAAAGCTACTTGCAGATTTGGGTCTATCAGTGGATAGACAAGTTGTCATTTTCTGTGACAACATTAGCAGTATACAGTTGGCGAGGAACCCAGTCTTTCATGTTCGTACGAAGCACATAGAGGTCCACTACCACTTCGTCAGAGAGAAGGTCTTGGCAGGAGATCTTGACCTTGTTTATGTCAGCACAGAGGATCAGGTAGCTGACATCTTCACCAAAGCATTGGGTACAGAGAAGCTCCGCAGATTCAGGGCTTCGCTTGGTGTACATGAGATGGAGTTGAGCTCGAGGGGGAGTGTTGAGATATCGAGCTCATCTAGTGAGGCGGTGGATAATGATGACCCGCCTGGGGGATAGACCCCACACTTACACCACTGGCATGGTTGGTGAGATCTTGGGTGATATGCGGCCAGTGGGATGACAGGCTGTGTGACAGCCATTCTAGAGACTGGCATAGTTATAGCGCCAGCTCATTTAGTCGGGTTCACACTATAGAGAACTCGTGTATGTATTGGTTGAGTACCTTTCATATTATGAGTATCCTTATTCTTGTATATGGTGTGTTGAGTGTTGAGTAGAGAAGAAGAAGATTGCAGCCTCTCACCTTGTGTGTTCTCTATTAGGGTTTTGTGAGTGTGTGTGTGCGCTTGCAAGAGCTCAAGCTCTCTGTCCCCCTGCATCTTTTCACTCAATGCTATGGACAGCCCATAGTCGGATAGTGGCAGGGTTGATATGGCCAAGATTCCGTATACTTCAGCTTGTGGCAGTCTCATGTATGCCATGGTTGCTACCAGGCCGGACATTGCATTTGTAGTGGGAGTGGTTACTAGATACATGGCCAACCCTGGCAAGAAGCATTGGAAAGCAGTGAAAGGTGTCATGAGATACCTGAAGAGCACACAGGATATGTGCATCTGCTTTGGCAAACAGGATGCATTAGTGCATGGTTACACGGATTCGGATTATGCCGGTCATCTAGATAACCGGAAGTCTACTACCGGTTATGTGTTTACATTCACAGGAGGTGCTGTGTCATGGATATCCAGGATGCAGAAGTGCACTGCCTTATCTACTACAGAGGCCGAGTATATTGCAGCCACAGAGGCTTGCAAGGAGGCATTATGGCTATCTCGGTTAGTGGTTGATTTGGGTTATACAGGGGATATTCCATTGTTGCATTGTGACAGTCAGAGTGCCATCCAGTTGGCAAAGAACCCTGTCTTTCATGCAAAGACGAAGCATGTGGATGTGAAGTATCACTTCATCAGAGAGGTGATAGAGAACAAGCTGGTTCAGCTTGTCAAGATTCATACAGATGACAACCCGGCTGATCTGTTGACAAAGAGTTTGCCTCCAGAGCGGTGTGCTCATTGCAGACACTTGATGGGCATTGGATGAGGCCAGTTTCAGCATTGATATGGCCTTGTATATTATCATGTACATGCTGATTTTTTCTTTTCCTTCATTTAAGGGCACTTTGCCTTTAAGTGGGAGGTTGTTGGGGTAAAGACATTATGCCCACCCTTGTAGTGTGTACAAGCCCATAAGTTTTATAGTACATAGTACACTTAGTACTTTTAATGTACTAAGTGCACTATGTGTACTAGAGCAAATATACATGTGTGATAGGGGAGTCACACACTCATACTTTGTGAGTTGACTTATCCCCACACATCTCTCTCTCTCTCTCTCTCTCTCTCTCTCTCTCTTCTTCTCTGTGTGTGTCTCCCACATGAAACCCTAATTGTTTCAGCTGAGCTTCTTTAGCTCCCTTCAGTCCTTGCACAAAGGAGAATTTGATCAGAAATTAGCTGTGTGGAAAGTGTTTCTCATGTTGTTCCATCCTTGCATGGTGATACTGAGTCTGAACAACATTTTGATTATATCCTTCATGTTAGTGATGGTCTATGGCATAAGCAGAATGAAAAGCTGGTCCTTGCTGAAGAAGAGAATCAGGATGCATCCGATGAAGAAGAAGATTATGCCAATGATGAGCCAGATGTGTGGCACGAGTTCTCACCTGTATCTGTAGTGCAGGTTATGGTCAACTTTACAAAGATGTTTCGAGCTGCAACTTTCATACCTCCCACATTTCGACATTCTTATGATCACTTTGATTTGGGGTACCAATCAGCCCCAGTGGAGGTGTTCTCAAGCTATAAGTCCTGAAGTGTTCAACATGATACTCGTGTGGAGCATGATACCCAAGTTGTGGCCAGCCAAGAGAGAAAGTATCCAAGTTATGTCCAGTCCACAACAGAGTTGCTTTATGATCTTGAAGATGAATAACTTGCTGCATATTCCAATGGTGTAAATGGGTTAACTATTAATGACTTGTTCAGTCATGAAGTAGGTTGTTCTGAAGCTGATGATGTGGAACATCCCACTATGGATGAAGAAGAGCTGCCCAAGATGCACGAAGCTGTCACTCTGACATTCATTGTGAAGTTTATGAAGACGTCGATGACCTGGTGGTTCATCCAGTAGATGTCGATAAGAAAATGGTAGCTTGGGAAAGGCAACTTGCAGGGGAGGATCATGACAAGATGCCATCTTTGCTTGGTGATTCCAGTTTTCTTGATCAAGGGTTTGATCAGGGATGCAAAGTTTCTCTAAGTTTGCCGATATGGGACCCAAAGCCAAATGATATTGATGAGGAGGCTGTGCTCCTTGCTATAGCAGCTCTTGTAGACCATAGAGAGCTTTCAGATGGTATTGTCGATGCTGGGGAGACATGCCTAGCTAGGGACCAAGCATTTGACACGCTGAAGAGAGAAGCGTGGAGATGGGATGCAATGCAGAAATACATAGATGTACAGCTCGATCAAGCCTTCCAAATTAGCTTTGATGGTGTGAAGCTGGTAGTGTTGGAAACTGAGCGCCAGGGAGAGAACAGTTCTCTATGGTGATTCCCAGTGGAGGAAGAGGATGACAGTGAGATTCATTCGACCGCTTGTACATTGTCAGTTCCTGTACCTGAGCAAGTTCACGACTCTAGCATGATGTCTAAATGTAACAGGCTGAATTCGGATGGTGACGGTACTATTACAGAAGCTGTGATAAGCGTGAACGTATGGTTTGAACCGGTGAGAGAGTTGCAGTGGTGGAGACCAATTGAGAAGTGGTGGCTGGATAGCTAGAGTAGATAGATGCTATTGTACAATGAGTACAACGAGGCCGTGGGGATAGGTAAAGAGAAGAAGTATCATATCGTTATCCTGGTGGTAGCGTTGAGTGCGAAAAACAACAATAAGAAAGTGAACGAACACCGAGAAGTTCGGTGGAGCAGGGTGGATGTTTCCGCAGCTAGGCTCACAGTTGCTAAAGGCTGCCACGTCTCATGTGGTTCGTATAGGTGGATTGAGCAGATGAAGTATGTTACCAAGATGGTGGAAAGGAGGAAAAAAGTCACAGATAGGCAGGAGAGAGGTCTCTCAGATTCTCGGATGGATGAGAAAGTGGATCACCAGAATGCAGTATATGCTCAGATGCTGAGTAGGTTGTCTGAATTGAGGGTGCAGTGTTGCTTTTAGTTTATCATGTTGTTCATGATGGGCCTTATGCTTTCCAGGAAGTTGTGGTTCATGTGCATAATGGGATTGTTCTATGTGTTCATGATGCTTTCTTTCACCATGGATATGGTGAAGAGAAGACTTGCTGATGGGATGGATGCAATCACAGATGGTTATGGCATGAAGGCTGATGTTGGCGGTGTGTGCTAGGAGATATCCTTGACGTTAGATGCCTTTTCTAGTGATGTTTCCACAGGGTACCACAACTATGAGGCAGAGAGGTTTATGGCATTTCCTTTGGTCAGCCAGGTTCCAGTTCCTATTATGATGCTGGTAAGAGCTTATGCAATGGTGCATAAGGTGCAACATGTAGATGCTGGTGATTCTTCATCGACACACTTTCTTAATGATAGGCTAGTCTTGGCTTGTGATGCAATTGCTGGAGGCTACAACAACAAGAGCTGCAACTATACTTTGGAGACAACCACCAACAAACACTATAGAGGATTGTTAAGCAAGGCTTTGAGTTGTTCCACGTTCCAATAGAGTTGCAGTCTCAGAGGTTTTAGGGAACCCACCTCCTACAAGACCCAGTAGTATCACCGATGCAACCTCTACTCTGGGCAAACTCAAGTTAACTCAAACAGAACCCACATCATCCTCTTCTCTGTTGAGATGTCAAGCTCAACATGAGTTACACTCACAAGACACCTACATGACCATTCGACATTTACATCACTGGCGGGTCTGGTAGCGAGCACCGACATATCTTCGCCCACAGATTCTATAGCTAGACTACACCAACTAGTCCACACCTACCCACTCTACTTTAGCATGTTCACATTATGTACCGCTTGTATATACTCTAGTATGTGTGTTAGCCACTTTATCTCCTTTGTAGACCTCTCTTCTTGAAGAATAAGAACAATTTTCAATCTATCATCTTGTGTGTTCTCTTCTGGGGTTTGTGTGTGTGTGTGTGTGTGTGTGTGTGTGTGTGTGCGCGCTTGAAAGAGCTCAAACACATTCTCCCCTGCATCTTTTCATGGTACCAAAGCCTATGTCATGCTAAGAAGATGAGGTGAAAGCAAGATAATCATAGGAAGCGGTACGAGGGTAAGAGCTTCATCTACTCTTCCCCCTTTTTGTTGGCTACTACATCCTTGTCGAGAGCTCTTCAGGAGGCACAAGCAAACGAACTCCGATTGAGGAGCTGTCTTCACTCACGGGAGCAGACCTACATGGAAACTATAGCATCCTTTGGATAATATTTTTTGGACCAAAAACGCATTTTGGGCGGATCTTAAACTCCATTTTTTAGTTCGCAGGCATTCGCGTGCACTATCGGGTAAGTTTTGATTCTCTGTAGATTTTAGTTTTTGGAATTACAGGAAAGGCAATTGGTTGTGTAGACACTGTGTGAACTACAAAGAGGTCTTACAGTTGCCATTGCGTGTATGTATGCAAATTGAGGTCACTGGTTGTGACAATTTGGGTGCACAAGAGTGTTGTTTTTGGTGAGTTTGTATTGCAGACAAGATGTCAAATAATGAAATTAACCATATTGCTACCAGAAAAGCTTAACAAGAACAACTTCCATGCTTGGAGGTTTAGACTTACAAATTTGTTGATGGAAAAAGGCTATTGGGACTACATTGAAGGTGAACATAAGGAGGCACCAGAAATGCCAGAGATTAATCCAATTGCTGTAGATATAAAAAAATATAAGGATTGGAATCAAGAAGCAAGGAAAGTCATGTATTGGATTTCTATTAGCATACAAGACACTATAATTGGACATATACAAGATGCCAAGTCACCCAAGGAGGCATGGGACACCTTGGCGAAGGTGTATGAAACTAACACCAAGGTATGAAAGATTCAGCTGAAGAATGAGCTTCATACTATGGAGAAGAAAAATATGTCTGTGAATAATTATACCTTAAACATCAAGGGCATTATGGAATCCCTTGCATCTATTGGTGTTTCTGTTGATGATGATAATAAGATGGAAGTATGTCTACATGGTCTTGGGCCACAATACAAGGCATTCAAGACTTCAGACTCAGGAGAACATTTTCAACTTTACAAATTTGGTGTCAATGCTGATCATTGAAGAAAAGAGTTTGGGTGAAGACTAGCCTTCACAAAACAAAGGTAGTTTGGAGCAACATGCTTTCTACACAAGTGCAGGTAGAAGACGAGGTAGAGGCTAGGTCGTGACCAAGGTGGTGGTCAAACAGGTAATCAAAATTATGGGTAGCACCAACAGTCCGAGGATTCACAACAACAACACATAGATGGAAGAGGCTAGTTTAGAAGCAGGGGGAGTCAAAGAGGTCATGGAAATTGGCAAAGGCAACATAATGATACACGAGATTGTTTTTACTGTGGTAAGCCTGGATATGTGTAGGCAGATTGCTATAAGAAGCAGAATGACATGTGAAATGAAAAAGTGCAGCAAAATAAATATGTGTCCTCTAGTAGACTCATAATAAGGATAAAGAGAGGTTGTTTGTTATGCAACATGTAGTTAATGTTGTGTCTGGAAATGATGTAGCAACATGTAAGGATGATGTATGGTATGTTGAATCAAGTGCTTCGAACCACATGATAAGTCATGGTGAGTGGTTTAAGGAAATCAAGATCTATGCATAATGGTAAGGTGAAGTTTCTTGCAACTGTACTTCATATTTTCAACATTACGAAGAATCTGGTTTCTATTAGTCAGATGATTGAACAGGGTTTGTAGGTATCGTTTAACCCTGATGGTTGTTATGTAGAAGACTTTAAAGATAAGTGCAGGTTGGTTGCAAAAGGCAACATAGTGGACAGAATGTTTACATTGAATGTAAATATGCCATGTAAATATGCCTGAAGTGAGTGTCGTAATGTTTGTAAATGCTTCAGGAGTTATTGTAGACATAGACATTTGGCATAAGAGAATTGGGCATGTAAATGTGAAAAGAATAAAGTCTATGCAGACTAAAAAAATTGTGACAGGTCTGCCTAAGTTTAAGGATGAAGGTATACAGAAAGTATGTGAAGCATGTCAATTTAGAAAGCAAACAAAGCATGTATTTCCACATGATAGAAATGTGAGCAGGAATGTACTAGCTTTTGTGCATTCATATATATAGACTTCTTGAAAAACTACGTCCATGGGTGGTTGCAAGTATTATGTAACATTCATTGATGAGACCACACAAGGAAAGTGTGGGTGTATTTCATGAAGGAGAAGAGTGAAGTTTTCACTCATTTTCAGAATTTTAAGGTGATGGCTTAAAAGTAGACAAGGAAGCATTTGAAGTGCCTAAGGTCAAATGGAGGGGGAGAGTACTTCTCCAATGAGTTCTCTAATTTCTTACGAAAGAATGTAATTCAGAGACAGTTTGCATACATATACACTCCGCAACAAAATGGAGTTGCTATAAGCGAAAAAACAGGCACATTGCAGAGATAGCATGAGCATTGATGACAGAGAAGAATATGACACATAGTTATTGGGTTGAAGCTATGTTTCTATAGTAGTTTTTATCGTGAACAGGACTCCTACTGCAACTATACATGATGTAACTCCAGATGTAACTCCAGAGGAGAAATTCAGTGGTGAGAAACCTAATATGTCTCACTTGAAAGTTTTTGGATGTATTGCCTATGTGCATGTGCCAAATGAGTTGTGTACAAAGCTGGATCCAAAGGCTCAAAAATGTATGTTCATTGGATACTTCTTGAGCAAAAGGGATATAGATGCTATAACCTTACTACATGTGAGTTGAGGGTAAGCAGAGATGTGTGTGATAAAATGAATAGCTAGTATGATGCTGAAAAAGATGTTGCTAGGATTGATGTAACTGGAAATGTGATTGCACAGAATGCAAGTCAGTAATCATAGCATTGAGTGGACGAGAAGAGTCCTCATGCAGCAATTCTATCGATAGACCATGGAGTGGCAACAAGCTGCATCATAATACGAGTCTTGGAAATGTAGTTGGTACATCACATAAAGGCAAAGAGAAAGTGGTTGAGCCCCTTGGTATGCCTGATATTTTTGCAGGGTATTCTTTTGTTGATGGAAACTCTAATGGCTTAGAGATGAGCCTTGATGAGAATCTTGGGATTCTAGTAATGAGGACACCAAGTGTAAAGAAGGCTTTGGAAGCCATGAATGCAAAGTTACAAAGATCTGGAAGAGTAAAAAACCCTCTGCAGAGGTTGACATACAATGGTTATGTGGCACATCACTATGCTTACATGGCAAAAGTTGTACAGATTGTAGAGCCCACATATTTTGATGAGGCTATTGGAAATGTGTATTGGGAGAAAGATATGGATGAGGAGATGGATGCATTGTATAGATATGAGACATGGGATTTGATGCCACTGCCTGAAGGCAAGAAAGCTATTGGATGTAAGTGGACCGTGTATAAGGTGAAACATAATAGGTGATGGTAGCATAAGCAAGTACAAGGCTAGATTGGTAGCCAAAGGATATGCACAGACACATGGTATTGATTATGAGGAGACGTTTTCCCCGATTGCAAAGATAGCAACTGTCAGAGCTGTGATTGTGGTGGCTACAGCTCAAAGCTAGTTTTTAATATGATTCGTGTTGATGTAAGTTCAGAGATTCAATGTGATAGTATTTCAAGACTAGGATTGATTTAAACGATCCATGTGTTTGTTTGAGTAACGGATACAAAGTATTATCGCTTATTATGGAGCTTTAAATTATCATATGATTCCTATTTCCTTGTGGGTAGCTAGCTAGCTGTAGGATGGCTCTGGAGCGTTAAGGTTTTGAAAAATCCTCTTTCCGCTAATATTTACTCTTTAGTTGTTGCACTTACGAGCTCACTCTCTTATTTTCAACGAGAAGCCAAAGGCTAACGTGGAATCTTGATGCCTATTGAGTAAATACTTATACAATTGAGATTTTCTATCAATTGATAGGCTACATATGTTCATCCACGCAAATATTTGAGCAAAATTCTGTGTGTGCAGGTTTGTGTGGGCATACCTGGGTGCATGCGTTGCCTTCACACTTGGTGATATTTTTTTGTGCGGATGGTGTGCGGATGGTGCAGCACTTTTGCAAGGTTGTCTCAGGAAGCAATGACAGGTCTATCAAGCAGTGGAACTCGTGCCAGAAAAGCAGTGAAGCGAGTTCAGAGAGCAGTTCAACAAGTCAGAATAGATTGAGCATTGACCATAAGAAAACGGTAGTCTCGAGATCTTTACTTTGCTACATGATAACGCTTTCTTTTCAGCTATTTCTTAAAACCCGACCAAATCTTTTCCTCGAACTAGATTAGCACTGCAGCTAGCAGCTCGGTAAAATGTGTTCGTGGCACAGACACTTCAAAAAAATTGACTGTTTATACTGTCATGTGGACCTTGAAGGAAGCAAACGTAATGATACTTGCTTTGAAGCTAAAAAAAGCTCCAACATCTATCGATAAAATCGTTTGCTACTATGGCACAAGCACGGATCGAAGGATGACATTGGAGTTGATGCTTTTCTAAGAAATCCTAGAGCAGTAGAGCATTCAGGCAATCACAGAGCGGGCGCCCATATTTTATTAGAATCTATGCTGAACAAGCGTGTGAATGTTTACCTTGTTTGGATTCACTGTAACTAACAAACCAAGAGAAGTTCACAACAAAAAGCCAATAACCATTTGTACAAAGGTTTGGAGCCTTGGGCTACAATTAACTATGTATGAAGGCTACAAGATGTAAACCAACATTGATAATCTTCAATCTTCATCGTTTACGAATATTTGAATTACGAGTCTATCACTTTCTGGATTTCTTTGACATTTTGTTTCCTGCAAGAAACAAAAAACAAATGCAAGTTAAATATAACCAGAATTTATCAGTTGAGGATAATAGACTCGAAAAATCCTTAACCCTAAAAAATCTAATATAACGATAGGTACGTAGAACTGTACCTGCGAAGGGATCGTGTACCGGTTTGCGGATTAAAGCTAAGGCACGCTCTCTACGGAGTTTTTCGGCAAGGTCTTCACGCAAGAAGCTAAACATGTTGAAGTATTTAGCGGAATCATCCTAGGAAGAAGAAAGCCGACCAAAGACAAGAAGAGCGTTTGCGTCTGTTGTTTGCCGCGTACAAACTGTCATACTCTTGTTTGAGAATATGGCAAGGGCGACCAGGAGGGGGCAGGAAATCTATAGATGCTGCCTCTCCGATCATGATGATGTCCACGATCCAATCCTGCAACCACAAAATGGTCCAGTTAGAATCACACAACCATAAATTCCTGGCAGCAGCGTCATCCAAAAAAGCAGCCAACGAAAGGATACTATCGTCCCAAGTCCTTAAGATCTTCGTAATTGGAAAGAAGTCGGTTGTTCCGACTCGAGCAGCAAAGTCCACACGGGCCACTTCCCTCAAGAGATCATCGTTGAACGGCCGACGTTGAGGCTCACGATATCTTAGTTTTGCATCTTGTATATCCCGACGCCAGAGTTCATCCATTGTTAAAGAGGGTAGTAAAATGCAGGGACGAAAAGAAAAAACAGGGTTTTAAATACTCGCATTTGATTCCATTGATGCCTAACGTTATAGACCCAACGGCTAAAGAAAAGCAAAAGCAAGTTTCTGAAGCCAACAGTTCTGCTTGCCAAAAGCAAGAGCAAGCAAGCAAACGACAGCGCACATAAGGCATAAACAGACTTCAAGAAAACGAAATTCAAGATCAGATGAAAGCACAGAAGGCAAAGAAGCGCACAGAAGGCAAAGAAGCGCACATAAGGCAGAAATAGAAGAAAACGAAAAAAAAAACAAGCTAGAGCGAAACTCAAGATCAAACGAAAGCAGAGATGGCAAGGAAGGCAAAGGCAGACCTCTAAAGAAAAAGCTAAAAGCAAAAGCCTCGCCTAACGTATACATTCAGTGCCCTAGCGGCTTTCTTCTACTTTACCAGGAAGGTGCCACGTGGTATAAAATGAGATCCCATGTGGCGAAAGAAGGGCTGTTGCGATCATTGGGGCGTCAAGGAGAGTGGACGCCTTCCAGCTTGCCTCATGCAGTACGCGACCAGGTGGTCTGGATGATCGTCCGTCCAACATGCGCTTCTCTCGGCAAAAGTCCATTTCCCACTCTCTCTTGGATGCCCTCCAGGCAGCGCTCCCGTCCGCCCCAATGATCGCAACAGCCCACATGGGATCTCATTTTATGCCACGTGGCACCTTCCTAGAAGAAAGCCGTTAGGGCACTGAATGTATACGTTAGACGAGGCTTTTGCTTTTAGCTTTTTCTTTAGAGGTCTACCTTTGCCTTCCTTGCCGTCTGTGCTTTCGTTTGATCTTGAGTTTCGCTCTAGCCTGTTTTTTTTTCGTTTTCTTCTATTTTTGCCTTATGTGCGCTTCTTTGCCTTCTGTGCTTTCATCTGATCTTGAATTTCGTTTTCTTGAAGTCTGTTTATGCCTTATGTGCGCTGTCGTTTGCTTGCTTGCTCTTGCTTTTGGCAAGAAGAACTGTTGGCTTCAGAAACTTGCTTTTGCTTTTCTTTAGCCGTTGGGTCTATAACGTTAGGCATCAACGAAATCAAATGCGAGTATTTAAAACCCTATTTTTTCTTTTCGTCCCTGTGTTTTACTACCTCTTTAACAATGGATGAACTCTGGCGTCGGGCTATACAGGACGCAGAACTAAGACGTCGTAAGCCTGAACGCCGGCCATTCAATGATGATCTCTTGAGGGAAGCGGCCCGTGTGGACTTTGCTCGAGTCGGAACAACCGACTTCTTTCCAATTACGAAGATCATAAGGACTTGGGACGACAGTATCCTTTTGTTGGCTGCTTTTTTGGATGACCTTGCTGCCAGGAATTTATGGTTGCCTGATTCTAACTTGACCATTTTCTGGTTGCAGGATTGGATCATGGACATCATCATGATCAGAGAGGTAGCATCTGTAGATTCCCCGCCCCCTCGTGGTCGCCCTCACCATATTCTCAAACAAGAGTATGACAGTTTGTACGCGGCAACAGACGCAGACGCTCATCTTGTCTTTGGTCGGCTTTCAAAGAATGAGTTCGTGCTGCTACAATTCTATTCTTCTTCCCAGGATGATTCCGCTAAATACTTTCGTATGTTGAGCTTCCTGCGTGAAGACCTTGCCAAAAAACTCCGTAGAGAGCGTGCCTTAGCGTTAATCCGCAGACCGGTACACGATCCCTTTGCAAGTACAGTTCTGCGTACATATCGTTACATTAGATTTTTTAGGGTTAAGGATTTTTCGAGTCTGTTATCCTCAATTGATAAATTTTGGTTATATTTAACTTGCATTTGTTTTTTGTTTCTTGCAGGAAACAAAATGTCAAAGAGATCCAGAAAGTGACAGATTCGTAATTCAAATATTCGCAAACGATGAAGATTGAAGTTTATCAATGTTGGTTTACATCTTGTAGCCTTCATACATAGTTAATTGTAGCCCAAGGCTCCAAACCTTTTCGTTGTACATATTACAGTCCCTTAGCTTTAATCCGCCGCCTGGTAGAGATCCCTTCGCAGGTACAATTCTGCGTACCTATCGTTATATTAGATTTTTTAGGGTTAAGGATTTTTCTAGTCTACTATCCTCAATTGATAGATTCTGGTTATATTTAACTTGCATTTGTTTTCGTTTCTTGCAGGAAACAAAATGTCAGCTTAGAGATCCAGAAAGTGACAAAGACTTATATTCGTAAACGATGAAGATTGAAGATTATCAATGTTGGTTCACATCTTGTAGCCTTCATACATAGTTAATTGTATCCCAAGGCTCCAAACCTTTTTGTTGTACATATTACAGGACAAATTTGTGTCAAATGGTTATTGGCTTTTTGTTGTGAACTTCTCTTGGTTTGTTAGTTGCAGTGAATCCAAACACGGTAAACATTCACACGCTTGCTCAGCATAGATTCTAATAAAACATGGGCGTCTGCTCTGTGATTGCCTGAATGCTCTACAGTGGATCTACTGCTCTGGGATTTCTTAGAAAAGCATCGACTCCAATGTCATCCTCCGTGCTTGTGCCATAGTAGCAAACGATTTTATCGATAGATGTTGGAACTTTTTTTGTTTTCAAAGCAAGTATGCACAATTTCTTTAGTCTGCATAGACTTTATTCTTTTCACATTTATATGCCCAATTCTCTTATGCCAAATGTCTATGTATGCAATAACTCCTGAACCATTTACAAACATTGCGACACTCACTTCAGGCATATTTACATTCAATGTAAACATTCAGTCCACTCTATTACATTTTGCAACCAACCTGCACTTATCTTTAAAGTCTTTTACATAACAACCATCAGGGTTAAACGATACCTACAAACCCTATTCAATCATCTGGCTAATAGAAACCAGATTCTTTGTAATGTTGGGAACATGAAGTACAGCTGCAAGGTACTTCACCTTACCATTATGCATAGACAATAGCACATCTCCAACATGGGTAATCGGATGAGCAGTGTCATCCCCGGTTTCAACAAAACTTGGTCTTTCAAGACTCTTGATTTCCTTGAACCACTCACCATGACTTGTCATGTGGTTCGAAGCACCTGATTCAACATACCATACATCATCCTTACATGCTGCTACATCATTTTCAGACACAACATTAACTACATGTTGCATAACAAACAACCTCTCTTTATCCTCATTATTTCTACTAGAGGACACAGTTATTTTGCTGCACTTTTCCATTTCACATGTCATTCTGCTTCTTATAGCAATCTGCCTACACATGTCCAGGCTTACCACAGTAAAAACAACCTCATGTATCATTATGTTACCTTTGTCAATTTCCATGACCTCTTTGACTCCCCCTGCTTCTAAACTAGCCTCTTCCACCTATGTGTTGTTGTTGTGAATCCTGGGACTGTTGGTGCTACCCATAATTCTAACTACCTATTCGGCCATCACCTTGGTCACGACCTAGCCTCTACCTCGTCTTCTACCTGCACTTGTGTAGAAAGCATGTTGCTCCAAACTACCTTTGTTTTGTGAAGGCTAGTCTTCACCCAAACTCTTTTCTTCAATGATCAGCATTGACACCAAATTTGTAAAGTTAAAAATGTTTTTCCGAGTCTGAAAAAACGCCTTGAATGCCTTGTATTGTGGCTCAAGACTATGTAGACATACTTCCACCTTATTATCATCATCAACAGAAACACCAATAGGTGCAAGGGATTCCATAATGCCCTTGATGTTTAAGGTATAATTATTCACAGACATATTTTTCTTCTCCACAGTATGAAGCTCATTCTTCAATTGAATCTTTCGTGCCTTGGTGTTAGTTTCATACACCTTTACGAAGGTGTTCCATACCTCCTTGGGTGATTTGGCATCTTGTATATGTCCAATTATAGTGTCTTGTATGCTAATAGAAATCCAATACATGACTTTCATTGCTTCTTGATTTCAATCCTTATATTCTTTTACATCTACAGCAATTGGATTAATCTCTGGCATCTCTGGTGCCTCCTTATGTTCGCCTTCAATGTAGTCTCAATAGTCTTTTTCCATCAAGAAATTTGTAAGTCTGAACCTCCAAGCATGGAAGTTGTTCTTGTTAAGCTTTTTTGGTAGTAATATGGTTAATTCCATTATTTGACATCTTGTATGCAATACAAACTCACTAAAAACAACACTCTTGTGTACCCATATTATCACAGCCAGCGACCTCAATTTGCATACATATACGCAATGGTAACTGTAAGACCTCTTTGTAGTCCACATAGTGTCTACACAACCAATTGCCTTTCTTGTAGTTCCAAAAACTAAAAACTACAGAGAATTAAAACTTACCCGACAGTGCACGCGAATGCCTGCGAACTAAAAAATGGAGTTCAAGATGCGTCCAAAATGCGTTTTTGGTCCAAAAAATATTATCCAAAGGATGCTATAGTTTCCATGTAGCTCTGCTCCCGTGAAGACAGCTCCTCAATCGGAGTTCGTTTGCCTGTGCCTCTCTCGACAAGGGTGTAGTAGCCAACAAAAAGGGGGAAGAGTAGATGAAGCTCTTCCCCTCGTACCGCTTCCTATGATTATCTTGCTTTCACCTCATCTTCTTAGCATGAACTAGGCTCTAGTACCATGAAAAGATGCAGGGGAGAAGACGTTTGAGCTCTTTCAAGCGCGCGCACACACACACACACACAAACCCTAGAAGAGAACACACAAGATGAGAGATTGAAAATTGTTCTTCTTATTCTTCAAGAAAAGAGGTCTACAAAGGAGATAAAGTGGCTAACACACATACTAGAGTATATACAAGCGGTACATAATGTGAACACGCTAAAGTGGAGTGGGTAGGTGTGGACTAGTTGGTGTAGTCCAGCTATAGAATTTGTGGGCGAAGATATGTCGGTGCTAGCTACCAAACCCGCCAGTGATGTAAATGTCGAACGGTCATGTATGTGTCTTGTGAGTGTAGGTCATGTTGAGCTTGACATCTCAACAAAGAAGAGGATGATGGAGGTTCTGTTTGAGTTAACTTAGAGTTTGCATCGGTGATACAGGGTCTTGTAGGAGGTGGGTTCCCTAAAACCTCTGAGACTGGAACTCTATTAGAACGTGGAACAACTCAAAGCCTTGCTTAACAATCCTCTGTAGTGTTTGTTGGTGGTTGTCTCCAAAGTATAGTTGCAGCTCTTGTTGTTCTTGGTCTTGTGGAATAGAAGATACATGGTTTTTGTTGAGAAATAAACTGTGAAGGTCCCTTGGTTTTGTTGTGTTTTATTTTTTCTGTTCAATCTCCAAATCTCAGGGGTGTTGAGTTTAACTCAGTTTTATATATACATAGGGAAGTCTGTTTGTGTTGGATTGATGAAATCTTATGCTTTACCTTTAGCTGTGTTATTTTGATGGCCTTTTTTGAGAAGAACCAACTATGAGTGAAGAGTTGACTTGTGTTGAATCAGATCTATGTTAATTACCTTATGTTTGAGTCAGCAAGTTTTGACAAAGGCAGCTCGGTCAGCTGTGTTTCACTAGGTCAGTTCAAGTTGTTAAAGTATTAGTCTAGTCTTGTTTAACACTTGTAAGGTTTGGGCTGACAAACAAAACCAATCAGAAGTCACTCTGATAGGTCTAGCAATGCTAGTGGTCTAGGTGTTAACTAAAGACTGTGTCGGGTCAATTTGGAGTCAGTTGTGTGCACCTAAGCATCAATGGTCATCAGATGAAGGTGTAGAAGGTTGGCCTTAGTTTGTCTAAGTTGAACAGAAGTGATCCTGAGTTAGAGCAGTCAAGAAGAGTTAAAGGGAAAGATGTTTCAAGGTCAGAAGGGTGCCAGCAGTTGTCAACTGTGAGTGTAGGGAATTGAGTCTTGGTGGATTTTGAAGTGTTTGAGAGATTGGAAGTGTCAACGGACACACAGGAGAAGAAATTCTGACGAGCCAGTTTGGTCAGAACAGTTGGATTGGAGACAATGGTAGTCATCAGAGAGCTCAAAGGATGATATCTCTTTAAGTTTAGAGCAACCTGAAAGTCATAGAGAGTAGGTGGAAAAGTGAGAGGAAGAATCTACTTCAGTTGAGGCTGCTGAATCAGCCAGTTTTGTGTTATATTGTTGAGTCGGTTTTCAGTAAAGTTCAATCATAGAGAGCTATTAGTAGGTTATTAACAAAGGGTCAGTAAAGTGTCTAGGGAGGTCTTGGGGTTGTGGATCTAAGGTAAGCTAGTGGTGGTAGAGGATCCTAGAGAACTTATTTTTGGACTAGAGTCATTATCAACATTCGAAAGCAACTTTTTGACAGGTTCAGTCAGCTGTGTCACAACAGAGAGTTATTTTGGTCAGTTGGTAGTCAGATAAGGGTAGCTAAAGGTTTATAAGTAAAGATCCAAGCTCTAATAATAGACAAGATAAATATACAGGAAGATAGGTTCACCAAAAATAATGATAGACAAGACTGATCAACTCGTGCGTATGATCCCGATTGTCACATGGAATACATAAGACTTAACATACTGATTCATTGGAAATAATAAAAGATAATACGAATATACAAGAAGATAATGATAGATAAGACGAATATACATAAGACTTAACATACTGATTCATTGGAAATATACAAGATAGGTTCACCAAAAATAATGATAGACAAGACTGATCAACTCGTGCGTATGATCCCGATTGTGATGTTAGATTCTCCTTAGCATGTTAGTGAAGTCGATCACCTGGAGATAGGGACCATGTTATATGCTCCTTAGCATCTACCTTTAGCCTGGGTGAGTGCTTATCACAACGTGCAGATGAATCCTCCTCCGCAACCTTAGTGCCCAAACTCCTCAACCCAGTGATAATGCACATTTGTGACCGTGATATGGAAGAACAGATCCACGATGGTGGGAGATGAAGAAAGAATTCCTCAAGTTTGACCTGCGGAACACAGACAATAGTATGAACAACGTCCTTCCACCCCATCAGGTTGGCCGAGGTGCTCGCCATTGCCATCAATTTGGGCACATTCTTGATCCCTCGGATCCGATAGCTTCAGTATTTGACTTTGCCTAGCTCATCATCATCATTGCTGCTGGGAGGCGGGTTGGGGGGTGGCTCGGGCTTTGGTTTCCTTGACCACGATTAGCTCCCACTGAGGCATCCACCATTTGATCTCGGAGGGCGTTATTCTCTTGCTGGAGACGATTGATAGTGTCTTATAGGTAGAGCGCTTGGGCCTCAGCTTGGTGGCAGATGCCATACGGATCTTCTCCTTGGAAGCATTGGGCAAGGTACTCGGCATACCGTCGGGCGGTGGGGACGTTGATGGACGATAGTTGGCTGGAGAAACCCACGGTGCTGCAGGCTACCATGGACTGTGCCAAGGCAACTGGGACTTCTAAAGATGGGTAGCTTCTTTTTGTAGCTTGGCAAAATAGAGGGTCTCCCAGTTGATGTCTTCTCTTTTCTCAGTCTTGCAGAGCCAGCCCATGGCTGCTTTGTTGATGATATGCTGCGTCTTGTTCTGCAGCCAACTGGTTTCCAGGAACATTTTGTAGCATAGAATGGAGGTGGGGTTCTTGTGATTACCCTGTTGAAGGAAAAATCCTTTAACAGAATTTAAAAGGACATACACATAGAAATGATATGAATCACACGAGAGAGAGAGAATGCCATTGCTGTTGTATTGCTTTAATCATAGATGCTAGAATGCTTGATTACAAAGATGTAAGTGGTCTCCAAGGTGCACACATGGATGCAAAGAGGTATGGCTGAATGCAAAAAGGCATGGTAGGTGAAAACTAAAAATTGGCACACCCAGTGGATTGGATAGCAAACTTGAACCCATAACATAGGGTCATGCCAGTGTTGTGCACATAACATATATCATACTTGTGGAATAGAAGATACATGGTTTTTATTGAGAAATAAACTGTGGAGGTCCCTTGGTTTTGTTGTGTTTTATTTTTTCTTTTCAATCTCCAAATCTCAGGGGTGTTGAGATTGACTGAGTTTTATATATACATAGGGAAGTCTGTTTGTGTTGGATTGATGAAATCTTATGCTTTACCTTTAGCTGTGTTATTTTGATGGCCTTTTTGAGAAGAACCAACTATGAGTGAAGAGTTGACTTGTGTTGAATCAGATCTATGTCAATTACCTTGAATTTGAGTCAGCAGGTTTTGACAAAGGCAGCTCGGTCACCTTTGTTTCACGATAGGTCAGCTCAAGTTGTTAAAGTATTAGTCTAGTCTTGTTTAACACTTGCAAGGTTTGGGCTGACAAACAAAACCAATCAGAAGTCATTCTGATAGGTCTAGCAATGCTAGTGGTCTAGGTGTTAACTAAAGACTGTGTTGGATCAATTTGGAGTCAGTTGTGTGTCACCTAAGCATCAATGTCATCATATGAAGGTGTAGAACGTTGGCCTTAGTTTGTCTAAGTTGAACAGAAGTGATCTTGAGTCAGAGCAGTCAAGAAGAGTTAAAGGGAAAGATGTTTCAGGGTCAGAAGGGTGTCAGCAGTTGTCAACTGTGAGTGTAGGGAATTGAGTCTTGGTGGATTTTGAAGTGTTTGAGAGATTGGAGGTGTCAACAGACACACAAGAGAAGAAATTCTGACCCAGTTGAGTTGGTTGAGCCAGTTTGGTCAGAATAGTTAGATTAGAGACAATGGTAGTCATCAGAGAGCTCAAAATCTCTTTAAGTTTAGAGCAACCTGAAAGTCATAGAGAGTAGGTGGAAAAGTGAGAGGAAGAATCTACTTCAATTGAGGCTGCTAAATCAGTCGGTTTTGTGTTAGATTGTTGAGTCAGTTTTCAATAAAGTTCAATCATAGAGAGCTATTAGTAGGTTATTAACAAAGGGTCAGTAAAGTGTCTAGGGAGGTCTTGGGGTTGTGGATCTAAGGTAAGCTAGTGCTAGAGGATTGTAGAGGATCCTAGAGAACTTATTTTTGGACTGGAGTCATCACATCAACATTCAAAAGCAACTTTTTGACAGGTTCAGTAGTTATTTTGGTCAGTTGGTAGTCAGATAAGGGTAGCTAAAGGTTTATAAGTAAAGATCCAAGCTCTAGGAGGTCAGAGCTGACCTGGGAGGACGTTTGGAGTTGTCAGCTTGGTTGGTTTGAAGAACTTGGAATGTGCTCATGTTTCTGCTTGTGTCATAGTTCCTCCTCACGGTAGTGTGTTTCGAATGGGCTATAGAGGGAGGTATCCCCGACACATCATTGTTTTGGTGCCACCACTGAGGAGGGCTTTCAAGCACCATTTCAATTTGTTTGCACGTCTAAAATTTTTTAGTAGAGAAGATAGTAGCCATGATAACATATCCAGTGTTCCATGGGCATACTGGAGAGGATCCAGAAGAATTTTTGGCTGGAACCATTGGAAATAATAAAAGATAATACGAATATACAAGAAGATAATGATAGATAAGACGAACATACAAGATGAATATACATAAGACTTAACATACTGATTCATTGGAAATATACAAGATAGGTTCACCAAAAATAATGATAGACAAGACTGATCAACTCGTAATAAGTATGATCTTGATTCACATGGAATACATAAGACTTAATATACTGATTCATTGGAAATAATAATAGATAAGACGAATATACAAGAAGACAGACAAAGTCCATGAATGTACAGAGAATAATATAGATCGGATCACCCTTAATATACAGGAAGATAGACAGACAGACTCAATGAATGTACAGAGAATAATAGAAGGCGGGGATCACCCTTGATTCATAAAGAGACAAAAAATGATATATCCAACGATAACCTTTACAAGTTCTAATTACATCCTTTTATACTACTTAACTCGTAGTCGTAGAGCGGTACAGAGATACCCTCATGCTCTGAGCATGGCTAGTTCATAGAATTAATGACCTATCAACTAGTGTTAAAGTGCATTGTTTCTAACATTTTGGTGGCGTCGCTCCGGCTTGGTGGCTGCATTGCTGTCCAGCACACTGCCAACACCTGGCATGCCTGGTGGGTTAGATTCCCAATCCGACGGCTCGAACCCTGAGTCTTTCAATCTTCCTTGATGTTAGATTCTCCTTAGCATGTTAGTGAAGTCAATCACCTGGAGATAGGGACCATATTATATGCTCCTTAGCATCTACCTTCAGCCTCCTGGGTGAGTGCTTATCACAACGTGCAGATGAATCCTTCTCCGCAACCATAGTGCCCAAACTCCTCAACCCAGTGATAGGCACATTTGTGACTGTGATATGGAAGAATAGATCCATGATGGTGGGAGATCAAGAAAGAATTCCTCAAGTTTGACCTGTGGAACACAGACAATAGTATGAACAACATCCTTCCAGCACATCAGGTTGGCTGAGGTGCTCGCCATCGCCATCAATCTGGGCACATTCTTGATCCCTTAGGTCCAATAGCTTCAGTATTTGACTTTGCCTAGCTCATCATCATCATTGCTGCCGAGTCGGGGGGTGGCTCGGGCTTTGGTTTCCTTGGCCACGATTAGCTCCCACTGAGGCATCCACCACCCGATCTCGGAGGGCGTTATTCTCTTGCTGGAGACGATTGATAGTGTCTTATAGGTAGACCGCTTGGGCCTCACCTTGGCAGATGCCATACGGATCTTCTCCTTGGAAGCACTGGGGCAAGATACTCGGCATACCATCGGGCAGTGGGGACGTTGATGGGCGACAGTTGCCTGGAGAAACCCGCGGTGCTGCAGGCTACCATGGATTGTGCCAAGGCAACTGGGACTGGCAGGGGCTTCTTCTCGGGTGGCTGAGTAGAGGGAAACTCTAGTAGGATGCACTGCTTCTTTTCCTTGGAGACCTTGGAGACCTTGGAGGCCAACACCAGCTTGCACTTGAACTGGGATGCCATAGTGGTGGAATGGGTGCGTCCCATCTCAGTGCTGAGGTAGACAGTGTGCTTTGAGCTAACCACTTTGATGGGGATGGGCACCGTTTTGTCCTCTGGCTAGGTTCCCAGAGTGTTTTGCACTTCCTGAGGTGTGGGCACATGTGGGGGCGGTACTTCGGCTTCGACGGTAGAGGACGGGTTTTGCGAACGGTAAATGGGAACAACAATGTGAGCAGCTGGCCCATCTTAGTGTGTGTTTTGCTCTTCTAAAGATGGGTAGCTTCTTTTTGTAGCTTGGCAAAGGAGAGGGTTTCCCAATTGATGTCTTCTCTCTTCTTAGTCTTGCAGAGCCAGCCATGGCTGCTCTGTTGAGGATATGCTACGTTTTGTTTTGCAGCCAGCTGGTTTCAATCCCAGGAACATTTTGTAACATAGAATGGAGGTGGGGTTCTTGTGATTACCCTGTTGAAGGAAAAATCCTTCAACACAGAATTTAAAAGGACATACACATAGAAATGATATGAATCACACGAGAGAGAGAGAATGCCATTGTTGTCGTATTGCTTTATTCATAGATGCTAGAATGCTTGATTACAAAGATGTAAGTGGTAGTATCTCCGAGGTGCACACATGGATGCAAAGAGGTATGGCTGAATGCAAAAAGGCATGGTAGGTGAAAACTAAATATTGGCACACCCAATGGATTGGATAGCAAACTTGAACCCATAACATAGGGTCATGCCAGTGTTGTGTACATAACATATATCATAGTGTAAATGCCAGAGCAGCTGGGAACCCTCAGATATAATATCATCCATACATGATATAGAAACTGTATTTTGTGACTTTGTAAATGACTGTTTTATGTCAAGAATGCTGGGGAAGCATTTTGACCGTCTTATGGGATTAAGGTCATGGAGACCTAACTGATAAAGTTACAACTGCTCTGACGGAGAGTCAATGAAGGACGTCTCGCATAGCAAGGTCGACCGAGGTCTTGACCAGCCTCGGTTCGATTTAAATGGTGAGCTTCCGGTACGGTGGATGAGGGACCAAGGAAACGGCCTATGAGTGAAGCGCTAGGTCACCTGTTTTGCGAAGGATCCTAGAGGGTGCTGACCATACGGTGCTCGGGCTCTGGGTCGCCGAAGATATCCACACGTGCGTCGTGGAAGATATTGGAACAAGGAATAAGAGTTGTTTTCTGAAACCGGGCATGGATCTGGTTGATTGACCTTGTTGGTCCTCAACGGATGAGTCCATGGCTCTTTTATATGGATCTGTGGGTTGATCTTGCTGATCTTCCATGGAGATTCCATTCTGTTATATGAATATATTGCCGGTTACTATGAGCTAGGAACTATGGAAAAGGCCCCTGAGAGAACAGGTGGTGAGTGTTCTGGTTGCCAATGATGCCATAAGTACACCGATGAATGAATGACTAGAAATAAGGATTCAACCAGAGACTTTGAGGATTGTCATCAGTGACATAATGGTTTCATTAAAGGATTGTTTTAAAGTTAGCTGATGCTGAGAAAAAGGTAATTTCATATTGGGCGTGTAAGGGGTGTGACTAGTTTTATGTTTGCATGAACTTCCGGCTAGGGGACCTGGGAACTCTTTTCCCTGGTACCCGGGACAAAACCTAACCCAATTCATAATTGGATCCCATCACTACAGTGGCTGGGTGGTTGGCTAACCCATGGGACTGGATGGGGTTAGGCTGGACTGATGGATCCGTAAATCAAGACTCAATTTCTATTATTACGATAGATGAAGTAAATTCCGGATAGTAATTGTTCTATGGATAGGAATCAACGGCGGCTGTGCCTCTTGATGGGAAAAAAAGCATTGATCCCAATGATCCAAGTGCAAGTTTCTTCCTTGATCTAACCGAGTACCTTTACAGGTATAGTCGGATCAGTTTGATCAGTAATGGTCTTGACTACGTTAGAGAAAAAAGTTATCGAATTGCCCATGTTTTCCAGATAAAGGAAGTTTTTTCGGGTTCGGTTTTGTGCCCGAGTGTGGGACTCTGCCCCGCGCAAAAAGTGCTACTTCCGCTGCTAGTACCCCGAATCCCGTTGTTAGGAGTAGGGATCTCACACAACCTTCTACCTCCAAAGAGACACCAAGGTCCCAATCAGAATCGAGAGAAGAAATTCAGGAATGAAGGAATACCTTTTCCTCGAAGTCCTTTCTCAGGAACTCCGGCTCTTTCAAGAATGCAGAGTGAAGAGCTTCGAAGTGAGAACAGGTGTTCTGGTTGTCAAGGGTTTGGGCACTAGCTCAAGGATTTGCCATATCCTTCTGTGGGCCAAGGAAGCCAGGGTCCCAGAGTTTAGAGACAGACTCCTTCGTATCAGTCCAATCAGGGTCCCCCGCGCCAAAATCAGGGTAACTGCAGAAGAGTGCTAGCTCAGCCTACAACCTCCATGCAAAGCAGTCTCCAAACTCCCTGCCAGAATTGGGGAAACCAAAGAGAGAGATTTCCAATTAGAGTACAGTAGCTAGAGCCGTCACTATAGCTCAGGAAGTGGAGGAAGAAAAAGGATAGATCTATGACGCAATTGAGCATCAAGGGAAGAATCGTCAATTTTTAATCCTCCAGACTCCAACACAGTACTAGGGTAAGCAATTCAAGCTTTTGATTGATTTAGGAAGTACTCATTCTTTTATTTCCCCATGATGTTTTTGTAAGCTAGTCCTAAATCAAAAATTAGGGAAACCTATGCAAGTGGAATTGGCCAGTCGAAAAATTCTTTGAGAAAGACCTTATTCAGTTTAGTCTAGATGGGAACGTAACAGAGTGCCAGTTCAGAGTCCTACCCTTGGGAATCTATGATGGAATCCTTGGAGTAGATTAAGCTGCCCACCATCTGACGATACATGGTTACATTCTCTATTTCAGCCCCAACATCAATCTATAGCTTGACATTTCGCTCTAGGGGTGTATCCATAGCATTCAGCCATACCATACTTCTGTAATATGTCATGAGCTTACTGCTTCTGTAGCAACCATATGCCTTGAGGTGTCGACACTACCTCAATTCCCAAAAAATATTTCAACTCACCAAGATCTTTGACTTTGAATTCAGCCTGCAAACATGATTTAATTTTAGCAATCTCGCTTTCATCATCTCCAGTAATGATTAATCGACATAGACAACTAGAAATACATAGCCATGATCTGTCTTCTTCATAAACAAACTGTGATCTGCATCACCCAACTTAAACCCATGTTGCTGTAAATAGCTGCTAATTCGAGCATTCCATGCTCTGGGTGCCTATTTCAGTCCAAATAATGCCTTTTTTAGCCTGCATACATGTGCTGGAAAATCCAGATGCACATAGCCTTCAGGCTGCTCCATATAAACCTCTTCCTGCAACTCACCATTTAGAAAGGCATTCTTCACATCCATTTGCCATAACTTCCAACCTTTAGCTGCTACCAATGCAATGACAGTTCTGATAGTAGCCATTTTAGCTACAGGACTGAAAGTCTCCTCATAGTCAAGACCACACTGCTGCGCATACTCTTTTGCAACCAGCCTGGCCTTGTAGTGCTCTAATGACCCATCTCTGATTTGCACTTAACCTTGTACACCCATTTACAGCCAATGGGGACTTTGCCATCAGGCAACTGCACTAAATCCCATGTTCCATTTTCAGCCAAAGCTGAATACTCCTCATCCATGGTAGCACACCACTTCTCATCTACAACTGCCTCATCAACATGTCACTTTTGTCATGTAAGCATAATGATGGGCTGGATATCCAGTGTAAGTGTACCTGTCAACGGGTCTCCTGACCCTCTCAGATCTCCTCAACTGTGGCTCACTCTGAGCTTGCCTCTCATGAGGCGGCACATAACAATTCTGCCTAGCACTTGGCGTCATGATGACAGACGAAATCCCCAACTCACTGTCCAAGCTATCACTCTGCTGGACGACTCATAACCTGCAGTAGTAAGTGGTCCTATTACATCTTCAAACATTTTATCTTTTCCCTTATCCAATCTCCCCCTCACTGCTGACATGTCTGTGTCAGTGGACATATGAGTGTGATTTCGCAATCTGCCAGACCAAGGACTCATTGTAGATGATACATCACCTGGCTGACCACTCATGGATGTACTAATTGCAGGGGTATTTTCAGCATTACTTGTGCTGGTGGCTGATCCATCAGTAGGCACAGCAACTGGATTCCCATACACCAGGAAGCTAACTCGTCAAAAACAACATCTCTGCTTATCAGTGTCTCATGTGTAGATGGCACATAGCATTTATAGGCTTTTCTTTCCAGTGCATAACCCAAAAACACGCTCTTTATTGCCTTAGGATCCAATTTCTTTCTCTTTTCATCTGGTATATGCACATACGCAATGCAGCTAAAAACTTTTAAGTGCCGAATGTCTGGTTTATGACCATACAACCTCTCATAAGGTGTAACATCATGAATCCCTGCTGTAGGGGTTCGATTCAGCACATAGACAGCAGTCATCACTGCTTCAGTCCAATAAGCATTAGGCAGACATTTTGCATTCAGCATAGCTCTAGCTGACTCCATCAGTACCTTGTTTTTCCTCTCTGCAACACCGTTCTTCTGTGCGGTGTATAGCTGCAAGTGAGCTGCCTTCTTATCCCATACTTTGCAAGATATCTATCAAACTCCTTAGAGACATATTCTCCGCCTCCATTTGACCTAATACAAGATACATAGCAGTCCAACTCATTTTTAGCATGTTGTTTGAAGTCTCTGAAGACATCAGACACATCATCTTTATGCTTCAGTATGTACAGCCAAGTGTACCTGCTGCTGAAATCATCAATGAAAGATACATAGTACAAAACGAGCTCCTCCAAACGAAGCATTATGCGATGGAGCCCAAACATCAGAGTGCACCAATTGTAAGGGTCTCGAGCTATTCTTTACATGCTTCATGAAGGGAAATCTTGCCTGCTTTCCAAACTGACATGCAGGACATACATGACCAAAGTCATTATACTTGAATTTGGGCAATCCAAGTATAATGACCAAAGTCATTATACTTGAATTTGGGCAATCCAAGTACCACTTCCTTCTGTTGCATAGATTTCAGCTTTTGTACATTGACATGGCCAATCCTCTTGTGCCAAATCTCAACATCCCGAATAGCACCCTCATCATGTGCAAACATTGCTGCCTTCAGTTCAGGAATGGATGCATCCAAGGTGAACATCCTGCCATCCCTTCTGCCTCTAGCAATGAATTTGCAGCCATTACCGTATTCGTCAATAAAGCATCCATCTTTATTGAATCTCACTTGCAAATTTTGTTCTGCCATCTGTCCCACAGACAATAGATTCTTGGTTATTGACGGTACATGCAGTACATCATGCAGGCTTTTCTTCTTGCCATTAGGAATCATCAACGGAATAACTCCTGTGTGCTGAATATCATGCTGGGTGTCATCCCCAGTACACACATAACCATGTGAACCTGCAACCAACTCATCGAACCACTCTTCGTGGGGTGTCATGTGATTAGAAGCCCCAGAGTCAATGTACCATCTCTCATCTCTATTCTATCTAGGTGCATTCTTGGACACATGCTGCATGGCAATCAATCTGTCAACCTGCTCATCATGAGCACCGCTAGAAGATGCATAGTGCCCATGCTGTTTGCGCTTTGCCTTCATATCTCCCTGCTTCTTGTAACAATCCTTTTCAATGTGCCCATATTTACCGTAGTAATGACAGCCCTTATCCCTGTTGGATTGATCATTTGACTGCCATGATCCACCATCTCTGCCATGGGGTGATCTCCCCCTGCCTCTAAAGCCGCCAGATCCACGTTGGCCCTGTTGTGTATTTGTGCTATGCTAATTACTATGTTGTTGCTGTCCATAGGTGTTTCGAGTATCACCACGACCTCGAAACGAACCACGGCCTCTGTCGCCTCTGCCATGCTGGTTAGAGTACAAATTAGTGTCTCTACTCTTTACATGTCCCAAACCTTCATAGACATCTTCTAGTACATGTAGCAGTCAAACATAACCATACGAGCACAACCCAGTGCATAGACAGCAAGTACAAGTGCCAAAACCCTTGCTCACAAATTGCAATCAGCAAATATTCAACGTAACAAGCTTTATCTAGCTCCACAAAGTCCTCAAATCATGTCATACATTCACTGTTGTGTGTGTTGGTGAAAGAAAGTAACAGGGGTGGGTTAGTCCCTCACCAAGGGAGTGGCTCATGAAGGAGTCACCACTTAGCATCTCACGGGAGAAGCTCACCTGGAACAAATAACATTATCATGAATGAGCCATAATCCCATTTACATTGGTATTTATACTCCACCCAAGAGTTCACACCTACTTACTAGTTGTCCATGGCCTTGGGCCCATAATGCTTTCTTACAAACCATCCCTTCCCCATTACTCTCAGTAGTTTATGCTCTGAAGTTGTGGAGACATTTTCTTTTGGGACAGAGGTTCACCTTGATGACAGATCATCAAAGTCTGAAGTTGATCTTCACCCAAAGGGATTTCAACATGTGTCAAATGAGATGGATGCAGACCCTGCATGAATTTGATTTTGAAATCAAGTATCGGCCAGGGAAAGAAAATGTGGTGGCAGATGCACTCAGCAGAAAAGCCTCCTTGATTGCAATTACAGTGGTGTCAAATCCATTGATCAGTGAAGCAAAGGAGAAAATCATGCAGGACAAATTCTTTGCCCCTATTGCTACCCTTCTGATGTAGGAAAGCAAGACTCCTCAGGAAATTAGTCGAGTTCTTGGGTAAAAATTGGATGAAGGATGCATGTATTATAATACGCTATGTATTCCCAATGATGAGGGAATAAAGGAAAGGATTCTGAGAGAAGCCCAGGGTTGTTGCAAGATCAGGGTATCCAGTTTTGTCCAGTTTATGCAGAACTGGGACATAGCTTGGAGAGCAAATTTTGGGGGGCAAGGTACTTAAAATTAGATCAAGCAAATAATAAAAAATACACTTGTCCTTAAATTAACCTAATATAACTTAAATTAATATAAATTAGTTTAATTAATCAAAATTAATCAAAAATATGATGAAATAATAAACAAATGATCTTTCCATACTTAGAGTGATCCAATTTATTTTTCCATAGATGCACCATTACAAGTACACTAGTCCCTATAGGTTTTAGATGATTCACATCAAAAATGTAATTTTACTAATTAGATTATTAATATTTGCAGTCCTTTTGATAGTCTGGAAGAATTTTGAAAAAGAGATCATTAAAAATCCAACCATTGGATTTGCAATTTTTACTAACCACCACATTCTACTAATGTCTCAGTATCTACCCACTCTTTTGATCTACAAGATTGAGGATTTTAAGTGGTAGCTATTGTGGGTACAAAAACAGGCGTATATTATAACACTTTAGAGACCTTGAAATATTTAAAGAAAATAGACAAATATCTTAAAATTTTCTTGAAAAATCAAGTTAAGCTCCATATAATGTGAAGATCTAAGGTACAAAGTGGGAATCTCATATGAGTTTATATGTAAAAGATATTAGCATTTTATGGAATCAGTTCAAATTTGGGACAGGGTGTATACATTGACTTTGTACCTAAGAAAATGAGGACTTTTGACCATCTTATGCTTAATCAAATTATGCAACTATATTTCCAACTTTGAATATGATGTTCCAACAAAAGAACTTGAAACGAAATTCCTTCATTTACTAGGAGAGATTAGCCACTAAAGGTAAACAAATGCCTGTTTTTTTACTGTTTACAGGGTGCCTGAGTGGACAAAACTGGGCACCCTGATCTTGTAACCACCCCCCATGATAGCTTGATAGCTGGAAATCCAGGGTTTATAAAAACCTATACGTCTGTGAAGAAAAGCTTCTTCTCGCTAGGACTCAAAAAGGATGTACTTGATCATGTGCAGCAATGCTTAATGTGTTAGAGAGTCAAGGCAAAGAGAATCAAGATGCCACAAAACCCCTAGACATTCCACAAATGAAGTGGGAATAAATCAGAATGGATTTTTTCATTGGACTACCTTTAGTGCAATCAAGTTACAACTCTATTTTTGTGGTAGTTGACAGACTAACCAAAGTTGCCCATTTGATTCCAGTAAAAGAAACATACACCACACAGTGGATGTTTCCATAGTTATCCTTAAAGAGATCTTAAGATTGCATAGCTTACCCAAGAGGATAGTAAGTGACAGAGATCCCAAGTTCACATCAAAATTTTGGACTGCATTCTTTGAAGCAGTAGGAACTTTCTTGGATCTTAGTGTAGCCTATTACCCCAAAACAGATGGCCAGACTGAATTAGTGAATAAGGTAATAGAAGATATCATTCAATCATGCTGTGGCAGCAGCGAACCCAAGAAGTGGTTAAGCCATTTGCATTTGGTTGAATTTGCTTACAATGCTTCTTATCATCGAAGCATTGGGATGAGCCCTTTCAAAGCTTTGTATGGACAAGATTGCCTTACACCATTGACTTGGTCCGACCCATTGATTAGAGTAGTCGAATTGTCCAGACAAATGCTTGATGACATGGACCAGCAAATGCAACCAATTAGTAAAGATATTAAGGCAGCCCAAGATAGGCAAAAGCGGTATGCAGATAAAAAGAGTTTAGAGAGAGTGTTTGAAGAATCAGATATGGTCTTCATTCGTATACGAACAAAAAAAAGTTTCTTATCTTTAGGGAAGTACAAGAAGCTATCTCCCAGATTATGTGGACCGTATGCTGTTATAAAGAAAGTAGGCGATTTAACTTATAAACTTCTTCTGCCTCCCCATCTCAAGGTACATAATGTATTCCATGTCAGTTTGCTTAAGAAATATGTACCCAGCCTGAGTCACGTGCTTGATGATGAACAATTGATTTCTCCGACTTAAGGCCAGATGGTACTCCAAACTGAAGAAATCCTTGACGTTCGGGAGAAGGTTCTCAGGAGAAGAGTCCTCAGAGAGTTTTTAGTCAAGTGGAAGTTCTTCCCTCTAGAAGACACCACCTGGGAGAAAGAAGAAGAGTTGGTAAAAGATTACCAACTCTTTGCGAGATGAGGACATCTCGTGTTTTTCAAGTGGGAGAGGATTTAAGATTCCTCCTTAGAACCTGAATAATGAATAAGCTTTTACCTCAATCCCTTGTAATCATTCCCTATTTCAGAATGCAAGAAAATATTGTTTCTCCTTGTTTTTGCCTAGAGAGAAGAAAAATTATAGAGAGAGATAATTCAATATTGAGATATTTTTAGATATAAAAATTCTTCCAATATCTAAAATATATTTCCCTGAAATAGTTCAATAATTCAATATTGAGATATTTTTAGATATTTTTAGATAATTCAATAATTCAATATTGAGATATTTTTAGATATAAAAATTCTTCCAATATCTAAAATATATTTTCCTGAAATAGAAGCTCAAATAAATTCTCCAATGTGCATTAGGAATCAATTAAAAAGGATATAAGGGACCTTAGCCTAAGGGTCTAGATTTTCATGAATTTTTGGATTATGGTCCAATTAAGATTCCCATGGACCAATAGGATTAATCCAAGTGTTGGGATAAAAGAAAATATCCAAAAATGAGTAAATGCTCACATAAGATGAAGAGTTGACTGAGTACAAGGTTTATTAGTTAAAAATTAAGAGATATTACTAAAAAATGAGATATTTTAAGAAATGATGCATTTTTTACACCTTGGTAAGGAGAGGGGGACCTTTAAGGTAGGTGACTTTTTCACATGTGTGGAAGGATTTTTTAATTCAAAAAATTGTGATTTTTTTATCTCTCCTCTCTCTTGGATCAAACTGGATTAAAAAGGGAGCCAAACTGGTCCAAATCTTGTCCAAATTGTCCAAATTGAGTCAAAGTGAAGCTCAAAAATTCTAGAACCAAGTTGGACTTGGTTAGAGGCCTCCCTCACCTATAAATAGACCCTCATTTTTTTGTATTCTCATCTTTGAGCTATACCATGTTGCCAGTATTACATTAAAATAATCATATATTCTATTATCTCTTAATTTTTCTCTACTTTTGGGGAGCTTGGAGCTTCTCTCTCTCTTCAACAACTCTTGGACTTCTCTTCTCCTCTTGCTAACCAATTGATTGATTGGGGGCTTCACCTCTAGAGAAAGAAAGAAGCTAATCCTTGACATAAAAATGGATTTTTATGATTTTTTGTTAATTTTCTCAAATGACTTCTCTTCTCAACCCCTCTCAAGCTTGAGAAGTTTTCTAAATGATTGTTTTAATTCAAATCAAGCTTTCCCTAAGAATCTTAATGTTTAATTAAGAGAAAATTACTCATTATTTAGAATACTTTCTTATATATCTCTCTCTAAAAAAGAATAGTAATCTCTATGGCTAATTCTTTAGTAAAAGAATGCTTCTCATTGATAATTTCTTATTTCAAAACCAAACTCTAGGCTTGATAAGCTAGAGATTAAGAAAATGGTATTTTCATGATTTTGTGTTAACAAAATAATGGGTATTTCTTTTATATTATTTATAAGTAATTAAAAACTACTTTAATTAATCTCCACCACAGTCCTGTTCTTACGTTCAACAACTCCATTCTCCGAAGGCGATCCGGTATTGGCCAATTCCCTCTTGATGCCATGATCTGCACAAAACCGGAAAAATACAGTGGAGGAGAATTCACCTCCTTTGTCAGCCCTGAGAGTCTTGACCTGAAATCCAGACTCTTTCTCCACCATCACGTGCCAATCCTTGAACCGAGCAAAAGCCTGGTCCTTCTGGGAAAGAAAGTAGACCCACGTGAATCTGGTACAATCATCAACAAGCAGCATGAAGTAGAGAGATCCTCCCAAGGATGGTATCTGCTGTGGTCCACACAAGTCAGTGTGAATCAACTCCAAAGGTTTCAAAGCCCGCCTGGAAGCCTGCTTCGGAAAGGATTCCCTGTGCTGCTTACCACGTATGCAAGAACTGCAGCGTCCTTGCCTACTACCAACATCTGGCAAGCCAACCACCATCTGGTCCCGGAAGGCGCGCCGCAAAGCATCCACATTTAAGTGGCCAAAACGAAAGTGCCACAAATCTCCGACCTGAGAGCCTGTCAGTGAGGAGAGTGCAGAGAGCTTGTAGATGCCATTCTCCACACCGCCTTCCCAAACAACTTTGCCTGTCTCACGGTCCCTCAGAGCAACTGAATGCTCCTCAAATTCCACCCGAAAGCCAGTCTTGCATACCTCATGCACTGACAAAAGATGAAAGCCCAGAGCAGGGACATAAAGAACACGGGAAGCATGCTTGCCCCCTTTGCCGTCGGGAATAATCTCCATCCGGCCCTCACTATGTATCGGAATAGTGGAGTTATCGCCAATAAAGATACGACCTGACTGCCGTTTCAGATCCAAGAAGAAGTCACGAGATGGAGTCATGTGCCTAGAAGCACCACTGTCGAGAATCCATTCCCGGGTATCCTTTGCGGTGAGGCCAACTGCCTCCTCGCTCGAAGATGATGAAGCATCGTAGTCCACCATCTCCAAGTGCACAAATGCCGGTGTCTTCGCAGCTAAGGCTGAGGACTCAGCACTCTTCCCTATCCGCTTAGGGCACTTCCTCCAGTAGTGGCCTTTCTCGCCACAATCATTACACGATCTTTCGGCCTTCAGCTTCTCTCGTTCTGGATCAGGCTTCTTCTCGGAAGACTTCTCCGGTGAGGCCTTCCCTTTGCCCTTGTTGGTATTACGGCCTTTCGACCGTTGGCCAGTTAAGGCCTCCGAACCTCACATTATCCTATCAAATTGGAAAAAGAGGAATAATGGAATTAACTTAATCTAGTGGGATAATCTTAATTAAGTTTATGATTATGGTTAAAATTATGATTTAAATTCATAGTTTAGATTTAAGCTTAAAAGTAAATCTTTTATCATATTTTCATTACAAGGTTTTATTCTTTTAGGAAAATTAAAAATTATTAGTAATAGCAGCGAAGCTATGGTAAATGTTTCTGGAAAAAAATACATATCTCATTTTTATGCATAATACTAAAAGAGGAACTCTTACAATATTGTAGGAATTCCTACCATATTGTAGGTTTAGAAATTTAAAGTAAAAGAATGATTTTGACCATATTTAGGAAAGAATACTTTTTGTTGTATTTATGCATAAATATTTAATTAAGAAAAAGAGAAATTTTTGATAAATTTATTTTATGTATAAGACTTTTTTTAAATGATAAAAGAGAAATTTCCATGATATTTGAAATTTAATAATTTAAATAAAAAAAGAGAAATTCTTGGTATATTCAAAATAATAGATATTTTTATTTAATTTAAAAAGAGAAATTTTTGATAAATTTATTTACATATAAAAATTTTTAAATGATAAAAGAGAAATTTCCATGACATTTGGAATTCAATCATTTAAATACAAAAAGAGAAATTTTTGGCATATTAAAAAAAATGGATATTTTTATTTAATTTAAAAAGAGAAATTTTTGATAAATTTATTTTATGCATAAGAATTTTTAAATGATAAAAGAGGAATTCCCATGACATTCAGAATTCAATCATTTAAATACAAAAGAGAGAAATTTTAAGCATATTCAAAAAATAGATATTTATATTTAATTAAAAGAGAAATCTTTATGGTATTTTAAAAAAGGTTTAAATTAATTTTGATATCAAAAGAGGAATTTTCACCATAATTCCACCTAGAAAATTAGGGTTGATAATTAAATTGGTGGAGAGAATATTCTTAGATATTTTTATGTGGATAAATCACCAAATTGATATTTACCTAAAATTGGATTAATGGAAGAAGAGTATTTTTATAAAATCCCGATATTCTCGTATAGAACTATTTCTTAATCTATTATGGTTAGGAAGGAATGAAATTCATAAAGTTAGAATTTTCCTTACAGTTAAAAGTTTGATAGATTTTTATCTGAAGAAAATCCTTAGGAATCAAAGTTAGAAGTAAGCCGAATAATTTTGGTTAGACCTCGACTGTGAGAATGGCGGCCAGTAAACTAGTTGCCCATCTCTCAAATCTGAATCAAGCAAAAACCTCAAGACCAATTCCAATTCTTACACAAAGAATAGACTACCGTCGAATTAGCGAAATTTTTCCTTAATCGAAATCACCAAGAATCCAGTTAAAAATTCAGTCAAATGATAAGTAGATTACCCTGCTGAGAGATCAATGATTCTCATTTTAAGAAAATTTGGATTACGAAAAAAGGGTTTTGTGGAACCAATCTCGAACCACCGGAAATTCTACTTGCATAGAACCTCTGTTTTCTTTTAAATGACTGTTTTACGCTAAAATGCTGGAGGAAGCATTTGGTATGTGATTAACTAAGGAGAGATTCGTTGTTGCAGCAGCTGGCGAACGGCGACGAGGAGTCGTCAAGGGACATCGTTCGCGAGACAAAGCCTACTGCCGAGGTCGTGACTAGCTTCAGTATGGTTAAAATGGTGCGCTTCCGGTACGATGGGTGGCAAGGACCAAAAAGCGGTCCTTGAGTGAAGTGCTAGGACACCTAAGTAGGATCCTAGAGGGTTCTGACCAGGCGATGCACGGGCTTGCGGTTACTAGGACACCCATGTGTACGTCGAGGAAGATACAGATACACCCATGCGTACATCGAGGAAGATATAGATGAACTAAAAAGAATTACTTTTGTGAACTAAATTTTGATATTGGATCTCGTTGGTTGACCAGCTGGTCTTCAACCGGAGAGTCCGGGTGATATATTTTGTAAAACAATCGACTCAATATTTTTGAGGATTATGATTAGTAATACTATGACTTCATTAAAAGATTGTTTTAATAAAGACAGTTGAATCTGTTATAATGGTAATTTTATATTAGGTGTGTAAGTGGTATGCCTACCTTAAATTTTACTTGAAGCGTCGGCTAGGGGGCTTGGGAACTCTTTTCCTCGGTACTTGGGCAAAACATAACCAAATTTTTATAAAGGAATCCCACCAATACAGTGGCTCGGTGGTTGGCTAACCGGTTGGGGTAGGCTGGATCGGGGAATTCTTGCGATACAAATAGTTACGATTAAGTTACGTTAGTTAGATTAAGTCCTAGGAAGACCCTTGTTCTGTGGGAGGGAATTAGCGGATGTGCCTTGCTAAAAGGGAAAAAAAAGCGGTGATTCTATGGACCAAGTGTGCAAGTCTCTTCCTTGATCTAACCATGTGACTTTCGGGTTTGGTCGGATGAGTTTGGTTAGTTAAGACTTTGACTCATTAGACCAATTCTCACATTAGATGATTTTCTTGGTGGAATCGCCCGTGCCTTCCGGGCGAGGGAAGCTTTTTCGGGTTTGGTTTCGGAGGAACCGTCGGGCTAGTCTCTTGTCCGGATATCCGTGGTGGGCGAGGCCCCGAGTATGAATCCCTGCCCCGTACGAGAGATTGACGCTGCTTCTGCCACCGGCACCATTGGAGGGGGCATCACAGAGGGGGGCGGGGGTCTTACAGGTATACGGGGACTTCAACTCAATGGAGTTTTGGCAGAAGTTTGTCAGAAGTTTGTCTCTAAACTGCTCAGCATGACTGGTCATGTGGTTAGAGGCACCAGAATCTACATACCATGACTGGTTATGTGGTTAGAGACACTAGAATCTACATACCATGTATCTTGAGATCTTGACACATCTCATGTTATTGAACTGAGCATGTGCTACATCACAAATAGGTGCTCACTTCTATCATCACCTCCCTCTTTACTAGATGATGCATAGTTGCCTTACTACAACTTTCCACTTTTAATGTCATTCTGCTTTTTATAGCAGTCCTTTGCCATGTGCCTTGGTTTGCTATAATAATAGAACTCTATGCTATTTGCATTATGATTTCTTTGCCAACCACCTCGGCCTCTTTGGCTCCCCCTTTCTCTAGACTAGTCTCTTCCACTTGTGTATGATTGTTGTGAATCATTGGATTGTTGGTCCAGAATTCTGATTTCCTTGTCAGCCACCACCTTGGCCTCGACCATGACCTTTACCTGAATTGGAGTAGAAGGCCTATTTTGATGTGTTCTTGCTTTGTGAAGACAATTCCTCACCTAAAGCCTTTTCTTCTATGATCATCATAGACACCAAGTACGAAAAGTTGAGAATATTCTCCCTAACTACAATGGAGGTCTTGAATGGCTTGTACTCTTTGCCAAGCCCATTCAAACAAACACTTACCAAGTCATCATCTTTCACTAATACATTGATAGAATCAAGGGATTCAACAATACCCTTGATATTTAAAGCATACTCATTGATAGACATGCTTTTGTTTTCCACAGTATGTAGCCCTTGCTTTAGCTGCAATTTCCTTACCTTTGTGTTGGTCTGGAACATCTGCACACCAGATTCTGCCACACAACTACTAGAGTGTTGGCATCCTATATGTGTCCTATCATTGTGTTTGTGACACTAATTGAAAGCCAATACATGACTTTCCTTGCACCTTTATTCCAATCTCCATTTTAAACTTCCAGGCATGGAAGTTTTTCTTGTCCAGATTCTCATTGACAATCTGACTGATTCCATCAGATATGTTTTCCTACAATAATCAAAAAATATAAGAGACAATTTCTGTATGCAACCTGTAATCAGAAAACTGCAGACAATTTCTGTATGCAACCTGTAATCAGAAAACTGCAACAGACAATTTTTGTTTACAACTTGCTACACTGTAGTAACCAAATTTTGACCAGAGATAGTTCTCAACCAGAGCTTCCCAAAAACTGTCAAAAATAACTTGCAGACAGTGACAGAACAGAGATCGAGACGTGCCCGAATGTGATTATGGCCGCTAAATTGAAGTACAAAGTAGTACGTACCACATAAGTACCTACAAGCCCGTGAAGACATCTCAATAAAAAATGTATAGCTCTTGGATAGGGGTGTTGTACCTTAAAGATAATGTGGGGGAGAGGGAGAGCTTCAAACCCTAGCAAGCAAACACACACACACAAGAGAGAGATGGATAGCTGAATTTTTTTCTATCTTCTTCTCTACTCAACCAACATAACATAAAGATAGGACTACACAATATATGGGTTAGTACTCAACTACTACAACATACAAGGATCGGTCCATAAAGTGAACCCAACTAAATGAGCTGGCGCTATAACTATGCCAGTCTTTAGTAATCCAAAATGGCTATCACACAGCCTATCATCCCACTGGCCACATACAAGTGGTGTAGATACGGAAGCTATCACCCAGGCGGGTCATCAATGTCAGCCGTAGCACTAGTTAAGCTCGATATCTCAACACTCCCTCTTGATCTCAACTCCACATAGTGTACTCTAAGTAAGCTCCTAAACTTGTGGAGCTTCTCTGTGCCCAATGCCTTCGTGAAGATGTCAGCTATACTACCTGATCCTCTGTGTTGACATATGACTGGCCTTCCTACTCTCTAGTCTAACGCACTAAATACCCACTAAAACAGTGAATGCATCCTAAATAACAACCACACACAGCCTAAATCCTAGAAACACACATTGAAAAGACATCTTTTTGTATAAAATAATTTACAATGTTTTATTTACACACACCCACACAGACACACAAATGGAAAAGAACAAACTACTACGACCCAACAGATCATCAAGACACAACTTCACCATTCTAAACTGAATAAAGAAATTTAATGTCAAAATGGTTTTGTGTAAATTGTTTCCAAAAGAATTTAATAAAAAAGAACCAATATTTCCAACACTTCCACGTTTCAGTCAATCTGCAATAGCATCACTGCATTCAACATTTGGCTAATCTTCACTTCACTCCACTCTTCACTCTCTCTCTTTCACACTTCAAAACTCTTTCTTTCTTTCTTCTCTCTCTCTACTCACTATTCTCGTGAACTCTCTTCTTCTTCTTCTTCTTTCTTTCTCTTCCTCCTCCTGAAACACAAACACAAGAATAATGCACACAATCTAATACATTCTCTCACACTCTCATGCTTTTACTTTTAAGTATGCACCATGTCAAAGTGATCAAATCTCTTTCTCTCTCTTTCCTATTTTGCATGTACACACATAGCGCAGCCATATTGCCCTCTCTCTTCTTTCCTTCTTCTTCTACCCACACACAATGTCTCCTCTACTTGCTATGGTTCCCCAGCTTCTCTCTCCTCATTTTAGCTTGAGAGCATGGAGACCTCCCACATGCACACACACGTTTCTTTCTCTCTCTCACAGTCTACCAAGGGTGCCTCTCTCTCTCTCTCTCTCTCTCTCTCTCTCTCTCTCCTACTGATTGCCATCAGGGCAAAAAACCATGCTCTCTACTCCCTCCTTGTTAGTGGGTAAGGTCACGATCCCCTCTCTCTCATATGCTGGGTTGCCTACGCTAATGTCTCCTGTCCAAAATGGCAGGCTGCCCTTCCCTCACCTTTTTGATTGCCATAAGGGCAAAGCCATGCCCTCTACCTTCTCCTTTTAGCGCAAAAGTGCCTTCCCCTCTACACGGTAGCGTGTAGGCTACCCACAAGCATACATCTGCTCACAACAATGGTACTTCTCTGATGGAGAAACAGCCACTTTCTCTGAAGTGCAGCCTCTGACATTAGGAAAAATTTGGACTCAAAAGGGGGCTGTTTCAGACTTCTATATAATAATAACCACATGGGTTCAGTGGCAGGAAATCCTCCCAATGGGCTTCATTGGGTGGTGGGTCCTATGTACAAACCCACCCAAAATGTGGAGATACTCCAAATCTTCAAAAAATATTAACAAACCTGCGTGTCAGTCCTATGATAATTTTAAATTGTTCTGTCACGCCTGCTATCTACCCCTCATATTATAAAATAATGTTTATTAGCTTTGTTTGTCAGACCTTCAGCAATATAAAAGTATTTTCACCACACTCAAACTAACGAATTCGTTACATAGATCCACAAACTAAGTCTGAGATTACTTTTGTTGTACTTACAGCTCGACGTTGGCGTGGACACCCGCCCCACTAAATTTGTGAGGTACACCCTTGCTGTTTGCACATCAACGAGTACCAGGCTCCAGTGGGAGCTGCATGAGTAGGGATATCTTAGTTTATTTCGATATGTGGCGAGAGGAATAAAACATCACATGTCATGGATACGCCATCTTCCAAAAAAAATACTCACTCTTCGAAGTATGCAAAAAAGAAGACTCAGGCGGTGTCCCTTCCTCCTTACAATGACACTGCGTTGGCCAACAACTTCAACGTTAGTCTTAGAAGCCTCAACTCTAATGAGTTCCACTTGAGCATCCCAGAACCAGGGGCAGATGTCACCAACTCAAACTCGTCCGATGAGGCCTCGTTGGAGTACTACGTCCAGGTGGAGGTTGGCGGGGATGACACTGGCTGCCTCATCCACGCCCTTGACACCAACGCCACCTACAGCTTTGGTGAGACTGAGGCGTTTGCCCTCAATGTAACAGAGGGCGCCGAACCTTCCTCCACACAGCTGGGGCGTCATCCGGGGCTATACCGTCCAGGCCAGCTACACCTCCACCAGAGGTGGAGGTACTCTCCTACGACGACGGCTCCCTCAACGGCACCATCACTCTGCAGGGCCTCATCAATCAGGTCCCACGTGCTTTCGATGAGTTCTAGCTAGTGCACTGCCTTCTTTCTTCTTCTCATCAACGCGCTCATATTGCCCTCCGCCGTTGATGCCGCCGCGACTGGTGGCAACCAACGCGACAAACACGACCTCGATTTTATTCAAGCCTTGAGTACACGCGATTCATCACAACGCGAGTTGAACCTTACGTAAAATTAAACACTATCTTTCTCGCATTGTGATGAATCGTGTAAGTTACAAAGTGTAAGTTACAAAAAAAGGGGTTGGAGAAGGTGAGCTTTATCACATACCTCAAAACACACCGCAAGATTTTGTCGTTCATCTCCTTGTGAGGATCATTCAAAATCTGGACTTCTTCATCCAGCATGGGGAATAAGCATTCTACACCTCAAACTTGTATTCCCAAATTGAATTGTGGTCCGAGGACGGCGAGAGATCCCATGTTCATCTGCCAGAGCGCACGAATGGTCTCTCGCCTAGAGGCCAGAGCTTGAAGATCAAGACCCCTTCCATCTTCTTTCAAAAATGCCACCCAAAGATCTCATCAAAGCTTTTTAAATCAATGTTTCATTGAATGTGCAACAGATTCAAAGGTGGAGGTGGAGAGACACTCATTGAAATGGAAGGGGAAATGAGAAACAGGCAAGCTATTTCGGCTCAGAAATGGAAAGAAAGGGTGGAAAAGAGCTAAACCCAAAGAGCTTCCCGCTCAAAAGAACTAGGATTCCCGCCATTGGAATAAATTATTACACCATGTCAGCCTTTAGAATAAACTAATACACCACATGTCAGGCATTTGAATAAAAAATTGGGCCTTTCACAGGGATCCAAGGCTCCACAAGCAAATATTATATTCAAAAGTATTCGCCTTTTGCTTACACGTCCCCACCACATGGGCTCTCTTACATGGCCCCTTTTTGAGTCCATATTTTTCCTAATGACGTAGCCGCCCCTCTACTTGTCTATATGCTCACCTATGACGCCTCTTCCCCTCTCTCTCATTTACTTCTTTCCCTCGGAAACCTCTGCCTTCACTCCTCCTCCTTCTACGTGCAGGCGCCAGGCCTACATGCTGTTCCTCCTTCTCTCTACGCGAGTGGCACCCTCTCTCTCTTTCTCATACAAGACACGGACACACCCATACTCTCTCTCTCTCTCTTTATGTACAGAGTTCACACACATACATTAACAACAAACAAACAAACAGGCTTACCTCCTCCTCCTCCTCCTCCTGTTCTTCACGTTAGCCAGAGAAAGAAACGCTCCCTCTCTCTTTCTCTTATATGCTCTCAAGAGGTTGGCGGGTACCAACGGGTGCTAAAACTACCCACCCTTCCATTTTTAATTTGAAACTTTTCATTTGTAACCACATTAAGGTCTCCAAACTTGCGTTCCCACCTAACCATCCTCAAAGCTTGAGCTTGAAACTCATCATACTAACCCTCGTTCTCTCCCCCTCGATCTCTCTCTTCTCTCTACCCACTTACCTACAAACTCCTCTTTATGTACAAAACAATGTTAATCGTCACCATTCCCATGCAATGTGCATACACCAATGGACAACATTGACAATCATGATGCATGCAAATACCATGACATTCCACACACACATGCTTTCAAATACTATGGAAATGCATCCAAAATAACCATAATTGACCCTATTCAAACCCTAAAAATTGCTAAAAATGGCTTCGATCCAGGGGTCATCATTCCCCCCACACTGAAATGTGAGCGTCCTCGCGAACACAGTAGCAACCTCACTTTACAGCTTCCCCCACACTTAACTTCTTCACCATCATTGCCTAGCATCACATCTCCACTTCATCACTCTGAAACAATCACCAACCATACACTAGAATTATACCGTACCAAAGAAACAAACAAAAGCAAAAACAAACCTTCAACACCTTCACATCAGCACACATAAATGAGTGAATGAAAATCCAAGTTGCAAACACCACTACAAGAACTTATATAACACTAACCAATAGATAAACCAAAAAGGTTTATTAAGCAAACATCAAATCCCAAGAAACAGTAAAAATTAGCAACTACCACAACATCCTCACTATGTCTATAATATTTCCACTTTAACAAATAGGAAACAACCCATCCATAACTACAAAACTCTAGGAAAACTACCTTCTACTCACTTCCATATTTCATAAAGACAATAGTAGCACAACTAACCATGGAAGTCATTGCCTGATTGTAATTCCCTTATATCAGAACCATACCTTTCTCGTTTCATTTTTTTTCGCTTGATTTATTTATTTATTTATTTTTTACCAAATGCACACATAATGGCAACCACCCCATATGAAACTAGGCTACGATCAGACCTTGCCACCCGGCTAGGTTGACTCCAAGAAACTACCAAGCTCACATGACGATGGCTATCCCAAAACAGCCCAAGGCATCGGTTTAGAGTACTGACAACCCTGCCAGCATGACTCTCCTCACCTACCAAGAACCATTAAGGCGATAGACCACATATACCACATACATATATTTGAATTTTTATTTTTCTTTCTTCCTCTTTTTTTCCTTCTCTTTTTTTCTTTTTTTTTCATCATTTTTCAAAGGCAATGATTTGAAAACCCTCCCCAGGCTCATCATGAAAATCGAGACTATTATGGTCATTATAACCCAGGAATAAGGGAGAAAAGTTCCTTCCACTAGAGTTCTTAAGCACTTCCAAGTTGTTACCTACCATTAAAGAGAAAAAATATAGTCAATGCAGCACATGCCTAGTTAAGATGAATGTGGTAATGACCAATTTCTACTACAGAGCTCAGCAAGAAACTCATAGAATTAGTATCCTTGACTAATAAACCCCAAATCTTTCCAAAAGAAAGAATCATATAAGTCAAGTACCAAGCAATTGCAACTGGATTAACACAACTCACAATCCCCATTATTACACACACCATGCAAGTGATACCAAAAAAATAACCAAATATATTGGAGAAAATACGCCTGTGGAACACTGCATATCCTCTGAGTAGCAAAAATTGCATGTCCAGAAACAATCTTCAATACTATGATATCATTGTTCCCAAGTTACTCCCCCATCTCCTTGCACCTAGCAATGCAAAAATACAAAGAAAATACCATATCTGCACATACTAACCATTCAAACAATTAGATTACAACTTCCAAGAAACATAATGTACCTAAAATTGAAAACAAACAAACACAAAAAACCAATCCACATGCAAACCAAAACAAATAATAAAAACACATAACAAACCACACAAACAAAACAATTGTTTCTTTTTAAAGTTTTTTTTGAAATAAATAACAAGAAAAACAAAACTAATTGACATCATGGGACTCAGAAAAAACGGTGCAAAAACTGACAGGCGCATTCACTACACCAAAAGGAAAAAGTTGAGGTGTCACCCCATGGCCCTCTGTCTCGTTCAAAAGTACAGCTCTCGAAACAAAACTACTCTCTCTAGGTAGAAGTATCCGATACAAGCCAGGGAGGCCAAAGCCCAAACCCTCATCCTTATCCTCCTCATCAAGATAGTCTACCACAAAATCTTCAGGATGAAAAGAATCATCCGAAGAATCATCGGACGCATTGGTTAAGGTGTCCACACCTAAACCAAAAATCTCTGGCGCAATAACGGCCAAAGATTGGGCCATGCGACCAAAGTCGCTCTCGGCAATTGGAAGAGATTCCCCGACAGCCAACCATCGAAACAACCACTCCAACTCATCAACCCAATCAGGGTCTACAACTAATGCTAAAATACCATCCCACCCAAACCAAACCACATAAGGATGAAGAAAATAAAATAAAGCATTGAGAGAAAACTCCATACCACCTGTATACCACCTGTATGAAAGAAGATCGAATCGATCGCACCAAAACCTGATAAACCCACCAATCCCATCAAAACAACACAAAATAATAAAGAGCAAATCTCAGGTGAAAAATATACAATGAACCAACTTGACCCACGTAATTACCAACTTAAACAAAATATTGTTTCACCCTAAGACCATTAACACGAAAAGGAGCTATCACAGCATCAGGGTCTTGGACAATCAAAGAACCATTATTAAAGGCCTCTAACACCTTGAAAGGGCCTAACCACCTCATTTGTAATTTTCCAGGAAACTTATAATATTGATTGTCATAGACTAAAACCTGATCATTCTTTTGAAACTCCCTCACCTTAATGTGATGATCATGCTAAGCCTTTTGTCTATGTTGCATCGCCTCAACATTTTGCAGAGCCTTTAAACGTATCTCATCCAACCTCACCAAGGCCAGTAATCGAGCCTCTAAAGATTCCTTCTCACCTAGTCGAGATTCCAAGGCAACGCGTAATGTGGGTATTTCCTTCTCTATTGGGAAAATTGCTTCTGTACCATACACTAGAGTGAAAGGTGTATTTTGAGTCGTGACCTTAAATGTGGTACGGTATGCCCACAAAGCCTCAAACAATCGCTCATCCCAATCGCGTCAATTTTTAGATACTGTCTTGGTTAAGATCATTCCCAGTATTCGATTGGTCACCTCCACTTGACCATTAGCTTGAGGATAATACGGAGTGGATTTCCGATGCCTGATTTTGTAAAGTTTCGTTAATTCCGTAATGGTCATTTAAAAAATGAGAACCACGATCACTCACCAACTCCAACGAACAACCAAAACGAGTAATGATATTTTCATATAAAAATTTGGCGACATCCAATGCTCTATCCGTTTTCAAAGGTTTAGCTTCAACCCACTTGGTCACATAATCCGTGCACACAAGAATGTATCGATTGGATTGATAACGAGGGGGTGGATCAATCGGACCCACAAAATCAATTCCCCATTTCTCAAAAGGTTTTAAAGCCAAGATTGGATTTAAAGGGGTCGCAAATTATGGTGTGGGTCGACCAACCCGTTGACACTTATCACAATGTTTACAATGCTCAAAAGAGTCTTTATAAACAGTTGGCCACCAATACCCTGCTAGCAATACTTTGCGAGCGATTAATTCCCCCGCAAAATGACCTCCACATGGCTCATCATGAAGTGCACGTAAGATAGAAGGTCTCTCATTCTCTCGCACACAACGACGATACACCCCCTCCCTAGGAAAATAACGATACAAATAACCACCAAAGAGGGTGTAGTGGCGAGATTGCAATAAAATTTTCTTTTTTTCATACTTGCTGGCGCCTCTTGGATAATGAGCAGTACTCAAGAAATTTGCAATATCCGCAAACCAAGGAAGTGTACAATCGGTCAAAAATAATGCCACATCAGGCAATTCATCATCCACTCCCTCCTCAATATCCTCAGTCAAAAGCCAAGAAAGATGATCCGCCAATACATGAGATTTTCCAGGATGAGTAACCACCTCAAAATCAAACTCTTGAAAAATTAACATCCATCGAATTACTCACCCTACAAGATCTATCTTGTTCAAAAGGTATCTTAGTGCTTGATGATCCACATAAATTGTAAAAAACTTGCCCAATAAATAATGTCGATATTTATTCACGGCAAATACCATGGATAAACATTCCTTCTCCGTTGTAGTGTAATTTCTCTCTGTCTCTGTCAAATTGCTACTCACATAATAAATCGGATGATCTACCTTCTTATCGTCTGCTTGTTGACAAAGAACTGCTCCTACAGCTGTGTGTGAAGCGTCTGCATGAATATGAAAAGGTTTAGACCAATCTGGGGGTATCAAAATTGGTGCTTTTATCAATCAATCTTTGATCATATCAAAAGCCTCCTGACAATCTTGTGACCATTCAAAGGGTACATCCTTTCGAAGAAGAGTAGTTAAAGGGTTTACCACCGAAGCAAAATTCAATATGAATCGGCGATAATAATTAGCATGTCCCAAAAACCCTCGTAATTGCTTCATGGTTGTAGGAGCAAGCAGCTCACGTATCTTATTGATTTTACTATCATCCACAGTAATGCCCTCAGATGAAATCACGTGACCTAACAAGATTCCTTTCTCAATGCCAAAAACACATTTCTCTGGATTCAAGGAAATACCGGTTTGCTGACAACGATCAAAGACCTTAGCCAACTTCTCAGGCATATCCTCCTCATCCCCTTGAACTGTAAAATCGTCCAAAAAGATTTCCATCCACTTTTGTAAAAACTCTTGAAATGAAGCCATCATCACCCGTTGGAAAAGATGGAGCATTACATAATCCAAATGGCATCACTTGATAAGCGCATAAGTTCCCCATTCTGTTGTAAAAGTGGTTTTTGGTTGATCATCTGGGTGGATTTGTATTTGATTATAACCGCTAAAACCATCTAAGAAGGAATACAATTTATGCCCTGCTACTCGGTCTAGAACTTGATCAGTGAAAGGCAATGGAAAGTGATCCTTCTGTCTTATCATTTAGCTTTCGATAATCCACACAAATTCTAATCTTACGATTTTTCTTTGGAACAATTACAATTGGGGAAACCCACTCACTGTATGCCACAGGATAAATGAAACCCGCATCTATATTTCTGCTTTCACAAGCTCTGCATAGACAGGGTTTGTGCGCCTTTGACGTTGGCATACCGGCCTTGCGTTTGGCTCTAAATCAATGTAATGCTGGCATATCTCAGGTTTCACTCCCTGCAAGTCTTTATAGGACCAAGCAAAGACATGTTTGTATGTTTGTAGAACCTCTCTCAATCTAGTTAAGGTTCATTCTTGCAATTGACTCCCCAATGTAAAGCATTTTTCCTCTTCAACTCCCCAGCGCTGAGTAATTTCTAATGCATCAGAAACAACGAGATCTAGCTTGTATAGGTGGATGGTCTCTCACTTTGAAACAAACATTTTCTAGAAACTTTTGCTTGGTGTTACACTCCTCCTCCTCTTCGTGCGAAGAATGAGCACTTACAAGACTTTCATGGGTATAAGGTATCACCAATAAAGGGTCTATTTCCTCTTCATCATTGATAGGCTCCTCAATTTGGACCATAAAAGCATCCCTCACTACCATTTCCAAACATTTCGGAGAGTATTTCTATATTGAGGGAACAATGCCATATGAGAGACAAAAAAAAACGTCTTTTGAATACGTTTATAATAATATTTGGATGAACATTCGAAAAGTCCAATCTTTTATGGTGAGATATTACAACATTCGAGAAATAGATTGTGGAAGAAAACTTATATTTGTTATAAAATTAGATGAAGCTCAAATCCAAAAATGTCAAAAAATGGAAAGAATATCTATATCCCTAATGAATAAAGCATTGGACTATATTCACATTATTTCTGGATGGTGGTTTTCCAATCTCATTTTTTGCAAGCCATTCTCTTGTCCCTGTGCTTGCCATGCAATAAAGACATGGATATTTGGTATTTGCTCCTCCACATACACCAAACATACACTTCAATGCCTTGAGGTCGGCACTCAAATGCCATTCCATAATGAAATCACCTATGTCATCTACATGAAGGTGTTCACCTGCATTTTGGCTCTGAATAACTGAAGGAATGTCTGTTTGTGAGAAGAGCCACTTTAATGTTTTATGACTCTCTACTACTGGCACATGAGCTGATCCAATCCACCATAGCTCCATTTCTGATTGAGTTTTGTGGTATGGAGAATCAAGCTTACCTGTCATCCCACTAGCCGCATATCACCCATGATCTCACCAACCATGCCAGTGGTGTAAGTGTGGGGCCTATCCATAGGAGAAAAAAGTTGGTTAAGAATGGAAAAACAAAAGAGACCAAAAAGACAAATCTAGGAACTTGTAATCCCTAAAATTAAATCACACATGATGAAACTTGGCTCTTATCCTCCTGACCCCTCAGAAGGAGATTGAGAAAGTCCAAGAATTTAGAATTGCAATCATGGCTGTTGGACAGCCTTTGACAGCATATTTGGAACTTGGGCATGTTGCTCTTCAACAGAGGCCACAACCGAAGGGGAGAGAGAGAGAGACAGGTGCATATGGCCAACTTTCCACTGTCTGCATCTCTTTGTCTGTCTGTCTGCGTTGTAAGTGGACGGATGACAAAATTACACGAAACTGTTTGCGCGTGCCCGTTGTTCGTGGGATTCCCCCAGTCTGCAAAAAGCTTATTCTTGTCTTATTTTATGGCATCTTGGTATACTTAAAGAATGCTGCAGATCATGAAGATCATGTGCGTAAGGTCTTGGAAATCCTAGGGAAGCACCAACTCTTTGCAAAAAAGAGAAAGTGTACCTTCTCTGTTCACTAGGTAGAATACTTGGGATTCATAGTGTCTAAAGATGGGATTTCTCTTGACCCCACAAAGATCCAAGCAGTCGTCGTAGATTGGCCAGAACCCAAGACAGTAAAGAAAGTCAGAGGATTCCGAGGATTAACCCGAGGATTAACCGGATGGTATAGAATCTTTATACCCAAGTATGCCCAGATAGCATCCCCTTTAACTAACCTTCTCAAGAAGAGTACCCTATTTCAGTCGACTGCTATGTGCCAGAGTGCCTTTGATAAGCTAAAGACATCCTTAGTAACGAACCCTATCCTTAAATTGCTAGATTTTACCAAAACTTTTGAGGTAGTTATTGATGCCAATGGTTTTACCTTAGGCGGTGCTCTTATGCAGGAAGGTCATGCTGTGGCCTATGAATCTAGAAAACTCAGAACACATGAGAGAAATTATGCCATTCATGACTTGGAGTTACTCTCAGTAGTTTATGGTCTGAAGTTGTGGAGACATTATTTTTTGGGACAGAGGTTCACCTTGATGATAGTTCATCAAAGTCTTAAGTGGATCTTCACCCAAATGGATCTCAACATGCGTCAAATGAGATGGATGTAGACCTTGCAAGGATTTGATTTTGAAATCAAGTATCGGCCAGGGAAAGAAAATGTGGTGGTAGATGCACTCAGCAGAATTGCCTCCTTGCTTACAATGACAATGGTGTCAAATCCATTGATCACTGAAGCAAAGGAGAGAATCATGTAGGACAAATTCTTTGCTCCTATTGCTACCCTTCTAGTGTAGGAAAGCAAGACTCCTCAGGAAATGAGTCGAGTTCTTGGGTACAAATTGGATGAAGGATGCATGTATTATAATAATCAGCTATGTATTCCCAATGATGAAATGAAGGGAAGCCCATGATAGCCTCATAGCTGGACATCCAGGGCTTACAAATTGGATGAAGGATGCATGTATTATAATAATCAGCTATGTATTCCCAATGATGAGGGAATGAAGGATTCTGAGAGAAGCCCATGATAGCCTCATAGCTGGACATCCAGGGCTTATAAAAACCTATATGTCTATGGAGAAAAGCTTCTTCTGGTGGCCAGGACTCAAAAAGGATGTACTTTATCAAGTGCAACAATGCTTAATGTGTCAGAGTCAAGGCAGAGAGAGTCAAGATGCTAGGAAAACTTCAACCCCTAGACATTCCACAAATGAAGTGGAAATGTATAGTTTGGATTTTTTCACTGGACTACCTTCAGTGCAATCAGCTTATAACTCCATTTTCGTGGTAGTTGACAGACTAACCAAAGTTGCCCATCTGATTCCAATAAAAGAAACATACAGTGCAGTGGATGTTGCCATAGTTTTTCTTAAAGAGATCTTCAGATTGCATGGCTTACCCAGGAGGATAGTAAGTGATAGAGATAGCAAGTTCACATCAAAATTTCTAGACTGCATTCTTTGAAGCAGTAGGAACTTTCTGGGATCTCACTACATCCTATCACCTCGAAACAGATGGCCAGACTGAAAGAGTGAATCAGGTAATAGAAGATATCCTTCGGTCGGTAGGGAATCCAAGAAGTGGTTAAGCCATTTGCATTTGGTTGAATTTGCTTACAATGCTTCTTATCATCGAAGCATTGGGATGAGCCCTTTCAAAGCTCTGTATAGACAAGATTGCCTTACACCATTGACTTGGTCTGACCCATTGATCATAGTGGAAATGTCCAGATAGATGCTTGATGATATGGACTAGCAAATGCAATCAATCAGTAAAGATATTAAGGTAGCCCAAGATAGGCAAAAGCAATATACAGATAATAAAAAGAGATCAGAGAGAGTGTTTGAAGAATCAGATATGGTCTTCATTCGTGTACGACCAAAAAGAAGTTCCTTATCTTTAGGGAAGTACAAGAAGCTATCTCCTAGATTATGTGGACCGTATGCTGAACATCCACTGCAGAGGAGTAGGGGGATTGAGAGCGCATGCGTCAGAGGAGAGGAGGCGGGGAACTGCAAATACCCAAAAATGAGTAAATGCTCACATAAGATGAAGAGTTGATTGAGTACAAGGTTTATTATTTAAAATTAAGAGATATTACTAAAAAAATGAGATATTTTGAAGAAATGTTGCATTTTTTACACCTTGGTAAGGAGAGGGGTGTAGGGAACGAGGAAGTGTGCGCGGAAGCAAAGGGAACAGCAGCAGGGATAGATTCGCTAGCTGATTTCTTCAGTTTTTGTAGACGCAAGGAAGCGGTGAAAAAATATGCAAGAGGGAGAACTCATCCAAAATTTTGGGAAAACCCACTACATCTGGATTTTGGGGTTTTCTTTTATTTTATAAGTGACCTTTAAAAAAGGGTTGGGTTCACATTGAACCCGGCCAAAGAATAAAACTAATATATAAAAGGGTTGGGTTCACATTGAACCCGGCCAAAGAATAAAACTAATATATAAAACATGTATAGGGGTTATTTAGGCCTTTATACCCAACAACCTCCCACTTAAAGGCATAAATGACACCTTTAAGCTAGCCAATTCCCACCAACTAGATGCAATGCTCATGTTGCAAGACTCTTGGTGAGAACATCTGCAGGGTTATTCTGTGTCTTGATCTTAGTCAAAGTGACTAGACCATCCTCCAATACCTGACGTATGAAGTGGTACTTTACATCAATGTGCTTGGTACGAGCATGAAACATGGCATTCTTGGCCAAATAGACACAGCACTCTGGCTATCACATCCCAACACTGGAGTACTAGCAGGCATACCAAGCTCCTCTGCAAGTCTGCCCAACCAAATAGCTTCCTTGGAAGCTTCAGTGGCTGAAATATACTCAGCCTCAGTAGTACTCAGTGCCACAATCTTTTGCAACCTAGAACACCAAGAGACTGCTCCACCAGCAGCTGCAAAGACATACCCACTGGTAGACTTCCTAGTGTCCAGGTCACCTGCCATGTCTGCATCACAGAATCCCTGCAACTTTAGGTCACCTTTGCCATAACAAATACACTTTGCTTGTGTACCTTTCAAATACCGAAAGATGCATTCGACAGCTTCCCAATGTGCTTTACCAGGATTTGACATGTATCGGCTAATCACTCCCACTGCATGAGCAATATCTGGACGAGTAGCAACCATAGCATACATAAGAGAGCCACAAGCTGATGCATAAGGAACTCCATTGCATTAATTGCCATCTCATCCTTTGGGCTGTCAGCTTTGCTAAGCTTAGTGTATGGAGGTAAAGGTACCCCAAGAAGCTTAGCATTAGTCATATTGAATCTATCAAGTACTTTTGCAATGTACTTTTCTTGAGATAAGAACAACAATTTCAGCTTTCTATCTCTTTTAATACGCATGCCCAAAATATGCTCTGCATCACCCAAATCCTTCATAGAAAAAGCTGAATTTAGCTTGTGTTTGAGAGCATCAAGACTAGCCTTATGTTTCCCAGCAAGCAACATATCATCTACATAAAGAACAAGGATAATAGTGCTGCCATCCTCATCCTTTTTCGTGTACAAACAATGATCTGCATGGCTGCGTTTAAACCCCTGAGAGAGCATAAAAGTGTCAAACTTCTTGTACCACTGTCGTGGTGCCTGTTTCAAACCATACAGACTCCTTTTCAGTTTGCATACTAATTGCTCTTTTCGAGGAACTACAAAACCCTCAGGTTGTTTCATGTAGATTTCCTCATCAATGTCACCATGCAGAAAAGCTGTCTTTACATCCATCTGATGCAACTCTAAGTCAAGCACCGCAGTGAGAGCAAAGAGAACACGCAATGTTGTCACTTTTACAACAGGAGAGAAGACTTCTTGAAAATCAATCCCTTCCTTCTGTGCATATCCCTTGGCAACCAGTCTTGCCTTGTACTTGGGTTTTCCATCCACAGATTTTACCTTGTACACCCACTTATTAGGAAGAGCCTTTCTTCCTTTAGGCAATGGTACAAGATCCCAAGTATCATTTGCATGCAAGGACTTGATTTCCTCTTGCATTGCAAGCTCCCACTTACTGCTTAACTTACATGACTTTGCCTCTTTATAAGTAAGAGGCTCACCCTCATCCGATAGCATAACATAATGCAAAGAAGGATCATATCTCTGGATCTGCCTTCTAACACGAGTAGACATGCGTACCCTATGACCTATGTCTTCCGGCACAGGTTCTACATCAAGAGGCAAATGATTTTCAGCATTTACTTGCTGCTGCACACCATTTTCAGCATGCTGTCCATGCTGTTCAGCACCTTCATTTTGCGGATCAGCACATGCAAATGGTTGTCCAACACCTTCATGAGCATCTCTTTGCTGTCCAGCCTCTTCTAGCTCAAAAATAACCGGCTGATTTTCAATTTCAGCTTGCGGTAAAGCATCAGGAAGGTCATTTTCTGTCACATTAGGTGGCTGAAATTTAACTCTCTTTGAATCTACATCAACGGACGAGTCGTTCATCAACAACTTTGCCTCATTGAAGACTACATCCCGGCTGCGTACAATCTTCTTGAATTGAGGTAACCATATCCTGTAGCCCATCTCACCTTCATCTCCATAACCCAAGATCCCTTTGATGGACGTAGCATCAAGTTTGCTTCTCAATTCTCTCCTTACATGCACAAATGCATCGCAGCCAAAGACATGCAAATGGTCATATGAGGCCAGTTTACCAGACCAAACCTCCTCAGGGATGCCATTTTTCAAGGACTGATTGGGAGAGCGGTTGCATATATGTACCGCGGTTTTCAGTGCCTCTCCCCAAAACTCATGAGGAAGATTAGCAGTGGACAGCATGCACCGCACTCTCTCACACAAAGTCCTGTTATACCTTTCTGCCACCCCATTTGATGAAGGGCTGTATGGAGCTGTAAGCTCCCTCTTAATCCCATGTAACTCACAAAACAACTTAAATTCAGTAGATGTGAACTCACCCCCATTGTCAGTTCTAAGGCATTTCAATTTCTTGCCAATTTGAGTGCCAGTTTGAGTGGTCACAAATGCATGAAACAACTTAAACGCAGCAAATACATCACTTTTATTTTTCAGCAAATATACCCAAATTTTCCTGGAACAATCATTGATAAACAAAACAAAGTATGTGGCACCACCCATAGACTTCACAGGCATGCCACACACATCAGAATGCACCAAATCCAAGACATTTAACTTACGAGAGACACCGGAGTAATATGAATTTCTTACTTGTTTACCAAATTGGCAATCATTACAAAAATCAAGCTTTGAGCCCTTAGCATCAAATCTTTTCAAAGATGAAAGGACTTCAAGTCCTTTTTGGCTCATGTGGCCCAATCTCTTATGCCAAAGCTCTAAATGAGAACCAATCTCAGCAAGAGCAAGAAACTTTCCAGGCAAGGCTTTGCATCGCAAACAATAAAGAGTGCCTCTTTTGCTGCCCTTCACAATAAGCATGGAACCCCTTTTAAGTTTCCACATTCCACCACCAAACAATGTGGTATAACCATGCAAATCCATTTGTCCCACAGATAGCAGACTCTTTTTGATGCCAGGTACATATCTGACATCCTTGAGCACTAGCTCTTGTCCATTGTCAAAAGACAAATGTATAGTGCCAATTCCATCAATGTTGCAGGCATGGTTGTTACCAAGATAAACCTTGCCATAACTGCCTGCATCAAAAGTAGCAAAACACTCCAAGCATGGAGTCACATGGAATGAAGCACCAGAATCCACTATCCATGTCTGTGATAGTCCATCATCGACTGTCATCAAAGCATCAATGACATCAGCTTTGGTGATTTGCATGTCCTATACATTAAGCGTAAGAGCATCATCACACAAAAAAGTGGCACATAAGATATCCTCAGCATCCGACAATATGTCCTCAGCATCCGACAATTCCTCAATGACCACATTTGAGGTTACATTTACCTTCTCTTTCTCCTTGTCCTTTGAGGCCTCAGATGCATCAGCCTTGTCCTCTTTCTTCTTTTTGTCAGATGCATTCCTTTTCCTCTCTTGTTCCATTTTGTAGTATCTGCAATCAAGTTTCTTGTGACCTTTACGGCCACACTGATAACAAGTAACATCTTGCTGCTTATCTTTCCCTTTACTCTTGCTCCTGTTTCTTTGTCCTGCATTTACATTCTTCTTCTCAGATCTTCCTCTTGCATTAAGTGCTGAAGCATTGCCTTCCTCACTAGATTTGCGTCTAATCTCTTCATTGAGAATAGACCCTCTCACACCATCATAAGTGAGGGTAGGACTGTTACTCAAAGAAACAACCAATGTCTCCCATGAGTCTGGCAATGTCATAAGCAAGAAAATAGCTTTCAGCTTGTCATCAAAAAGCTGAAGCCCAGTGTCCTGTAGAGCTGACTCAACACACCTGTAAATGCACTCAAATGCTCAGATGCTGACTTCGGCTCATCAAGCTGCATATTCACCAACTTTCGCATCAAATGCACCTGATTGACAGGTGTGGTGTTCTCATAGGTGGACTTAAGCTTATGCCATATAGCATAAGCAGTGTTCAGACCCTTGATATCTACCAAGATATCATCATGCACAGCCATCTTGATGTAAGCCATAGCCTTTTTGTTCAGCTTGTTCCAATCTTGGTCAGTCATCTGCTCAAGCTTCACTTCTTGCAAGGCATCTTCACAATCCTTCAAGAAAAGGATACCTTGCATGCGATCTTTCCAAAGATCGAAGCCCTGACCATCAAACCGTCTGATTTCCAACAGACTTTTGATGTCAGATGTGGAAGAGGTAGAAGCCATCTCGACAAAAACACAAGTGTATATGCAAATTAGATGCAATAGGATAAATCAGCACAAAATTTGAGTATTCAGCTGTATACTCAGCTGTTTTCAGCTGTCCATTCAATTTCACGCGATGAACACCTGTTACATGTGTTCCCACAAGTCAATACATGATTTGCAAACCTGCGTATTGCTGTAATAACCTGTTTTGATCTGTTTTTGACCTAAAAACAGCATGTTTTGAGCTGTTGTAGTGACCCCCTTGTGCCCAATAGCAAGAGTCTTAGCGATAGAAATGGGAATCTTCGTGTGAAAAGATTTATTTGCTGTTTTACAGCTTGCGCAGGTCTTTCAAATGAACCTGGCTCTGATACCAGTTGTAGGGAACGAGGAAGTGTGCGCGGAAGCAAAGGGAACAGCAGCAGGGACAGATTCGCTGGCTGATTTCTTCAGTTTTTGCAGACGCAAGGAAGCGGTGAAAAAATACGCAAGAGGGAGAACTCATCCAAAATTTTGGGAAAACCCACTACATCTGGATTTTGGGGTTTTCTTTTATTTTATAAGTGACCTTTAAAAAAGGGTTGGGTTCACATTGAACCCGGCCAAAGAATAAAACTAATATATAAAAGGGTTGGGTTCACATTGAACCCGGCCAAAGAATAAAACTAATATATAAAACATGTATAGGGGTTATTTAGGCCTTTATACCCAACAAGGGGGATCTTTCAGGTAGATGCTTTTTTCACGTGTGGAAGGATTTTTTAATTCAAAAAATTATGATATTTTTATCTCTTCTCTCTCCTAGATCAAATTGGATCAAAAAGGGAGCCAAACTGGTCCAAATCTTGTCCAAATTGAGTCAAACTGAAGCTAAAAAATTCTAGAACCCAGTTGGACTTAGTTAGAGGCCTCCCTCACCTATAAATAGACCCTCATTCCTTTGTATTCTCATCTTTGAGCTATACCATGCCAGTATTATATTAAAATAATCATATTTTCTATTATCCCTTAATTTTCCTCTACTTTTGGGGAGCTTGGAGCTTCTCTCTCTTCAACAACTCTTGGACTTCTCTTCTCCTCTTGCTAACCAATTGATTGGTTGGGGTCTTCACTTCTAGAGAAAGAAACAAGCTAATCCTTGAGGTAAGAATGGATTTTTATGGTTTTTTGTTAATTTTCTTAAATGACTAGAGCGCATTGGCAGTTGCGAGAAACCCAATTTTTCATGCTCGCACAAAGCACATTGAGGTGCATTATCACTATGTCAAGGAGATACTCTCAGCAGGAGAGAGCAGCTTGGCCTATGTGCCAACACAGGACAACCTCGCCGATCTTTTCACAAAGGCGCTTCCTTTTGTGAGAAGTTCGAAGCTTTCCACAAAGCTTTGGGCTTGCTCCCCTTGTGGATTGATCTACTTCGGGCATGGCACTCCCCTATACTACATGAGTGCCAGCTCTCGTTCACACCATCACTCCCAGGGGAGATTTGTTGCCATATATATAGGTAGTGATGTGTGTGAACACACTTAGGACCGCCGGGGCACTTTTTCCCTCTTTAGGAGGCATTGCAGCCAACCAATTTTCTGAATAAATCTTGTAATGAAAATATGATAGAAGATCTAATTTTAAGCTTAAATCTAAACTATGAATTTAAATCATAATTTTAACCATAATCATAAACTTAATTATGATTATCCCACAACATTTAGCTAATTCCATTATTCCTCTTTTTCCAATTTGATAGGATAATCTATTTCTCATTTAATATCAATTAAAGTAGTTTTTAACTACCTTTAAATAATCTAAAAGAAATAACCATTATTTTGTTAACACAAAATCATGAAAATATCATTTTCTTAATCTCTAGCTTATCAAGCCTAGAGTTTGGTTTTGAAATAAGAAATTATCAATGAGAAGCATTCTTTTACTAAAGAATTAGCCATAGAGATGACTATTCTTTTTGAGAGAGAGATATATATAAGAAAGCATTCTAAATAAGGGTAATGATCAATTTTCTCTTAATTAAACATTAAGATTCTTAGGGAAAGCTTGATTTGAATTTAAACAATCATTTAGAAAACTTCTCAAGCTTGAGATGGACGCATGAAGAGAAGCTGCCACAACAAGAAGACTGAAAGAAGAGGAAGACACGGACGCATAAAGAGAACCCTCTTGAGTAGCAACACGAAGACTAGGAAGAATGACAAATTCCCACGGCATGACTGCTTCTTAGCCATATACCATTTTGAATGGTGTGCAATTAATAGCCACTTTGTACGCAGTACGATAGGCCCATAAAGCTGTCGTAAGCTTTAGATCCCAATCCGTGCGATGAGCTTCAACTGTCTTTGTCAAAACAGAGATTAAGGTCTTGGTTCGTGGCACAGACACTTCAAAAAAATTGACTGTTTATATTGTCATGTGGACCTTGAAGGAAGCGAACGAACCTCGAGACCAATTCCAATTCTTGATACAAAGAATAGACTACCGTCGAATTAAGAAAATTTTCACTTAACCAAAATCTCCAAGAATCTAGTTGAAAATTCAGTCAAATGATGGGTAGATTACCTTGATGAGAGATCAATGATTCTCATTAAGAAAATCCGGATTACGAGAAAAGGGTTTTGTGGAACCAATCTCGAACTCGGAATTCTACTTGCATAGAACTTTTGTTTTCTTTTAAAGGACTATCTTATGCCAGAATGCTAGAGGAAGCATTTGGTATGTGATTAGACTCCTTGCAACAGCTGGCAGGGAGTCGTCGAGGGACGTCGCTCGCAGGCAAAGCTTACCGAGGCCAGCTGTTGCAAGGAGAGACTCCTTGCAACAGTTGGTGGGGAGTCGTCGAGGGACGTCGCTCGCAGGCAAAGCTTACCGAGGTCTTGACCAGCCTTGGTATGGTTAAAATGGTGCGCTTACGGTACGATGGGAGAATTGATGAAGCGGTCCCTGAGTGAAGTGCTAGGACACCTAAATAGGATCTTAGAGACTTTTGACCAGGTGATGCATGGACTCGTGGGCGGTTTCTCTAGGACACCCATGTGTACATCGAGAAAGATATGGATGGACTAAAAAGCATTATTTTTTGTGAACTAAACTTTGATATTGGATCTCGTTGGCTGACCACCTGGTCTCGGAGAGTCCGGGTGATATATTTTGTAAAACAATGGACTCAACATTTTGGAGGATTATGATCAGTAATACTATGTTTTCATTGAAAGATTGTTTTAAATTTCATATTGGGTGTGTAAGTGGTATGCCTACCTTAAAGTTTGCTTGAAGCGCCGGCTAGGGGGCCTGGGAACTCTTTTCCTCGCGGTACCCGGGCAAAACATAACCAAATTTTTATAAAGGAATCCCACCAAATACAGCGGTTGGCTAACCCATGGGCCAGTTGGGGTTAGGCTAGATTGGGTGATTCTTGTTGCAATACAAATAATTACGACGATTAAGTTACGTTAGTTAGATTAAGTCCTAGGAAGACCCTTATTCTGTGGGAGGGAATCAGCAAGGTTATGCCTCGCTAAAAGGAAAAAAAAGCGGTGATTCTATGGACCAAGTCTCTTCCTTGATCTGACCATGTGACTTTCGGGTTCAGTCAGATCATTTTGGTTAGTTAAGACTTTGACTCATTAGACCAATTCTCCCGTTAGATGATTTTCCTGGTGGAATTGCCTGTACCTTCCTGGTGGAATTGCCTGTGCCTTCCGGGGACAAGGGAAGTTTTTCTGGGTTTAGTTTCAGAGAAACCGTCGGGCTAGTCTCTTGTTTGGATATCCATGGGTGAGGCCTTGAGTGTGGATCCCTGCCCTGCGCGAGAGACTGATGCTTCTTCCGCCACCACCAGGGGGGCATTGCGGAGGGGGGTGGGGGTCTCACAGTGGTATCAGAGCTTTATTGAAAGCTAATAAGGAAAAATGAATTCTTATCAAAAATTTATAATAATAAAAACTCAGAAAAAGAACATTTACGTATTGTATTTTCATTCCTTAAGCTTCATTAATGAATATTTTTAATCAAAGAATTTGGTTTTATAGATGGATGTTCCATGCTTATCCGATATTCTTGATCTCTCCCAGTCCTCTCACAAGATATGACTGCTTTCGCCTTTGAGCATATCATCTCATCTGCTTCGAACAAGCTGAGCCAGACTCACAAGCCATTTTGAGGATTTATATTTCTCAAACCCAGCAGAGGGATGACAACACAAGTGGTTTGCAGGGTAGTATGTCCATGCCTCTCAACCAGCACATGATGTTGAGGGAGAATGTCTCGTTGGCCATGATTTTGATGAGGCTAAAAGTGATTCATAGTGTTATTCTGTATCACCCCACACCATATCTATAGACTTTTTAGCCATTTTATCCCAAAGAGTAAGATAGTAGCACCTTTGGCAGTTGAAAAGATGTAAGGGAGAAGAGAGCTTGAGCTCTTGCAAGCACACACTCACAAAACCCTAAAAAAGAGAACACACATGGTGAGAGGCTAAAAATCTTCTTCTTCTTCACTCAACACTCAACACAGCATAGCGCTATAACTATGCCAGTCTTAAGAATGGCTGTCACAAAGCCTGTCATCCCACTAGCCGCATATCACCCATGATCTCACCAACCATGCCAGTGGTGTAAGTGTTGGGCCTATCCCCCAGGCAGGTCATTAGTGTACACTACCTCACTAGATGAGCTCGATATGTTAAAACTCCCCCTCGAGCTCAACTCCATCTCATGTACACCAAGCGAAGCCCTGAATTTGCGGAGCTTCTCTCTGTACCCAATGCTTTGGTGAAGATGTCAGCGACGACCTGATCTTGTGTGCTGACATAAACAAGGTCAATGTCTCATGCCAAAACCTTCTCTCTGACAAAATGATAGTGGACCTCTATATTCTTTGTGTGAGCATGAAAAACTGGGTTCTTGGCTAACTGTATATTGCTAATGTTGTCACAAAAAATGACAACTTGTCTATCCACACCCAAATCTGCAAGTAGCTTTCTCAACCAAGCTACCTCACATGCTACCATAGGAGCACCTCTATACTCGGCCTCTGTAGTACTAGATAGAGCAACCGTAGGCTGCTTCTTGCTACTCCAAGTCAGAGTAGCACTCCCCAAAGAAAACATGAAGCCACTAGTAGATCTTCTATCTGAGATACTACCAGCCCAATCAGCATCTGTGTACCCATGTACACATATCTCTATCCCAATTTCATAAAATAGTCCATAATGCAAAGTAGACCTCACATACCTTGGTATGCATCTCAAATGCATTGAAATGCGACTTCCGAGGAACCTGCATAAACTCAGTCTCACCAACCCAATAGCATAGCTCAAATTTGGCCTGGTGATCATCATGTAGATCAAGCTTCCTACTATGCACCTATACATAGTAGGATACTCCAAAATCTCTTCTGAATCTGCACTCAACTTGCCATTCTGATCCAATGGCATTGAAATAGGCTTATAGCCTGTCATACCATACTTGGACAACATGTCCAAGCCATACTGCCTCTGCAGTAATACAATACCATGTGGTAACCTAATCACCTCAATGCCTAAGAAATATCTGAGTTCCCCAGATCCTTTATCCCAAACTTCTGTCTAAGCAAGATCTTTACATCAAAGATCACGGCATCATGGTCCCCCGTAATGATCAGGTCATTGACATAGATCACAACAAGCACAACCCCTCTATCACTATGTCTCACATACAGCGAGAAATTTGCATTGGCTACATGAAAGCCAATAGTGACAAGATATTCAGAAATCTTGTCAGACCATTCTCTTGCTTCTTGTTTTATGGCATACAAGGCATTCTTCAACCTGCAAACATGCTCGAGGTGACTCACATCCTCATAACTAGGTGGCTACAATATATACACCTCTTCCTGCAAATCCCCATGCAAGAATGCATTCTTTACATCCATCTGATGTAAACACCATTGCTTTGATGCAGCCACTGCTATCACAACTCTCACTGTTGCCATCTTGGCAACTAGGCTGAAAGCTTCCTCATAATCAATGCCATATATCTGCACGTATCCTTTGGCTACCAATCTAGCCTTGTACCTGGTTATGCTTCCATCACTGTTATGTTTTACTTTGTACACCCACTTGCATCCAATGGCTTTCTTGCCTTCAGGCAATTGCACTAAATCCCAAGTCTCATTTCCATATAGTGTATCCATCTCCTCATCCATGGCTTTCTCCCAACACACATTTCCAATAGCCTCATCAATGCATGTGGGCTCTACAACCTGCATAACTTTTGCTATGTATGCATAGTGATGTGCCACATAACCATCATAGGTAAACCTCTACACAGGATTCTTCACTCTCCTAGATCTTTGCAGCTTTGCATTCATGGCTTCCATAGCCTTCTTTACACCAGGTGTTCTCATAGCTGGTATCCCAAGATCCTCATCAAGGCTCATCTTTGAGAGCCACTAGACTCTCCATCAACATGAGAATGCCCTATAGAAATGTTAGGCATACTAAGGGGCTCAACCACTTTCTCTTTGCCTTCATGTGATGTACTAATCACATTTGCAGGACTGGTATTATGATGCAGCCTGCCACTTTCTCTTTGCCTTTATGTGATGTACTAATCATATTTGCAGGACTGGTATTATGATGCAGCCTAGTCTATCAACTGAACCACTAAGATGAGGACTCTCCTGGTCCACTCAAAGACTGTGATTGCTGACTTGCATTCTGTGCAACCATATTTCCACTCACATCAGCCCCAACAGCTTCTTTTTCAGCACCATACCAGTTGCTCATCTCATCAAAAACAACATCCCTGCTTACCCTCAACTCACGTGTAGCAGGGTTATAACACCTGTATCCCTTTTGCTCAAGGGAATACCAAATAAACACACACTTTTTAGCTTTTGGATCCAGCTTAGTTCTCAGCTCATCTGGCACATGCACATATGCAATGCATCCAAAGACTTTCAGATGAGACAAATCAGGTTTTCTGCCAACTTCTCCTCTAGAGTTACATCATGTACATGGTTGCAGTTGGAGTCCTGTTCATGATGTAAATTGTTGTAGAAATAGCCTCATCCCAATAGCTATGCTGCATATTCTTCTCTCCCATCAATGCTCACGCAATCTCAGCAATGTGCCTGTTTTTTCGCTCAGCAACTCCATTTTGCTACGGAGTGTATCTGCATGTAAACTGTCTCTGAATACCATTCTTCTGCAAAAATTTAGAGAACTCATTGGAGAAGTACTCTCCCCCACCTGACCTTATGCATTTTACATGTTTCCCTGTTTGCTCTTCAACCATAACTCTGAAATTTTGAAAATGAGTGAACACCTCACTCTTCTCCTTCATGAAGTATACCCACACTGTCCTTGTGTGGTCATCAATAAATGTCACATAATACCTATAGCCTCCCATAGACATGGTCTTTGTAGGACCCCTTACATCGGAATGCACAATATCTAGTGCATTTCTGCTCACATTTCTGTCACATGGAAATACATGCTTTGTTTGCTTTCCAAATTGGCATGCTTCATATATTTTCTGCATACCTTCAACTTTAAACTTTGGCAGCCCTGTCACAATTCCTTTAGTCTGCATAGACTTCTCTGCACATTCACATGTCCAATTCTTTTATGCCAAATGTCTATGTCTGCAACAGTTCCTGAACCATTTGCAAACATCGCAGCACTCACTTCAGGCATGTTTACTTTCAATGTAAACATTCTGCCCACTCTGTTGCCTTTGATGACAACCAACCTGCACTTGTCTTTAAAGTCTTCAACATAACAACCATCAGGGTTAAACCGAACCTACAAATCGTGCTCAATCATCTAGCGAACTAAAACTAGATTCTTTCTTATGTTCAAAACATGAAGTACATCTACAAGGTACTTCACTTTTCCATCCTGCATAGACAATGGCACATCTCCAACATGGGCAATTGGATGAGTAGTGTCATACCCTATTTCCGCAAAACCTAGTCTTTCAAGGTTTTTCATCTCCTTGAACCACTCCCCACCATGACTTGTCATGTGGTTCGAAGCACCTGGATAAATGTACCATACATCACATTGTGGTTTGAAGCACCTGAATCAACGTACCATACATCATCTTTATGTGCTGCTTCAAAATTTTCAGACATGGCATTAATGATAAAACCTGGTCTTTCAAGAGACTGATCCAAAAATGGTCAAAAATTAACCAAACTGATCTGGAAAATTCTAAAATCAGTTGGCTTGGTTAAAAGCCCACTTTTTTCTATAAATAGAAGCCTTCCCCTTTGTTGAACCTTAATAGTGTTTTTGCACTGTTACCCTACTTCTCCGAAGAGCCAAAAACTGTGAATTTACTCCATAATTCATTAGTTTTTGACCTTCTCTCTTTCAAAAGATTGGTGGCCACTCTTGTTTCAAACAAGAGTAGAACCCTCTAACCATCAAGCCAAAGGAAAGCTCTCAAATTCTCCGTGTAAGTTAGAGATTCTTCTCTTTTCTATTCATTTTATGGTTTTTTATGATTTTGTCTTCTCTAAAATGAAAATGATGTTATGCCTCATTGAAAAAAGTCATTCCCCTCTCTTCTTTAGTAAATCCAACCATTCTTTATCCTAGATGATTGATTAATGGATAAAATCAAGTTCTCATAATGTTTCTCTTAAATAAGTAGAAAATGTTTACATTTGAATGATTTAAATACTCTCGGTGAACTTCTAGTTAATTTTAGAGAGTTAAAAATTGAAAAATGGTCAACCATACAAAGGAGGTTATGGTGAAATTTTCTAAAAATTTGTGAAATAAATTTCATCTTTTATTAATCAAAAAGAGTAATCCCCATCGTTAGAGTATTCTAAAAGTGTCATTTTCATTCATGCATAGAAAGATGCATATTGATTAATTTTATATAAAAGAATGATTTTCAATAGAATTAAATTCTATGAATAGAAAGATACATATTGATAATTTTTTTATTATGAAAGTGTTACTTTCTTCATTATGGATTTATATGCATAAATAAATGCATGAAAGTTTTTTTTTTAAAGAGTTACTTTCATCATATTGATTTTTATGTATAATAGAATGCATGAAAGAATATTTTTTTAATTATAAAAGTTACATTTATCATTATTGATTTTTATGCATAAAAGGATGCATAAAAGAATATTTTTTATTGTAAAAGTGTTACTTTTATTATTATTGATTTTTTTGCATAAAAGTATGCATAAAAGAATATTTTTTAATTATAAAAGAGTTACTTTCATCATATTATTTTTATGCATAAAAGTATGCATAAAAGAATATTTTTTTTATATTGAAAGTGTGATTTTCATCATTAATGAATTTTTATGCATATACGGATGCATAAAAGAAGTTCTTTTATTTTAAAAGAGTGATTTTCATCACAAATGGTTTGTATGCATAAATATATGCATAAAAGATAATTTTTTTTATGGTGAGTACTTGTTTGGTTCTATCGATTTCAATGGTAGGGTGGTGGGTAATCCATGGACCGGATGGGGTTAGGCTGGAATCATTGGAGTTTTAATAATCAAACTGAAAAATCTTAGGATTACGCTAGGATTCAAGTAGATAGTTAATTCCTTGATAAATTTCTCAATTGAGTGGATCAACAGCTATGCCTGATTCTTGATTAGGAAAAAAGCGTTGAATTGCTCAAATGATCAAATTATATCAATGATAGTTTCCTTCTATCTGGTTTATTCAGGTGGAGGATAGTTTAGATTTTGATCTCGTTAGAAAACTCGTTAAGAAAATTTCAAAAAGGTGGAATCGTCCCCGCTTTTCGGGCATGGGAAATTTTTCCAGTTTTGGTTTTCGGAGTGACCACCAGCCTAGTCTCGTGCCCGAACATTCGTGGGCAAGGCCCCAAGTGAGAAACCCTACCCCACACATGAGGGGGTTGCTTCCACTGTTAGCTATACCAGGAGTCCGGTGTGCGGAGGGGGTAGAGGGACCTCACGGGCTGGTATCAGAGCACTGTTGTAAATTTAAGTAACATCAGCAGCAGAAATTGCCTACATTTTTAATAGAAATCTGAGAAAGAAATGTTTTTTGCTTATTAATACTATGTGAATGAACTTCAAAATTGAAAGACTCATAAATTGAATTGGAAGTTTATAGATCGATACCCCGAACCTATCTGGAATTCCTGGACTCTCTCAGAGTCAGGATATAATAGCTTTTGCATTTGATCACCTCATCAATTGTACTACGACCCGAATGAGTAGAGTGAGACTCACTCGCCATTTTGAGAGTCTTTACTTTCGTGATCCTCTTAAGCGATGCCGGTATATGTGGTTCTATGGAGGACGATGTATTACTGTAAGTACCAGTCAACGTCAAAGGCTCAGGCAGAATATTTCCTTGGCCATGATTCTGATAAGGCTAGGGCTTGTTCAGCATGTTCAACTCTTTGATCATTCACCCAGGAACTTCAGAACTTCATGCCGATTTTTTAGGCTTCTTAGCCACTTCATCCCTAGAGATAGAATTACAGCCCCTCTTTGTGTAATAAATTGTGTACCATGGCATGTCTCCTTCGTAGTTTCGCTTCTTTGTGCAAATATGATTGAGGCAGTGATTTTAGGAGCCGTGATGCTCTATGTATATATATATATATATATATATATATACTTTTGATAGTAAATGGTATTTTGTGAAAATAATTCCATTTTGTTTTCATGATTGTGAAAATGGTTGATGAAATTATCAGGGTAAATCTTGCTGTAAGATGTATGATGAAATAACTATATGTTTAAAGATAAAGTTTAAAAATTAAATAATCATAAGGCTATTGTCGAAGTTAAGCTGACAAAAGTCTCATTTTGTCAGAGTCACGAGGCACGCAGCCCGTGCAAGGCAACTGGATCCTCTAACTGATGATGAGGAGGAGTTAGTGTTTGGGATAGACCTTAGGTAGATTATTTATCAAGCTTTATGTATGGATTTTGGGTATTTTAGGGAGTCGGTTAGTTTTGGGATCTTGGAAGGTAGAGAGTCGTGGGAAGTCTATATAGCTGGAGCCGTTTTGTTTAGTGATACATGAATGGGGTTCTTGGCGGATTCTGTGTGTAGCTATGGCAGATTTTGTAATGGCAACAGAGTTGACAGATTTTGTGCTTCACTTTTTCTAGTCATTTTCATTCTGTATTCTGTGTTTTGAGAGTAGTGCAAGTGCAGCTGTGTTGTGTGAAACATGTGTGTAGAGTTGTAGTGAATTTTTGGAGTAAGATGAAACTGTGTTGGTTTGTCAGAGTGAGTGTCATTGTGAAGTGTCAAACCTAGAAATGGAGGAATACTGCTCTGTGGAGGCAACAATAAACACTGGCAATCATGGTGCTTATGATGGGTGTTCATGGTCGAGTTCACTTTCTTCTGTTAGAAGGATGGGTGCCAAGAAGATGCAGAGCAGTAGTAGAAGTGATGGTTGTAGAGGTGGTTATGTTTTCTTGGAAGTCAAGTGCTAGGCGGTAGTTCGGGCTGGAGAATTCGCAACAGTTTCTTCATTCATATTTTACTAGGTGGGCAGCGAGGTTTGTAGCAGCATGACCCGAATGTAGAAAGGCATGAAGGTGGTGAAGATAGTGGAATGCAACGTGATAATCCGGAGTATGAGTTAGAGCCTGGTGCAGAGGATTTAGCAGATATAGAGCAGTCTGGAGGCATTTTCAATGAGCCAAGAGAAGAAAGGCAATGGGATCCGGTTGTGATAGGAGGAGTTTTGTTACAACATTTGTTTCTAGTAAGGAGGCGATTGGATTTTGATCCACTGAGGATTGGGGGGGGCTTACCGGCACCACCTCCATCACCAATATTGTCCTCATCATCTTCTATAGGGCATTTGACCCCTAATACGCTAAGAAATATTGTAGCAGCGGGCGGCTAGAGCTGATTTCCATGTCAAATTCAGGACCTTTTCAGGGAAGTCTAAATAGGACCCCGATTGCCAACAAGTAGACATACTTCCAAGGGGGAGTCTTGAAAAGATGCAGGGGGGAAGAGAGCTTGAGCTCTTGCAAGCACACACACACACTCACAAAACCCTAATAGAGAACACACAAGGTGAGAGGCTGAAAATCTTCTTCTTCTTCTTCTCTACTTAACACTCAACACACCATATACAAGAATAAGAGTACACATAATATGAAAGGTACTCAACCAATACATACACGGGTTCTCTATAGTGTGAACCCGACTAAATGAGCTGGCGCTATAACTATGCGAGTCTCTAGAATGGCTGTCATATAGCCTATCATCCCACTGGCCGCATATCACCCAAGATCTCACCAACCATGCCAGTGGTGTAAGTGTGGGGCCTATCCCCCAGGCGGGTCATCAGTGTCCACCGCCTCACTAGACGAGCTCGATATCTCAACACTCCCCCTCGAGCTCAACTCCATCTCATGTACACCAAGCGAAGCCCTGAATCTGCGGAGCTTCTCTGTATACCCAATGCTTTGGTGAAGATGTCAGCTACTTGATCCTCTGTGCTGACATAAACAAGGTCAAGGTCTCTTGCCAAGACGTTCTCTCTCTGACGAAGTGGTAGTGGACCTCTATGTGCTTCGTACGAGCATGAAAGATTGGGTTCCTGGTGCTAATGTTGTCACAGAAAATGACAACTTGTCTATCCACTGATAGACCCAAATCTGCAAGTAGCTTTCTCAACCAAGCTACCTCACATGCTGCCATAGCAGCTCCTCTATACTCGGCCTCTGTACTCGATAGAGAAACCTGGTAGATCTTCTGTCTGAGATACTACCAGCCAATCAGCATCTGTGTACCCATGTACACATATCTCTGTCCCAGTCTCATAGAATAGTCCACAATGCAAAGTAGACTTCACATACCTTAGTATGCGTCTCACTGCATCCAAATGCGGTTTTCGTCGTGGAACCTGCATAAACTGACTCACCAACCCAACAGCATAGCTCAAATCTGGTCTGGTGATCGTCATGTATATCAAACTTCCTACTATGCTCCTGTACATAGTAGGATCCTCCAAGATCTCTCCTGAATCTGCACTCAACTTGCCATTCTGATCCAATGGCACGAAAATAGGCTTACAGCCTATCATACCATACTTGGACAGCATGTCCAAGCCATACTGTCTCTGTACTAATCCAATACCATGTGGTGACCTAATCACCTCAATGCCCAAGAAATATCTGAGCTCCCCCAGATCCTTCATCTCAAACTTCTGTCTTAGCAAGATCTTTACATCAAAGATCTCTGCATCATGGTCCCCCGTAATGATCAAGTCATATACAAAGATGACAACAAGCACAACCCCTCTATCACCATGTCTCACATACAATGAGAAATCTGCATTGGCTACATGAAAGCCAATAGTGACAAGATATTGGCTACATGAAAGCCAATAGTGACAAGATATTCAGAAATCTTGTCAGACCATGCTCTTGGTGCTTGTTTTAAGCCATACAAGGCTTTCTCTTCAACCTGCAAACATGCTCGGGGTGACCCACATCCTCATATCCAGGTGGCTGCAACATATACACCTCTTCTTGCAAATCCCCATGCAAGAATGCATTCTTTACATCCATCTGCTGATGTAAAGACCATTGCTTTGATGTAGCCACTGCTATCACAACTCTCACCATTGCCATCTTGGCAACTGGGCTGAAAGTTTCCTCATAATCAATCCCATATGTCTGCGCATATCCTTTGGCTACCAATCTAGCCTTGTACCTGTTTATGCTTCCATCACTGTTATGTTTAACTTTGTACACCCACTTGCATCCAATGGCTTTCTTGCCTTCAGATAATCGCACTAAATCCCAAGTCTCATTTCCATATAGTGCATCCATCTCATCATCCATAGCTTTCTCCCAACACACATTTCCAACAGCCTCATCAATGCAAGTGGGCTCTACAACCTGCACAACCTTTGCCATATATGCATAGTGATGTGCCACATAACCATCATAGGTAAACCTCTGCACAGGATTCTTCACTCTCCTAAATCTTCACACCTTTGCATTCATGCCTTCTATAGCCTTCTTTACACTAGGTGTTCTCATAAGTGGTATCCCAAGCTCCTCATCAAGGCTCATCTCTGAGCCACTAGACTCTCCATCAACATGAGAATGCCCTGCAGAAATGTCACGCATACTAAGGGGCTCAACCAATTTCTCTTTGCCTTTATGTGATGGACTAATCACATTTGCAGGACTGGTATTATGATGCGGCCTGCCACTCCATGGTCTATCAACAGAGCCACTAGATGAGGACTCTCCTGGTCCACTCAAAGACTGTGATTGCTGACCTGCATTCTGTGCAACCACACTTCCACTCACATCAGCCCCAACAGCTTCTTTTTCAGCAGCATACCAGCTGCTCATCTCATCAAAGACAACATCCCTGCTTACCCTCAACTCACGTGTAGACACCTGTATCCATTTTGCTCAAGGGAGTATCCAATAAACACACATTTTTTAGCTCTTGGATCCAACTTAGTTCTCAGCTCATCTGGCACATGCACATATGCAATGCATCCAAAGTCTTTCAGATGAGACAAATCTGGTTTTCTGCCAGTAAACCTCTCCTCTGGAGTTACATCATGTATTGCTGCAGTTGGAGTCCTGTTCATGATGTATACTGCTGTAGAAACAGCCTCAGTCCAATAGCAATGCGGCATATTCTTCTCTTTCATCAATGCTCGCGCAATCTCAGCAATGTGCCTGTTTTTCCGCTCAGCAACTCCATTTTGCTGTGGAGTGTATCTGCATGTGAACTGTCTCCGAATACCATTCTTCTTCAAAAATTCAGAGAACTCATTGGAGAAGTACTCTCCCCCTCCATCTGACCTTAGGCACTTTACATATTTCCCTGTTTGCTTTTCAACCAAAACTCTGAAATTCTGAAAGTGAGTGAACACCTCACGCTTCTCCTTCATGAAATATACCCACACTTTCCTTGTGTGGTCATCAATGAAAGTCACATAATACCTACAGCCTCCCATAGATATGGTCTTTGTAGGACCTCATACATCTGAATGCACAACATCTAGTGCATTTCTGCTCACATATCTGTTACGTGGAAACACATGCTTTGTTTGCTTCCCAAATTGGCATGCTTCACATATTTTCTGCATACCTTCCACTTTAAATTTAGGCAGCCCTATCACAATTCCTTTTGTCTGCATAGACTTCAATCTCTGCACATTTACATGTCCAATCCTTTTATGCCAAATGTCTGTGCCTGCAACAATTCCTGAACCATTTGTTGCAAACATCGCAGCACTCATGTCAGGCATGTCTACATTCAACGTAAACATTCTGCCCACTCTGTTGCCTTTTGCAATCAACCTGCACTTGTCTTTGAAATCTTCAACATAACACCCATCAGGGTTAAACCGAACCTACAAACCCTGCTCAACCAACTGAAACCAGATTCTTTGTTATGTTCGGTACATGAAGTACATCTGCAAGGTACTTCACTTTGCCATCCTGCATAGACAATGGCACATCTCCAACATGGGCAATTGGATGAGCAGTGTCATCCCCGGCGGTTTCCACAAAACCTGGTCTTTCCGGGTTTTTCATCTCCTTGAACCACTCCCCCCATGACTCGTCATGTGGTTCAAAGCGACTGAATCCACATACCATACATTATCTTTTTGTGTTGCGTCAACATTTTCAGACATGGCATTCACGACATGCTGCATAACAAACAACCTTTCATTATCCTCATTATTTCTGCTTGAGGATGCATAGTTGTTTTGCTGCACTTTCCCATTTTGCATGTCAGCCTACTTCTTATAACATTCTGCCTGCACATGTCCATGCTTACCACAGTAATAGCATTCACGTGCATCATTATATTGCCTTTGCCAATTTCCACGGCCTCTTTGACTCCCCCTGTCTTTGAATTTGCCTCTTCCACCTGTGTGTTGTTGTTGTTGTTGTTGATTCTGGGACTATTGTTGTTGTTGCTGCTGCTGCTGCTGGCCATAATTCTGATTACCTGTTCGGCCACCTCCTTGACCACGTCCACGGCCTCCTCTACCTCATCCTCTTCCTGAACTCATGTAGAAGGCCTGTTGCTTTGAACTGTTTTTGCTTTGTGAAGACTGTTGGTCTTCACCCAAGTTCTTCTCTTCGATAATCAGCATAGACACTAAATCTGTAAAGTTGGGAATGTTTTCCCGAGTCTGAATGGACGTCTTGAACGCCTTGTATTGTGGCCCGAGACCACGTAGACAGACTTCCACCTTATCATCATCATCTACTGACACACCAATAGATGCAAGGGATTCCACAATACCCTTTATCTTCAGCGCATAGTCATTCATAGACATGCTCTTTTTCTCCACAGTATGAAGTTCATTCTTCAACTGTATCTTGCGTGCCTTGGTATTTGTTTCATAAAGCTTTACCAAGGTGTCCCATGCCTCCTTGGGGGACTTGGCATCCTGAATGTACCCAATCATGGTGTCATGTATACTAATGGAGAGCCAATACATAACCTTCCTAGCTCTTTGGTTCCACTCTTTAAACTCTTTCACATCTACAGCAGTCGGATTTATATGCGGTATCTCCGGTGCCTCTTCATGCTCACCTTCTATGTAGTCCCAATAGCCTTTTCCCATCAGGAAATTTGTCAACCTGAACCTTCAAGCATGGAAGTTATTCTTATCCAGCTTCTCAGCCACAATCTGTGTTATGCCATCATTAGACATCTTGCCAAACACACAATTTTACCAAAAACTGCACTCTGGTTTTTCTGCACAAACTACTGTATTTTCTGCATAGCGGTACTGTAGTACTCTCAAATGTCACAACCAGTGACTTCAATGTGCATACATACACCCAATGGCAACTGTAGACCTCTTTGCAGGACCCACAGTGTCTGCACAATCAATCTATCTTCCTGCAGTTCTTAAAACAAACTTCTGCAGAGAATCGATGACTTACCCGTAGTGCTCGAAATCGCCTGCTTTCTGGAAAACGGAGGTCCAGACGCGCCTGAAATGCGTTTTCGCCTCAAAAATCTCAGTCCGATAGTTTCCCTTTAGCTTTACTCCCGCGAAGAAAGATCCTCAATCAGAGACCGTTTGCCGGTGCCTCCCGTAGAGCTCCCGACAAGGGTGTAGTTACCAACACAATAGGGAAGAGTAGTTGAAGCTCTTACCCTCGTACCGCTTCCTGTGGTTCTCTTGCTTGCAGCTCAGCCCCCCTTAGCACGAACCAGGCTCTGATACCATGAAAAGATGCAGGGGGGAAGAGAGCTTGAGCTCTTGCAAGCACACACACACACTCACAAAACCCTAATAGAGAACACACAAGGTGAGAGGCTGAAAATCTTCTTCTTCTTCTTCTCTACTCAACACTCAACACACCATATACAAGAATAAGAGTACACATAATATGAAAGGTACTCAACCAATACATACATGGGTTCTCTATAGTGTGAACCCGACTAAATGAGATGGCGCTATAACTATGCCAGTCTCTAGAATGGCTGTCACATAGCCTGTCATTCCACTGGCCGCATATCACCCAAGATCTCACCAACCATGCCAGTGGTGTAAGTGTGGGGCCTATCCCCCAGGCGGGTCATCAGTGTCCACCGCCTCACTAGAAGAGCTCGATATCTCAACAAGTCTTTCCAGCCAGCAGTGTTGTCTTCTCTAGTCTTGGCCACAGACTTTCGAGGAGTCATCTTCATTCTACCTATAGATTATGTGTTGAGGGGAGGAAGGTGGTGAGAACCAAGCAGAAGGATGCTTGTGCTTTGCTTGGAAGAGGGAATGTGACAGGAAGGAATGTGAGGGAGCTCTCAGCTCGTTTTCCTCTCCGGTTGCTCTAAATCGTAGAATGGGGCAAGCCACTAATTGTTTCTGCCCGTTCACATGCATGAAGACCCCCACTAATTGTTTTCGATCGTCTGCATGCATGAAGACCCCCACTCCCAGTCATAACTGTCCCGAGTCCTTGTCACACCATCATGCACACTTAAATGTATCCTTATTATTGACATTTGAAAAACCGAATGCACTTGAAACTCCCTCCAAAGTTGCTGTTGCTTGCAAATGAGGATCAATACCAATACCAAGATGCAACAAAAACAATACTTAGGGCTCTTGAAAAGAGTTCCACTTTGTAGATGAATGTGGGAGAGGGTTTGATAATAATCCCACATGGGGACTTATGGGAGTCCTAGAATTTTTGTATAAAAGGTGGCTCATTTGAGAGCTTTAGACACTTTTGGGCTTAGTTCATGCAAGAGCTCCTTTGAGAGACCTACTCTCCCTCTTCTCCATAGAGGTGAAGACTCTTCTCTCACCCCATCTACATCATTGTATGAGGTTAATCTCTTCATTGAATCATTAGCAATGTCATGAGTCTTTCTCATCCTCTTCTCTAATCATTTTACTCTTATGCATGCTTTTAGTATTTCATTTTTTGAGTACATGGATTGATTTGAAGCTTTCATGGAAGCTTGATGCTTGAATGTGTGCATGCTTGTAGGAAGATAGGAGTGGAGTGAGGTCTTTCTCTTTGCTTGAGTGCATAGTGATTGTATTCCTCTTGCTTGTGTTTGTGAATGAATGGGTGTGAAGGAATGAGGACAAGTTGAGCTTGTGTGTATGGTTAGTCTAGTGTCAAGTGATGGTAGCCATGAGCATTCTCTCCATTTGTGGATAAGCTCTTGTGCACCGGTACGGGTCGAATCCCTAGCTCCGAAAGGGATGCAAATCCCATTGGAGTGAGCTATACTTGGATCGTACTCCTCTTACTACAAGAGAGAGGGTTTTCCGTCTCTCCATTGGCGCCGCTGCCGGGGAGAAGACTCAAATCCGGTTGAGAGTGTGTGGAAACCACCACTATTTCCTCTTTTGGTTGCAAAACCATTGAGTGATTAGATTAAGTTTGAGTGTGTGATCTCGGTGTGAGTGGATAAGGTTAGGGTAAGAAAAAAAAAATTTTAACCCCATTGCGGTTGAGTAATCCTGCCATTAATCAGAATTTAAGTACTTTCTATTTTTGTATTTTTGTTGCAAGTTGGCGAGAGGTTGGTAGGAGGTGTTGGAGGTGGTTTTTATTTTTTATTTTTTATTTTTATTTTTAAAAAAAAACATATACATAGAAAGGCTGCAGTAAAGAAAAAAAAAGAGAAATATATATATATATAAATATATATATATATTTCTTTTATATATTTATTCGTTGGCTGCTGTAGACAGGCGTTGGAGCGTCGACAGCAGCTGAAGGGAGGGCGAAAGACTGTTGGAAGGGCGCAGCCTGTAAGACGGCGGTGAAAGAAGCGTAGGAGGCATATATATATATATATGCAGCAGTGTAAGGCGGCCTTTGAATAAAATATATATATATATATCTAAATATATGTTTTATATACTGCAGTGGGCAGCAGCCGGCAGAAGGTGATGGATATTAGGCGCCGGCAGAAGACGGCTGCATCGTGGAGAGGTGACTGTGCAAGGAAGCGGCTGCGTGGAAGGCTGTAAGGGGCAGCTGTTGGGCAGTCGGCTGAAGTGGGCCAGAAGCAGCAGAGGTCGAAGTGAGCAGCAAAGGCAGCCAAAACAGCTTTAATATATAAAACATTTATGCAGAAGACGACGGCAGCAACAAGGCGTTGACGGCAGTAGCAAAGAGTTGACGGCAGCAGCAAGAAGTTGACAGTGGCGAGCGTGCCTGGCGAGAGGCGCTGAGAAAGAGGCGAGCGTGGCTGGGGGCGCAACAGCAAGGGCTAAGAGGCCGTAAAGCCAACGTGGAGGGTGTCGACGGGCTCTGCGTGGAGGGGGTGTCAGAGTGCGCAGCTGGCTGCAAGGAGGTGAAAGCATAGCTAAGGTCGTGGCTGGCGAGAGGCGACGACGCAAGGCGGCTGTTAGCCGGCTGTAGCAAGAAAGAAGACAAGGCGTCTGCAGAGCAACAGGCGAAGGCGAAGGCACAGAGGAGAGGAATAGGAGAAGAGGAGTTGAAGCGCACCCGTTTTGCAGAGCGACCCACGTGGAGGCAGCTGGCGCCCGGCGACGAATCCGGAAGCGGCGAGCGGTGCGGATAAGGTAGGTGGAAATTTTATATTTTTTATTTTTTTTTATTTTTTTTATTAATTTTTATGTTTTTTTTATTTTTAAATTTAAAAAAAAAGAGATTTTAAAAAAAGAAAAAAATAAAAAAAAGAATAGTGGAAAATTATTAATAAATAAATAAATAAATATAGAGAGAAGAAAGAAAGAAAAAAAAAATAAAAACAAAAACAAAAACAAAAATGAGTTCCAAATAAAAAATAATAATAAAAAAATTTTATTTTTTTAGGAGTCCAGATTGTGTGCATATTTTTTATTTTTTCATTTCTGTATTTTTAGCATATTTAGAGTAAATTGCATTTTTTCATATTTTTGTAATATATTTAAAAAAAAACAAAACAAATCAAAACAAAACAAAAGGGAAAAAAAAGAAAAAAAGAAAAAGAAAAAAAAAACAATTTTTATATTTTGAAATCATTATTCATCATTTAAAATTTTGCATAAGCTAAGTAGCTTGCATTTTTTTATTTTGGTAACTGCATGCATAATTAGTAGATTTATAATTTTTTATTTTTTGCACGAAATTTATTCATTTTATTAAAAAAAAAAACAAACAAACAAACAAACAAACAAACAAACAAAAAAAAAAAAAAAAAAACAAAAGGAAGGAAACAAACAAAAGAAAAGTTTTGATTTTTTAGGAGTCTATTATTTTTTGCATATTTTGTAGTTCTTCATATTTTTAATTTTTTTTGCATAATTAGTGTAACCTGCATTTTTTTTCATTTTTGTAACTTTGTGCATAGTTAGTATTTTTTTAGTGTGATTCATAATTTTGTGTAAATAAAAAGGAAAAAAAATAAAAATCATAAAATCATATAAAAAATAATAATAATAATAAAAACAATAAAAAAAATTAGGTTAGATAAGTACACCATACATATTCTTTTAAGTTACCTTTAGTGATTAGGTAGGGAAAAATATATATATATACATATATATATATATTTTTATCACAAAACAAAAACACATAAAAACCCAAAAAACAAAACAAAATTTGACCTTATGCACTTACGGTCAGGACGTCTTGTAGAATCTGCCATAGGGCCTAGGGCACCTTCTAGAGTGCCTACTCAGGAAAGTGGGACCCAATCGATAGGAAACTTGGCAGATATTGCTGAAACCCTTTCTGAATCCCAATCCGATACCCTTTCCTCTAGAACAACTAGTTCATTGTCCATGGACAATCTAGTGCCGACAAATAGTCATCCCGTAGCCCAAAATAGGACACCCACACGATCCTTTAATCCATTTGAAGCCGATACCATGGGGTTAACATTCAATGTGCGACTCCAATATGTCTACACAAATGCTCAAGGAGCTGAGATCTTTAGGGACCCACAACAAAGGTACCTTGTTAAGATCGCCGACATATTCTCAGAACTTGATAGAGCACCTCTAGTCAATGACCAGGGTAACATGTACATGGGTGGAGATGGTGTTCGCTATGAAGTCACCTACCATCCAGAAAAGGTAGACAAATTAGGGGAGCTCTCTAAAACAGAGTTTTTAGACATATCACAACTTTCCAGAGCAAGGGAGTCTAGAGATGATTGGCTCATCGAGCCGGACATGCCTGGACCATCCAATGCCCAATCCTCAAAGCCATCCATAGATGATTTGCTTCTAGTAGATCTAAATTTGGACAAGGATAGGAAAGGCAAGTGTAAAATGGATCAAGGGGCTGAAAGCCAATGGGAGTTTGTACGACAAATTCCTGTGACGAAGGTTTTACAGGATGACCCACTTCAAGAGGTCTATAAAGATTCGTTAGAGGGATATTATGCCACAACTAAATCGCCAGAGCTGGATCTTCCTCTAGCTTATGTAGTGGTAGTTGAGAAGTGTGCAGGACACATGCACAGAATAGTTGATAAATGGGCCAATGAATATCGAACGTTAGATTGGAAAGAGATTAGGGAACTCACGTGGAAGGGACAACCATTATTTATGGAAGTGTTCTCAACACATACAGCCAAACCAGGAGAGACAGCCTTTCTTGGAGAAACTGTTGCTCCTCCCCTACGAGAGTTCACTAGAGAGGGACCTTCAACATCTAAGTGGACCACTGCTAGTAGCCCAACTCTAGCACCACGATATCGTCCTACACCAAATGTGCGACCACAGGTCACACCACCACAACAACATCTTTCCCACTATAACAATCGGATGAGAGGGGAGCCAACTCGGCCTCCTATAAGTGCACCTCCTGAAATGAGGGTGACAAGATCTTTAGAGGGGTTTGGTGAGGCTGGTAATAGGGCACCCACACCAATTTTGGAAACATGTGGACCATCTTTCCAAAGAGAGGAACAATTCCCACTAAGGGTAAGAGGCCGTAGGCCCTACGATGAGTATTCACGACAAGTAAGGCCATCAACTCTTCAGAAATTGGTTAAGAAATATGAAGGGTCGGGAGATCCATACGACCATGTAGCAGCTTTTAGGCAAGCAGTTCGAGCTGAGCAAGTTGCTGACAAGCATACTCAAATAGAAGGGTTTGGACTCACTCTTGAAGGAAAAGCCCTTGCTTGGTTTCAGGCATTAGAGGCTTCAGACAAAACTTCTTTAAGAGTTTTGGAAGAGAGATTCATTGCTACTTTTTCCTTGATGGGAATTCAACATGACACAGTAGTGCATATCTACTCTTTCAAACAAGGTGAGAATGAGAGTGTTAGAGACTGTGTAAATAGAATGAAGCAGTACATTAATCGTTGCCCAGAAGATGAGAAGCCCGCCCAAAGTCGATTAATTTCTCTCTTCTTAAAAGGCCTCAAAAATTCGACACTGCATACACATCTCTATGCGAAGAAACATACAAGTTTCAATGAGTGTTGCCATGATGCTATGGATTTCACCGATAACTTCAAGTTCCAGGATGGGTCTGGCCCTGAGGTGAAACCTAGAAATCAATGGGGTGAAAATCAAAGTTCAGGGTCTAGCGCACTATTAAATCCAGACCAAATAGCCAACCTAGTGCTAAGGAGATTAGGACAAACTTATCGTCCACCCATGCAGCCACAACAACAACAGCAAAGAATGAGGAGTATACTTCCTACAGGTCCTCATCTTTGTGGAGCATGTGGCGGTGACCATAAAACAGAGGACTGTAATACCTTTTCTCCTCTAGTCACAAACCAACCCACAAAGAAGTGGTGCCAAGCCTGTGCTTGGAACTTTACTCATACCACCCAGGATTGTACTCGCATTGCGAGAATGAGACAGGAACGTGAGCAACCGAGGGGTGGAGTGGCTCCACAAATGTATCAACAATATACAAATTTTGAACGTAAGCCACCGATGACACAAGAACAAGCACGACCTGTTCTTGGTGCTCAACCTCCTGCTCCAGGGACTGCTCCTGTAAGGATTGTGGACTATGACAATTCAAATGGGTGTAGAGACTTGGTAAACCCAGGCTATGTGGAAGAAGAATACACATCATATTCATCCAAAGAAAATATCTTTGAAAGTCCCGCATACCCAAACCAAGCACTGGTGGAGATTCAACCAGGGGAACAAAACTCTTTAATGTTGCTAGGCGGCTACCAACCTAGGACTCCAGGCCCCTCAGGTCAATGGCAGCCAAGGAAAGTAGAGGCCAAACCAATGGGCCCCTGTTATGAGTGCGGAGAACCCCATTGGGCTCGTGATTGTCCACATCGCTCAAGGCAAGCATCTAGGTCCAATACAACAGTGCAACAGTTTCCACCAATAGAAAGATATTGTCTGGGGTGTTGTGTCGAACACTTCCCGAAGGATTGTCTGTTGAAACCACATGAGGAGGGCAACTCCCAACCAAAGGTCTCACTTAACCTTGTAGGGGCAATTCCATCACCACCTTCATCTGAGAATGAGGATGTCGTGCCACTTAGAGTCATGACTCGATCACAGACACGAAACGCTGAAATACAAACTGATGAGACACCTCGAACTAGGGACACAAAGACAAATCTAGTGGACAAGACCCTACAGTCCAGTAGAAAAAAGACCACTAGGAGGAAGAAGAACCGAAACAAGCACACTAAAAGTGCATCCACTTCTAGTTCTCAGGAGAACTCTAAACAAAACATACGGGATAAAACTTTTACATCCCAAGAAGTGCGTAAGGAACCTAAACCTGAGCCAAGTGCTAAACAAAATGAGGCTAGTACGACTGAGGATAGTTCTGGGGGTTCTGTTTTTGTGGATAAAGTGAATGAGACTCTAGAGGCCATCATTGATGCTCATAGAAGTCGCATTGCAGCTTTATCTGAGCTACCCAAAAAGCTTCAAGAATACCCAAACCCTCGTGAGGAGAAGATCAATCTAGCTGTACATCAGCAACTCATTAGGGAAGCTCAGTCGATACTTGAGGGACCACCACCACCTATTCCTCGGGGCCCAACCTCTCTTAAGCCAACATTAGAAACTATACCGGAAGTGTCATCAAGTAGGGAAATGAAAAGTGAGTTCATTTCACAAGCTCAAAGCGAAAGATCGACACCAATTGACACTCCATTGAAAGAAGAAAGTCTACCATCACCTAGCCTTGTCTTCCCATGCAATGATGAAATTATTGATGCTAATGAGGACATGGCAAATGACATGTGGGCCGCTGTAAATGAGAAAATAAATGAACACATGTCTTCTGTTAGTTCGCCTCCATTCTCTGAGGTGGATTTTACCAGAGATTCGGAAAACAACTTTGGACGCCCAAGCATCCAGGAGGAAGGTCAAACAATTGTTTCTCCTAGAAGTAAGCATACAATGAAAACCTTACCATCCTATCTGGGAGAATATGAGAACTGTTCTCAAACCTTGAGGATACCCTCCATGCATAAAAGGTTGACTAAGGAGAAAGATACGAGTATGGTGCAAGCTATTTTGTCAGCACCAGTGGCTTGTACCTTACCTTTGCTTGAATTGATAAAGCTTAAACCTGAGTTGTGGAATGATATTGCCACATGTTTGTCGGAGCAAGTATTGCTACAAAAAGGTCCCCATGAATGTACAATACACCCTGAGACAAAGCATGTACTGCCAGTTCCTATCAACAAAGTAGGAAAATTTTGTGAGGACGATCAGGGAAATGCTACCCTCCCATTAGAAGTGCGAAAAGTATCTTCAACTGCAATACTTGATAGTGGCGCAGGAGTGGGCATTGTGACAAGGTCTATTTGGGAAAAATGGGGCAAACCAGCTATTAGGAGTACCAGGATGCGTTTGCAGCTAGCAGATGGAAGCTTAGAACATCCCCTTGGGCTGCTTGAGAACATATTGGTCACCACATGTGGGATTGAATATGAGCATACCTTTGCAGTGGTGGATTTTGGAAAGCATCCAAACTATGAAGTGATATTGGGTAGACCATTCATGCGACAATTTAAAATGATTCAAGATTGGGGATACAACTACTTGTACCTCAGACATGATTCTGTCATCACAAGGGTCAACCTAAGGAATCACTCGTATCGTGATGTAACAAGGTCTCCAATAGATGAGTTTGATTCTGCTTCATCTGAGGGCTCAAAAATTACATTGTTAGATGGGCGAGAAGATCTATGGATGTGTGGAGCCTCATGTAGGGATTTCAACACTGAGAGATTTAAGGGTAATCGAAGTGTATCTGACGAGGCATACATTCCACAACCCTTCCCTGAACATTTAATTGATCCATTAGAATGGAGTCATGTCCTTGCAACATTATCGACATGTGCTTTACCAAAGCCAATTCAATTCTGTGACTCTGATGGATATGATATTATTCCTCTACGAATGGTACAACCACGTAACCTTCGGGACGATTTGTACTATAGGAATGCATACACAACAGCATTGCATATAGAGGAAGTCTTTGCTACTCCACGAGCTTTGTCGTGTCAAAAGGGTAATGTTTCTACCTTACCCAACCCACAATCAAAATCTGCTCTTGCAGCTCCAAAACAAATGATGTGGATAATTGATGAGTACTCAAGTGAGGACCATGGCTGGCATGTTCCAACTACTCTAATTGCTGCTCAAAGAAGGCCAGGCAAAAAGGAATTATCAATGTGGCTACCCAAAGATGCGTACAAACTTGTACCATCTAGTCCAGTTGCTAAGCCTCTTAAGAAGTACATCATTTCCAAGCCCAAACCTCGGATTGTTACTCGATGGGTCCCAAAAAATGTGCTCAAAGCACAAGGTTATTATGAGGGTGCAACAGCAATTTGGCTTCCAAAATGCCATGCTTTGCTAGGGGTAACAGAGTGTTTCAGAAAGATTCCAAAAGCCAAAATTGATTGTCCATATCAGTGGGTGCAAAAGAAATCAACACAAATTCTCCAAGAAAGGAAAGGTGGCTGTGATAGCACCTACAAATCTACTTGTGTTGATCTTCCTAAAACATGTAATGAAACACTGGTTGTCTCTATTTATCCTTGTTTCCCAATTCAACCAACAACTTGTGTACCTACGACGAGTCCAAATGTGTCTCATTTGAGCATAGATTCTAGCATTTCAATGCCTAAATCCTCTTATCTTGCTCAAATTCCAAGACAATTGATAAAATTCACACCCAAGAAGGACATACCTAAAACCAAAGATAAAGCATTAACACTACAAATGAAGCTCTTTGGTCGATCAATGTTTGAATAGTGTAATTCCTTATGCCTTTAAAGAATTATGTTCTTTTTGAGATGATCCCCACCATCAGCGCAAGAGTGAACTCAGTGACTCCACAATAAGATCGACAAGCCAGGGCACTTTTCTCCCATTGGGTTTTTCCCCTCGGCTATATTTGGTGATTGGCACCACTAACAAATTTTCTTCTTTTGTTTTTTTTTTCCTTTGTTTGTTAATAAAACTTTGTGCAGAGATCTCAGCTTAAGAAGAGCATCAGATACGCCCCTACAGTCCACCTATCGTGCACACAAATTAGGAAGGGGGGAGATATGCTATGCCTACAGGGATCAAGGAGGAGCAATCTGCACAAAATCAGCAATTATTCAAGGCAAACGAACAACATCAACAGGGCACTACAACAGGTGTATGCAAATCTTAATCTTTATTTCTTTAAGTGCTCTTATCTTTCGAATATATGGTTTGCATGTACACAATATTGGCTGGTTTGAGTTTTGATTAGTAGTTAAAATGTGGTGAGTACATTCTAAAGTCTTAGAAAACTTAGTAAGAGATATTTCTATCCAAAGACCGTGTAGGATATATACCAAGGGAGTATGCCAAGTACTTATGTCTTCAAGGTATATTAGTTATCCCTAGTGGTAGTTATCTCTTAGATATGAGCTAGGTGCTAAGAGTAATAAAAAAAATTTTTATGAAAATATACCCTAAAAAGATATATATCTATATACAAGGTGAATTACGACATGAAGTGTCTACCGCCATGTGAAGTGCTTGGTAGGACCTGGGGATGTCTCAGCACCTTGGGGCCGATGCCTTGATTTCCATGGGGTAAACACTGATGTCTAGAAGCTTCAATAGAGGACCTTTGAGGAATCTATCGCCTTGATAGATGTTGGTAGGACTCGGGGGTACACTATGGGCCCTCGAGACCGATGCCCTCATCTTCAAGGGGTACTCCTTAGGTCATAAAAGAAAGAAAAAGGGTCTGTCGCCCTTGAGATACTTAGCGGTCTTTAGATTCTCTTGGCGGAGGTCTCTGGGCCATTGCTCGGGTCTCATGGGGATAGAAACTTAATCTTTATCACCTTCTACACACATATTTAAAAAAAAAAAAAAAAAAACAACAACAAGAGAGAGCTCCAATCACCTTTGCTCATACTTAGGAGTAGGGTTGCCACTTAGGAGTAACTTACATACTGATAGGACATTGAGACTGCGGTCATAACCGGAGGTGTACAACGACACTTGCCTTTGCATAGCATTATCTACTACCTAAGTCTCACTTTGGCTAGTTTTTACTCACCTCTTTTAGTATTCATTAAAACTTTAATCAGCCTTGCATTTGTATGCTCACGTGTGTAATTATTATTGCTGATTTTGCTTTTCTTTTCTTTTTATCAATAAAGGACTTTACTCGTATCAATTGTTTTTTTTGTTGCAGCTCTTGCTACTACCGCGCTCGAGGACGTGCGCAAAATAGGAAGGGGGGAGTGTTGCTTGCAAATGAGGATCAATACCAATACCAGGATGCAACAAAAACAATACTTAGGGCTCTTGAAAAGAGTTCCACTTTGTAGATGAATGTGGGAGAGGGTTTGATAATAATCCCACATGGGGACTTATGGGAGTCCTAGAATTTTTGTATAAAAGGTGGCTCATTTGAGAGCTTAGATACACTTTGGGCTTAGTTCATGTAAGAGCTCCTTTGAGAGACCTACTCTCCCTCTTCTCCATAGAGGTGAAGACTCTTCTCTCACCCCATCTACATCATTGTATGAGGTAAATCTCTTCATTGAATTATTAGCAATGTCATGAGTCTTTCTCATCCTCTTCTCTAATCATTTTACTCTTATGCATGCTTTTAGTATTTCATTTTTGAGTACATGGATTGATTTGAAGCTTTCATGGAAGCTTGATGCTTGAATGTGTGCATGCTTGTAGGAAGATAGGAGTGGAGTGAGGTCTTTCTCTTTGCTTGAGTGCATAGTGATTGTATTCCTCTTGCTTGGATTTGTGAATGAATGGGTGTGTAGGAATGAGGCCAAGTTGAGCTTAAGTATGTATTGAGTCTATGTCATTAGTATGTGGTTAATTCTTCTTCTCCCATTCGGGATAGCCTCTATGCGCTAACCGGGTCGCATTCACGGAATGACAAGTGAGTGGGATTGAGTGTAGCCTCCGCTATGCTATGATGCCCCAAACAATGGCGCCGCTGCCGGGGACTTGACTTGCATCAATTGTTTTTTTGTTGCAGCTCTTGCTACTACCGCGCTCGAGGACGTGCGCAAAATAGGAAGGGGGGAGTGTTGCTTGCAAATGAGGATCAATACCAATACCAAGATGCAACAAAAACAATACTTAGGGCTCTTGAAAAGAGTTCCACTTTGTAGATGAATGTGGGAGAGGGTTTGATAATAATCCCACATGGGGACTTATGGGAGTCCTAGAATTTTTGTATAAAAGGTGGCTCATTTGAGAGCTTTAGACACTTTTGGGCTTAGTTCATGCAAGAGCTCCTTTGAGAGACCTACTCTCCCTCTTCTCCATAGAGGTGAAGACTCTTCTCTCACCCCATCTACATCATTGTATGAGGTTAATCTCTTCATTGAATCATTAGCAATGTCATGAGTCTTTCTCATCCTCTTCTCTAATCATTTTACTCTTATGCATGCTTTTAGTATTTCATTTTTTGAGTACATGGATTGATTTGAAGCTTTCATGGAAGCTTGATGCTTGAATGTGTGCATGCTTGTAGGAAGATAGGAGTGGAGTGAGGTCTTTCTCTTTGCTTGAGTGCATAGTGATTGTATTCCTCTTGCTTGTGTTTGTGAATGAATGGGTGTGAAGGAATGAGGACAAGTTGAGCTTGTGTGTATGGTTAGTCTAGTGTCAAGTGATGGTAGCCATGAGCATTCTCTCCATTTGTGGATAAGCTCTTGTGCACCGGTACGGGTCGAATCCCTAGCTCCGAAAGGGATGCAAATCCCATTGGAGTGAGCTATACTTGGATCGTACTCCTCTTACTACAAGAGAGAGGGTTTTCCGTCTCTCCAGTTGCACAAGTGCTACCACCAAAAAGGTGAAATAGTGGTACCGCCAATATGTGCTACCCCATTATATGTTTCCTTGGTGTAATCTACCTATTTCCTTACCTTTTGACATCACCCCATCTCCTACTTGCATTGGCAATGTCATTTCTTCTTTTCTTAGTCCTATCTTAAGAGTAGTCTCAACATGAATTTGCATCAGACAATAGTCCCTGAAATATGGCTACAACCACCTCCACTCTGGTTCCACGTATGGATTATTTGAGATACAAGTATCCTCATCTCTTTCAATCACATCATGCATTATGTGAGTTCTTCTATGAAAAGGTGTGGATGGGAATAAGTGTTGAGGGAAATCCTCCATTAGGCTTTCCTACATGCTTGACAATAAGAAAGTAAGATAAGGATTATTATCTTGTTTCTATGGGTAAAAAATAGTTAAATAAATTACATGAGAATAAATAGAGAGAGAGAGAGAGAGAGAGAGGGTCAATGCACGGTCTGGTGTAGCCATTCACACGAAACTATTTTTGGGGCACTTTTGGGGCCACAGCGCGATGCGCGCGGGGGGGGGGGGGGGGGAGATTTTGGATTTAGAGCGAGCTGGCTCTCTCGTCAGTTTTTTTTCCGGCATACTAGCATATTAATGACTCTGCTCTCTGAACGCTGTAGACCTCGATACGCATCACCACGTGCATTTACTCCATGCGCATTTTACGGTCCTTTACCAACCACCAGTCGATGTTGTCACATGCAAATGCAATCTGCCAAAACTCCCTGTTCTCAACACCACAGAGATCGACACATGTCACTATGCATTCCGTGCACCTCGCTGGTCTCGCTCTTTGCTGGAAAAGACCACCGCGGTGGTCGTTTCTATCACGCAGAGCTAGACACGTGTCACTACATGGCTCTCTCTACCACCAGCAACTCTCTCCACTACGGTGGTCAGTCCCATCATGCAGAGCTTAACACGTGTCACTACATTGCTCTCTCCACCAGGGCACTGGTTTACTTTCTTCACCACTGCACTGGTTTTTGCATGCAATCTAATGAAAATGACCATCACGCTGGTGTTTGCAAGTAATACCACCGTGCTGGGTCTATTTTAAAGAATGAACCGCGCTACTATTCCAACTGCGATGGTGATATTTTCAAGTATTGTTTCCAACCACCACGTGGTTCTGCATATCTCCATCTCTCCCGCCATTGTACTTATAAATTTACGCTCAATGTTTTGTTCTACATTCTTTTAGAAATAAACTTTAACTTCTCTTCTCATAAATAAACTATTGTGTTTCACGGAAAAAGAAAAACAAACTTCAGTAAAGGTATCTTCTTTAATCAAAATTGAATCAATCAAAGATGGAGCCCTCTTTCGAGCCACCTCCAATCACAGCACCTTCAATCAATCAATTGTGATAATGCACTCCTAAATTAATCAAATTCAATTCTTGAAAAATTACGCATGGTCGCATGATTCACCAGCATGATGGCATTACATAGGGTTAAATAAATCCTAGCTCCTTCATCAGCGCGATGGCCAACACTATACTATCTCTCGCACATGTGGACATGTATGAAACAAAAGATACAAATTCATTAGAAGTTAACAATTTGAGAGATTCATTTGAAGTGAACAATTTACAAGCTTACATGCATGAAACAAAAGATGCAACAAAATGTTATCTTTTTTATATATTGTAGTCAGCAAAATTCATTAGAAGTTAACAATTTGAGAGATTCATTTGAAGTGAACAATTTACAAGCTTACAGGCATGAAACAAAAGATGCAACAAAATGTTATCTTTTTTATATATTGTAGTTAGCAAAATTGGCAAAATTGGCCTTGTGTTTGTGCATAAAAAAGGATTTACAAAGAAGGATTTACGATACAGTCTCATGATGTGAGACGAGCATAAAATGTATTTGTACATAAATATGGATGTACAATATAGTCTCATGATGTGAGACGAGACCACTCCTCCATGAATCTTGCTTTCCCTTCATCAACATCCACAAGGCATCCATACAAGACGACACAATAGAGGCCTACTTCATGCATCTGCTAGATGGGCGATGTAGAGTCTCGTGGTGGGGAGCCGACCGAGAGTCCAAAGATGGTGCACAAGTGAATTTAGCAAGAGCCGATTTGATTGCAAAACGGCCACCTTGTAGGTGAAAGATGACAAAACGGGGATGACATTGATACAAGGAGTAGGAGAGAGTGATATGAGGAGGCATTTGGGTGGAGTTAAAAGGCGTGATGATGGTGTCGTTGAAGAGAAAGGGTGTGGCATTGGAGGGAGTGGAGGGAGCGGGTGTGGCAATAGAGGGAGCGGATGGGCACATGGCAATGGAGGGAGCGGATGGGCACATGGCAATGGAGGGAGCGGATGGGCACATGGCGATGGAGGGAGAGGATGAGCAATGAAGCAAAGTAGAGGAGAGTGAACAATAGAGGTAGCACAAAGTAAGTGATGCAGTATCGTGAAATAGCCGAGTAGGAGTCTCTTAAATAATGCTAGTTCCACTGGGCTGGTTGTGGATACTCATGTAGTTGATTGGAAATTTACTGCACCTTTGATGCAAATCCTATGGAATCCCTGCTGTGGTCTGAGAATAATTTGAGCGATTGGTCATTTACTGCACTCAACTTAATTGCATGCAAGCCGGGTATGGTGGTCTTCCTTCAATCGATCAAAATCTGAGTCGCCACTTAATTTCACATGCCAGCACAGTGACTGAATTGATGCCGCCACTCAATTTCACATGTCAGCACGGTGATTGAATCGACTCTACCAAATGATCATGATTGGTAATTAATGGCACTCTAATCTTAATGAAATCAATCAATCAAAATCTAGGCCACATGTCTTGTAATTAAGTCTCAGATGATGCCACCGCGGTGGCACTTAAGCCCGATGGTCTTCCTTCAATCACTCAAAGTCCGAGCTGCCACTTAATTTCACATGCCAACGCGGTGACTAAATCGACTCTATGGTGCCCTCCAAATGATAGCCGCCACTTAATTTCACATGCCAGCGCGGTGTGACTGAATCGACTCTATGGTGCCCTCCAAATGATCATGATTGGTATTAGGTGATTAATGGCACTCTAATCTTAATGAAATCCAAATACTCATGTAGTCGACTGCACCTTTGATCCAAATCTTGTTAGAATCTCGGTGGTGGTCTGAATAATCTGAGCAACTGGTCATTTATTGCACTGAACTTAATCGCATGTAAGCCCAGTGGTGGTCTTCCTTCAATCAATCCCTTCAATCAATCAAAATCCGAGCCGCCACTTAATTTCACATGCCAAATCTGAGCCGTCGCATGGAAGCCCAATGGTGGCTGCTAGTAATTAGAAGCTCGGTGCCAGATGTCCGAATAATCATGAGCCACCTTCAATCAAGGTGAATTATATTCAATGGGCCTATCCTCAATATGCCACCACGGTGGTTGGCTAAGGCCTTATTACCTTCCCCACCCTACTTAAGGCCCCACTCTTCCATTTCCTTGCTCCCTTTGCAGTCTTCTTGCAACTATCCCCTCTCACACTCCCTTGCACTCTTCTTGCAACTTCTATCCCCTGTCACACTCCCTTGCACTCTTCTTTCAAATTCTATCCCCTCTCACAATGGATCCCCTCGGATGCACCAAGCTCCAAAACGTGTCAGTCCCCTCTGCACAAGCTGAGAACAACCTTCAGAACCCCTCTGCATAGGCCAAGAGCTCCTCACACAGCCTTCAGAACCCCTCTTCACAATCCGAGAGCTTCTCACACGATCTCTCCCCCCTCGGTCTTGATATTATGAGTTACGAGAGTTCCTCCTCAGAGATATCTGTCAACTTCACTAAGTTGATAGATTCAGTGGGACACAAGGATGGGTTCATCCTCTGTAAAGGTAACAGGATCAACATCGATGAAGGATTGATTGAAAAGGAGGCGACTTGCAAGAATTCATGGAGGCGACTTGCACAAGCACAATTCTTGGAGAAGAAGTGGAAGAAAAAGGATGTTTTAGATTTATTCCCCGACGCTCAGATTAGTGCAGATGGTGGAATCAAGGTTTTGAGCTTGCCTAATGATTATGAGAAAGAGTTGAAAAAGATAAGGCAGTTCTTTCCTGATACGAGGGGAATAATGAAATTTTGGCATGTTCAAGCAGCAGTAGAGATAGTGAATAAACATCCGATCTCTTTCTCGAAGGCGATCTCCAAGAGCGTGCTACTTAACTTGCACAATTTCTTGAATGGAAAATCCCAATTTCAACCTCAAGCAATGAGTGTTGGAATGTACCTGATGGGGAATCACCTCAAAAAATGTGTTGAGCAGGTCAAGAAGCATATCAAAACTGTGAACATGAAAGCCACCGATGCAACATACAAGAGAACCCTCAGGAAGGGTGCTGAGGCAGAAGCGAAGGCCTTGCAGGCACGAGAGCAAGCTGAGGCCATTGAAAGATTAGTAGAGATAGAAAAACAGAAAAGAGAAGAAGAAGAAGAGAAGCACATCAAGGAGCTGAATCAGCAGCTTTGAGGCTTTGAGATATTCAAACGGATGGGGACGATGCAAAGGAAGAGTTAGAAAGGACGAAGTAGACACTTGCAAATCAGACAAATGAAAAGGAGCTCCTCTCTACAAATGGCTCTGTAGTATGCAAAATGCATTGAACATTGAGAAAGATGATATGATAGAGAAACTAAGAAAGGAAAATGTAGAAACCAGGCTACTGATGCAAGAACTGCAAAATAATTTCAATGCCAAGAAGGATGCAGAAGAGGCAACAAGCAGCCATAGTGAACGAGCAGCCATAGTGAACGAGCAGCCATAGTGAACGACACAATGAGACTGCCCAATACTGGTGAGATAGGTTTGATTCCCTGCAATCAAACCTACAATCAACCTACAGGGCGACTGCTATAATTTCAATGCCAAGAAGGATGCAGAAGAGGCAACAAGCAGCCATAGTGAACGAGCAGCCATAGTGAACGAGCAGCCATAGTGAACGACACAATGAGACTGCCCAATACTGGTGAGATAGGTTTGATTCCTTGCAATCAACCTACAAGGCGACTGCTGATGAGCTTGCCTTTTCTCTTGAGAGTTTTGATAAGAAGTCTCGGACCTTGATTGAGACCCAACATAGAAATGATGTCTTGGAATGAGCCTACGCAGACACTACTAAAGAGTTTGAGGAGATTCGACAGCAACTGGTAGAATCGGATGTAGCTTGTGCCAAAAGTAAGCAGCAAGTGGAGGAGCTAAAGGAGAACATCCACACCCTCAGGATGAGACATGCAGGAATCAAGACACAAATTGCGCGTCAGACTCGTCAGACTGTGATACTCATAGCTACAATAGTTAAATCGGATGAATATCCTCTTGCAATGCGAATGAATGCTCCTACGTGCTCTATGTGCAAAGGGCACATCATAGATGAATGCATGATCAGATGGCCCTAGTGCCACCACCCTTTGCATGTGTTTTGCTTTGGGGTGTTTGTACATGCAAAATCGAGATGCAGAGTTTGTTTGATGCCAATGGTGCTATCTTGGAAAAAAAATGATGTGCCTGCCTGCTCTGCGAATATCCACAGTGAGAAAGTAGAAGCTGCAATGGCATTCCAAATTGCTCATACACGTGAAAAGAGAAAAGAACTTGACTAGGCTAAAGGAAACGAGCCTTAAGAGAAGAAGTCCAAGCTCACAGAGCTCAAAGAAACCAAAGAAAAGAACCAACCCTGCCAGAAGGAGCAAGAAAGGCTGAAGGAGCTCGAAGAAATCGAAGAAAAGAACCCACCTTGCCTGAAGGAGTGAGAAAGGAAGAAGCCCAAGCGTGGAAGGCAATCTGGTGAAGGGAGCTCAAAGCAGAAAGGAGATGTATAGTCTTTCAAATGTATTGATGTGTATAATCTATGAAATAAATTCATTATTGCCAATGTTTATCCTTTGATTGTTGCCCAAGATCACAACTTTCAACTTTTCCCTTATTAAGGCCCAGGATCACAACTTTCAACTTTCCCTTATTAAGCTAATTTAGGACTGTAACCAGCACGGTGGTAGTACTAGGAAGTGGTTGGTCTCTCTTTTTAGGGATCCTAACCATCACGGTGGTAGTACATGTGGGCACCAGCACGGTGGTAGTATTGGATAAGTTATCACTAGCGCGGTGGTTGGTATCATTAGACAAATCACATGATATTTAATTTAGGATGGTGGTAGTCACCAGTGCGGTGATATTTAATTTAATTAAGCTAATTTAGGACTGCAACCAGTGTGGTGGTAGTACTAGGAAGTGGTTGATCTCTCTTTTTAGGGATCTTAACCAGCACTGTGGTAGTATAGGATAAGTGGTCACCAACACGGTGGTTTAACTAGCACGGTTATAGTATTGGATACGTTATCACCAATGCGGTGGTTGGTATTAGCAAACAAATCACACAATATGACGGTGGTACCAGCGCGGTGGTTGGTTGTGCATGATAACGAACATGGTGGTAGTATTGGATAAGTAATCACCAGCGCGGTGGTTGGTTGTGCATGATAACCAACATGGTGGTAGTATTGGATAAGTAATCACCAGCACGGTTGTTGGTATCGCACTAATCACACGATGTTTCATTTGTACGAGCTGAATGCCATAAAAACATTTTCTTTTTTTCAGGATAAGTAGAATACTTTTTCCTTAGTCTCCAATACAACCCATAATGTGCTCATGCATTTCCAAATCCATTTTGAACACAGTCTTGACCTTCTTTCATCCAGGCATTGCCTACAAATTCAACTTAATAGCTCTTACATGATGAGAGTACACAAATGTAGGCTTACTCTTATCTAACCCCATGTGACTTTATAGTTTGGTCGGATCAGTTTGGTTAGTTATTAAGACTTTGACTCATTAGACCAATTCTCACGTTAGATGATTTTCCTGGTGGAATCGCTCGTGCCTTTCGGGCGAGGGAAGCTTTTTCGGGTTCAATTTTCAGAGGAACCGCCGGGCTAGTCTCTTGTCCGGATATCCATGGGCGAGGCCCCGAGTGTGAATCCCTGCCCCGTATGAGAGACTGATGTTGCTTCTGCCACTAGCACCCTCGGAGGGGGCATCGCGGAGGGGGGCGGGGGTCTCACAGGTATATGAGGACTTCAACTCCATGGATTTCTAGCTGAAGTTTGTCTCTAAACCGCTCAGCATGACTAGTCATGTGGTTAGAGGCACCAGAATCCACATACCATGTATCTTGAGATCTTGACACATCTCATGTTATTGAGCTGAGCATGTGCTACATCACAAATAGCTGCTCACTTCTATCATCACCTCTCTCTTTACTAGATGATGCATAGTTGCCTTACTACAACTTTCCACTTTTAATCTCATTTTGCTTTTTATAGCAGTCCTTTGCCATGTGCCTTGATTTGCTACTCTATGCTATTTGCATTATGATTTCTTTGCCAACCACCTCAGCCTCTTTGGCTCCCCCTTTCTCTAGACTATCCTCTTCCACTTGTGTATGATTGTTGTGAATCATTGGATTGTTGTTGTCCATAATTCTAATTTCCTTGTCAGCCACCACCTTGGCCTCGACCACGACCTCTACCTGAATTGGAGTAGAAGGCCTATTTTGATGTGTTCTTGCTTTGTGAAGACGATTCCTCACCTAAAGCCTTTTCTCATCATAGATACCAAGTACAAAAAGTTGAGAATATTCTCCCTAACTACAATGGAGGTCTTGAATAGCTTGTACTCTTTGCCAAGCCCATTTAAACAGACACTTACCAAGTCATCATCTTTCACTAATACATTGATAGACCCAAGGGATTCAACAATACCCTTGACATTTAAAGCATAATCATTGATAGACATGCTTTTCTTTTCCACAGTATGTAGCCCTTGCTTTAGCTACAATTTCCTTACCTTTGTGTTGGTCTAGAACATCTGCCTCCAGATTCTGCCACACAACTACTAGAGTGTTGGCATCCTGTATGTGTCCTATCATTGTGTTTGTAACACTAATTGTTGAAAGCCAATACATGACTTTCCTTGCACCTTTATTCCAATCCTTGAATGCCTTTAGATCTGCTAGAGTGGCATTCTTTCAGACAACTCTAAAGGCTCCTCATTGTCTCCTTCCACATAGTCCCAAAATCCTTTACCCATCGAGAAACTGGTCATTTTAAACTTCCAGGCATGGAAGTTTTTCTTGCTCAGCTTCTCACTGACAATCTGACTGATTCCATCAGACATGTTCTTCTACAATAACAGACAATTTTTGTATGCAACCTGTAATAAAAAAACTACAACAGACAAGTTCTGTATGCAACCTGTAATCAAAAAATTACAATAAACAATTTTTGTTTGCAACTTGCTACACTGCAGTAACCAGATTTTGATCAGAGATAGTTCTCAACAAGAGCTTCCCAAAAACAAAAATAACTTACAGTGAGAGGACGTGCCCGAAATGTGATTATGGCCACTAAATTGAAGTACAAAGTAGTACGTACCACATAAGTACCTACAAGCCCATGAAGACATCTCCTCAATCAGAAATGTGTAGCTCTTGGATAGGGGTAAATGTGGGGGAGAGGGAGAGCTTCAAACCCTAGCAAGCAAACACACACACAAGAGAGAGAGATGGATAGCTGAATTTTCTTCTATCTTCTTCTTCTCTACTCAACCAACATAACATAAAGATAAGACTACACACTATATGGGTTAGTACTCAACTACTACAATATACAAGGATGGGCCATAAAGTGAACCCAACTAAATTTGCTGGCGCTATAACTATGCCAATCTCTAGTAATCCAAAATGGCTATCACACAGCCTATCATCCCACTGGCCGCATATCACCCATAATCTCACCAACCATGCCAGTGGTGTAGATGCGGAAGCTACCATCCAGGCGGGTCATCAATGTCAGCCGTAGCACTAGTTAAGCTTGATATCTCAACACTCCCTCTCGATCTCAACTCCACATAGTGTACTCCAAGTAAGCTCCTAAACTTGTGGAGCTTCTCTGTGCCCAATGCCTTCGTGAAGACGTCAGCTACCTGATCCTTTGTGCTGACATATACTGATCTACATCTCCTGCTAGAACCTTATCCCTCACAAAGTGATAATCCACATCAATGTGCTTCATTCTAGCATGATATACTAGGTTACTAGCCAACTGTATGCTGCTCATGTTGTCACAATATAAGACAATTACCCTATCCCCACCACAGGCTCTCCTATGTCAACAAGTAGTTTCTGAAACCAAGCTACCTCACAAGCTACCATAGCAACACCCCTATACTCTGCCTCTGTACTCAACAAGGCAACTATTGGCTACTTCTTATTGCTTCAACTCATAGCAGCACTCCCAAATGAGAATATAAAACTACTGGTAGATCTCATGTCTGCCCAATCAACATCTGTGTACCCATGCAACTGTATCTTTGTAGTACCAGCCTCATAGAAAAGTCCATAATCAACTATGGACTTTATGTACCTGAGGATCCATCTAGCCACATCCAAGTGTGGCTTCCTAGAGGCATGCATAAATTGACTCACAAATCCAACAACATAGCTCAAGTCTGGCCTTGTAATGGTCATGTAGATCAAACTACCCACTATGTGCTTGTATATAGTGGGGTCCTCCAAAAGCTAACTTGTATCTATGGAAAGCTTTGTGTTCTGCTCCAATGGCATTGAAATAGGCTTACAGCATGTCATACCATACTTGGAAAACATGTCTAATCCATACTGCCTCTTCAATAGCAAAATGCCACCATGAGGTGATCTCACCGCCTCTCTGCCCAAGAAATACCGTAGCTCACCCAAATCCTTCATCTCAAACTTTTGCTTTAAAAGTATCCTGACATCATGTATGTCTAAATCATTATCACCAGTGAGTTAATCAAGCCATCCACATAGATGACGATCTCCAATCATCCTTAAATGCTTCCTCAACCTTGTGCTTGGGTTTGGTACACTATAACATAAAGTATGGGTCATCTTCCTCATTCTCCCACTAGAGGCAGCGATGACTACAAAGTTATCCCCCCTCTTCTAGAGCATCAGTGAGGTCATCAAATTCCTCTCTGGAAATCAATGGTGCATCATCGTTTGTGACTCTATCTTCATGCAGAGGAGAAACTTGAACTCGCACCCATGTCTTCACAGTTGCAATGTCCTCACAATTTTCATGATCCCCTATGATGCACGCACTACAGAAACAAGAAAGCTTTCTTGTTTTGAGCAGCAGGTGGTTGTTTGAGAAGCCCCATATGTTGTGCAAATTGCGAGTTCCTTTAATGGCCTCACAATCCAGTCCATTTTTCCTTTGCACTTTGTTCACTTCCACAACATGACCAGATCTCAAGTCATTCAAACCTTGCCAGGCCAGGTCAAAGTCTATGTGTGTTTTGCAACAACACACATTCCTGTCTTTGAGTTTCTTCATATACCATGGCTTACAATGCTCAAAGCTCCTTTGCCCAATTGAAACGTTAGGGCTCTTAGCCATAAACTTGAGATACAACTCTGTCTATTCACCCAACCCGAAACTAGCCCGTTGGAAATTAAGTACTTAAACTAAATAGCTATTAGATTATTCACTATACAAGAAAACAAAACAATTTCAAACACTGGGTTGGTTTAGGACAGTCAGAATTTCAACTGCCTTCAATCATTAGAAAACAAATCAATTTCACCACCCATTAATACTAATAACAAAAAGATACATGTGAACTAGATATTGCTGTTACAGTTGGAAATTCAGTAAATTAAACTAAACAACTACTAGAAAACAAAACAATTATTCACTACAAGAAAACTGCATCTTGCCATTTCCATGGAGACGATTAGACAAAGACCAGCTAGCTGGTGAGGCAAGTAAAGAAAAGAAGACATCTTACAGAGAAAAGAAAATAAGACAAAGAAAATGAACACAATACCTTGCAACGTAAGAGGCGGCAGGTTCTGACACAACGGGGCAGGTTATGTACTTTATTCAAAACATTCGCGAGAGCGGGAGGCCTGAAAATTCAAAATCCAGCAGGGTATTGAAATGTTCACCCGCCATGGTTTCCCCCCTCCGGCGATACACGTATGCGAAATCTTGCCCCCAAGTAAGTGGAATGTGGCCTAAAATGCTTCCAAACACCAATAGGCCAAAGGGCACGTTATTAGATTTGATGGTGTGCAATGTGAAATGCAATGACCCTTGACATGATTATGAGTTATATAGCAAGGAATTGCAGGGAAAAAGAAGCAATGAAAAATTGTGTTGAATTTATTAAAAGATCTTTGTACATGCAAAAATTGAACATTTTCAATTTCTTCCATTCCAGGGTGAATCAAGATACCAATATCACCAACTATCAGTGTTTTAAGACCACCATGCACTAGTCCCACTAGTGTGGATTCCATTTTTTCAATCCGTTCAGGTTTTCAACAAACCAAAAAAAAGTTATCGAGAATGCCCTCGATTGGGTATGCAAAATTTTAGCACAACATTGGAGGTCCATTAAACCATACCAGATGTTCTCAATTGGATGTGTCTTATGGTTGAGGAGAAGCTGACATAGTGTACTTTAGAATGATTACTTGGTTGCATGTATGTGCATAACAAATTTTTGATGTTTTTGCATAAAGTGTTATAACATATGCTATTTAGAACACATGCCTCACATGCCACATTGAACTTGTAACAATTTAATGATCAGATTATAAATTTTACTTATGTGTTTTTTTGGTCTCATATTGAAGATTGGAATGTATACTACTGCTTGCATATACCAAGTTTGTCAAACTCCATTGAGCAATGCATAAGTTATGTGTCGGGCAAGTTACCTATATACAAAAAATGCCCTGAACCTCACAAAAATGGCTACACTCAAGCATGCATTGACCTGAGAGTGCCAGTGAGAGAGAGGGTCAGAATGAGGGAGGTTGATGAGTTGGGAAGATGGGGGTTAATGTATAGGGTGACAACCTTGCACCTAATCAAGTGCTTTTTTTGAACATTTAACTTGTTGGTAGTTACATCCATAAAAGTAGGTGGTTAGAGAATGCTATTTTCTCTTTCCATTGATTAAGCTTTAGGCTCTAGTTGCACCCTCTTGTGAATCCATTTTTTAAAATCAAACAATTTATCCTTGCAATTAGAATTTGTCTAATTGCACCCTCTTGCACCTTTGATGTCCTCCATTTTGATGTCCTCCATATGGAGCACCACTACTACAATCTAGAAACTGAATCCAGAGACTTCCAGTGTGAGCTTGCAAATTAATCTGAGTGCCTCCACCCGCCCGCTGATGTGCCATTTTTATGGGCAAATGGAGTGGGATCCCATCTTCTCAATCCAAGCATTCTGCATGTATCCGATAGGATGTTGAATCTTAATCCACCATCTAGTAGTACTTCTACTACGTCCAATCCCACCAACTTGACCTGGATCATTGAGATGGCTACATACAAAAATGAGGCTTCCCTTGATGAAGTGTTTGTCCCCTCTATGTGCATGGCATCCAGCTGGCTATGAGGGTGTCGTCTTCTCTTCTTGAGGCATCAGGTAGCACATCAGCTGCTTTCTGAAGTGTTTGTCCCCTCTATGTGCATGGCATCCAGCTGGCTATGAGGGTGTCGTCTTCTCTTCTTGAGGCATCAGGTAGCACATCAGCTGCTTTCTGAAGTGTAGGACCAACATGAGGAGTTGTTCCACCGATATATGAATCGGTTGCTGCCAATCACTTCAGATCTTCCCATAGAATGTATGGCGGCATGTCTACTTCTATGGGCCTACTCCGGATTTCCTCCTGCTTTGGTGCCTTTGCACCTTTTTTCTGGCTCTTGTCTAGTTGTGGGGGGCAAGGGAACTTCGCCTCCCTCATCACCAGTATACTAACACTGGGTTCTTGCTAACAAATCGGCGTAGGCCTTTTTGGCTCCTTTTTCCGCAGCCCCTCTTTGGCCTACTACTTTTCCACCCAATCGAACACCTCCATTCGTACCTTGTTCTTCTCCTACCAGTTAAAAACTTTATGCTTTGCCCTATACTTCCTTCAGATTCCACATTCCAACTTGAAATGGCCTGAGGCATGGCAATAAAAACATGTGAAAATAGGCCGTTGAGCACTGGGCACATCAGTGTCATCAGCTAAAGGTGTAGTAGGTTGGCTTTGGTTTCTCTAAGTTGCACGAAAAAGATCTTGAGCTAGAGCTATCGGAAATTAGTTAGCTATCAATAGTTAGGAAGAGTTAAAGGGAAAGGTGTTCCAGGGTAAAAAGGGTGTCAACAGCTATCAGTTGAGTGGAGGAAATTGAGTCTTGGTGGGTTTTGAAGTGTTTGAGAGATTGCAGGTGTTAATGGACATAGAGGAGAAGAAATTTTGACCCAGCTGAGTCGGCTGAGTTAATTTGGTCAGAATATTCAGATTGGAGTCAGCTGCAATTAGCAGAGAGGTCAAAGGGTGATATCTCTTTCAGTTTAGAGAAGACTGAAAGTCATAGAGAGTAGGCGAAAAAGTGAGAGGAAGAACTTGTTTTAGTTGAGGTTGTTGAATCAGCCGGTTTTGTGTTAGAATGCTGAGTTAGTTTTAAGTCAAGTTCAGTTTGAGAGCTATCAACATGTTCTCAACAAGGGTTGTGGATCTATTGTAATCTCATCCTGGAGGATTATAGAGAATCATGGAGGGTTGTAGAGGATCTTAGAGGACCTATTTTGGATTGGAGTCAACATCAGTATTTGGAAGTAATTTTCTGAAAGGTTCAGTTAGTTTTCTACTATTTTGGTCAGCTCTGGTAGTTAGCTAAGTGCAGGTGAAGGTTTGTAAGTAAAGATCCAAGCTGCTGTGGGAGGTTAAAGCTAACTTGGGAGGACGTTTGGAGTTGTCAGTTGGGTTGGTTGGAAGAACTTGGAGTGTGCTCCACTATCCGCTTGTGTCATCAAATGGAGGTTTGTAAGTAAAGATCCAAGTTGTGGGAGGTGAGAGCTGACTTCGAAGGACGTTTGGAGTTGTCAGCTGGGTTGGTTTGAAGAACTTGGAGTGTTCTTAGGTATCTTCTTGTGTTAGCCTAGAGATTAGGGAACAGTAGCTAAGTGTACTGGTGCCTTCATTTTGTATTTGTGCTAGTAGGTTGTGGTGGTAGGTGGTAGTTCCTCCTCATGGTGTTGTGTTTCACATGGGCTATAGAGGAAGGTCTCCCCGACACATCAACGTGAGAGGGGGGAGAGATTCGGTGAGAGAGTGGTTGGTGAGGGGGTGAGAGAGAGAGTGGGGGAGGCAGCGACGAGGGGGTTGCTAGAGGAGGGAATGAGTGACAGTTCACTGTTGTGAAGGAATGAGAGTGAGGGGGTGGGGAAGAGCAGTTAGGGGGGTTACTAGGGGGAGAAAGAGGCTACGAGAGCTAGACAAAGGGAGAGAGCATGTGAGGATTGGTGGAAGAGACTAAAGGGGGGTTTAAATAGGACAGAGGGGAGCATTGTGGGGTGTGTGACTGCGTGTGTGTGAGAGAGAGAGAGACAGAGTCAAGGGCGGGGAGGGGGTCAAGTGGGGTGGCGGTTACCACCCAGCATGCAAGGAGGAGAGGATGTGCACGTGGCCTATGGGAAAGAAGAAAAATGATAGAGGAAAGTTTTGCGTGCAGTTAGCGTGGGAGAGGACGTGCATGTTCGAGTGGGAAAGAAGACAAATGATAGAGGGAGGTGGGAGAAGAAAACAAATAGCTACGTGGGGGGTGGTTAGTAGAAAGTTGGTTGACTCCTCTATTATATATATATATATATATGTATGTATGTATATAGGTTCTCACACGCAAGCAATAATCGAGATTTTACATCCTTCCCTCAAAGAAATTGAGATGTCCTCATCTCAAAAATACTTGGGGAAAGTCGATACAATTTGGGTTCATCTTCCCATGTAGGATCTTCGAGTAGGAAGTCTTTTCTATTGAAGAATCCTTTCTCCTCTCTAGACCTAAGGGTCTTATCTCTGGAGGTATTTCTAAGGTTCCTTGAGATGGCATAACAATTTTCTCATCGTTTAGGATATAATCAAGACTAGCTATATAGACCTTTGTAAACTTGTTCACATTAATTTTCTTGGTTAAGACATAGGATCCATAATAACAAGAACTCAACTTCTGTTACTTTCCCAAGGATATAGAACTCATTTTTGGAGAGGTACCCTTAGAAGGACCATGTCTCCTTCCTAGGAGATTTGCTTACTTCTTTTAGTGTAATATTTTTTTCTACCCCGAGTAGCCTTGATAGTTTTCGTCTATTATTCCATATGATTTAACATTTGTTTTAATGCTTTTTTTCTCTACTCATCAGTAGATCATACTAATTTAAATGTGTTACATAATTTTAACCATAGAGGTTTTTATAGGAGACATATCTATATTTCTTGTCGAGAGGAATAGTAGGCAAATTCTACCAATGAATCTATTGTAGGTATTGCAACCATAGATTTGAAAGTAAACATATCTACATTTCCCTATTGAGAGGAATTGTAGTCAAATTCTACCAATGAATCTACAATAGGGATTGCGACCATAGATTTGGTTCGTAGCAATGAGTCTTAAGCGTTTCTTCAATGAATTTGCTTTACCCTTTTTAATTGATCATTAGATTCTAGATAATAGGTTGGAGTTTAGCCAAGCATCATTTACAATTAAGAAGTAAACTAAAATCTTGTTTTGGCAACTTTTGTGATCGATATATTCCTTTGACATTCTAAGGTTGTAGTCAATCCACTCGATCTTAAACTTTTGTTGAGTCAATTGAAATTACTTCTTTAAAGATAATGGATCCCAAGTATTTAATTTTATCTGCAAAGAAGGTTAACTTACCCTTCTTGGAAAAGAGTTAATGATCTCTTAGAATTTTCAAAACCTCCCTAACTTGGCTTTCATGCTTTCCCTCATCTTTAGGATATCATTGAAAACACAAAGACATGATTGTCAAGTTGTTCCCTAAGTATATCCTACTTGAGTCTGGTGAAAGTGGCTAGGACATTTGTCCATCTAGCTTGCATGATAGTACCTACATTGAATTGGATCATCTCATCTTTGGAATATCACTCTACTTGAGTGTGATTTTCTAATAACTTGACTTTAAGTCAATCTTTGAGAAGGTTGTAGCTCTGTGAAGTTAGTATAGAAGTTCATCAATCCTAGAGCTAGAGCTAGGGTATTTATAAGCAATCTCCACAGGGTGGGGGTACTACGTTATATGTAATTTGATTTCTAGTCTCTTGTAAGGAAACACCCAACTCATCAAGTCCACACGACCGCCTACTTCCTAGTAACTAGAACCATTCATCTATAAGGTTTACCTAAACTACTATAAGTATATTGTTTTTATTGATGCAAGTTACAACATGATTCATTTAGTTATTCTTGAGCACATGTTCCTTTATCTTAATGAATACATTCTTTTCCAATCATGTCATTCCACATACAAAAAGAAATTCATCATAAGAACAACCATAATTTCAAATCCTTGATATCTCATGTTTCATCCATCTTCAATCCCTCGGCTCACTGACTCACAAAACAATATAGAGCTTACAACCATTATGGCAAAAAATCACGCACATAGTAGAACAATTAGTCTCCCCTTCACTCTCTTCTTGCTATGGAAGACCTTTCCAGCTTAGGCTTGTAACTACTAGAAAGATGGCCTCGTGGTGGCGGGCTACCCAACAACAACGGTTTGCCATGATCTTTCAGTATTTCTAGAGTCGGTTGCCCCAGGTAGGTATTACCCAGTTGCCCTATACCAATCACTAAGAAAATCACATCATAATCATTGCCCAAAACCAATCTTATTGGAATGGTTACCCTATGGGCTTCCCACTAGTTTACAAATCCATCATCATTATCATTCACACTTCAAGAAATATTGACACCAAAATAAAGAATCCCATATAAAATAATCACTTTTCTATAAGAAGAACAATCACTTCTCTATAATATGCAATAAATTATCCTAATTTTAATCAATGGCTAACAATTAAGATCTTATCCTAGTTTTGAAGAGAACAATGGCATTCTCAAGCCAAATGCTAGGCCTTGGGAAATCATAAGGCCTAGGTACAAATTAACCCCTGGAAGGAATTAAGTTCTATCCTATAATGGACAGACTAACTATGGACAATTTGGCTACAACCCAAAACAATTAATGAGGGTGAAAATCACATTTTGTATCATTCCGTCAATCAACTCAAGTCCTCATCAACAAAACCAGTTTAAACTATGATCCCAAGTAGTGAACTAAAAAGATATTGAGTTAATATTGACTTACTTGCATTTCCAAATAGAAATGAATAGAGAATGAAGATCGATAATAATATGCATTACATTGTATGTTGCTTGGGTGTAATCTACTTGTTTCGTCATCTTTTCACATCACCCCATCTTGTACTTGCACTAGAATTGCATCAGATAATTTCTCCTTTTCTTAGTCCTCCTACCTTTAACAACAGTCTCACCATAAATTTGCTATAGATAATAGTCCTTGAAAGATGGGTACGGCCACCTCCACTCTGGTTCCACATAATCAACATGTTTCCTCGTCGTTTCACATCACCCCATCTTGTACTTGCATTGGCAATGTCATTTCTATATATATATATATATATATATATATATATATATAATAGAGGAGTCAAGCAACTTTCTGCCGACTGCCCCCCACGTAGCTATTGTTTTCTTCTCCCACCAGCAACCAAGCATGCACCATCATTTTTTGCTTCTCCCACTAGCCAACTGCACGTAGAACTTTGCTCTGTCATTTGTCTTCTTTCCCACTCAAACATGCACGTCCTCTCCCACTGGCCAACCGCACCCATATCATTTTTCTTGTTTCCCATAGGCCATGTGCATGCCCTCTCCTCCTTGCATTCCCTCTCCTCCTTGCATGCCGGGTGGTAAATGCCACCCCCCACTGGACCCCGTTCCTAGCCTTGACTCTGTCTCTCTCTCTCACACACAGTCACACACCCCACAATGCTCCTCTCTATCCTATTTAAACCCTCCTTTAGTCTCTTCCACACCAATACTCACATGCTCTCTCCCTTTGTCTAGCTCTCGTAGCCTCTTGCTTCCCCTTGGCAACCCCCTTAACTGCTCTTCCTCACCCCCTCACTCTCATTCCTTCACAACAATGAGCTACTCGTCGTTCCCTCCTCTGGCGACCCCCTCGCGGCCTCACCCGCTCTCTCTCTCACCCAAAACAACCACTCTCTCACCAAATCCCTCCCCCCTCTCACATTGATGTGTCGACGAGACCTGCATCTATAGCCCATTTGAAACACACCACCATGAGGAGGAACTACCATCTAGCACCACAACCCATCACAAATACCAAATGAAGGCACCAGTACACTCAGCTAATGTTCCCTAATCTCTAGGAGGTTGACATAAGAAGATACCTAAGCACACTCCAAGTTCTTCAAACCAACCCAGGTGACAACTCCAAATGTCCTCCAAAGTCAGCTCTCACCTCCCAGCTTGGATCTTTACTTACAAACCTCTATTTGACAAAAGTGGATACCTGAGCACACTCCAAGTTCTTCCAACCAACCCAGCTGACAACTTCAAACGGCCTCCCAAGTTATCTCTGACCTCCCACAGCTTGGATCTTTACTTATTACAAACCTTCAGCTACACTTAGCTAACTACCAGAAGCTAACCAAAATAGTAGAAAACTAACTGAACCTGTCAAAAAATTGCTTCCAAATGCTGATGTTGACTCCAATCCGAAATAAGTCCTCTAAGATCCTCTACAACTGTCCATGATTCTCTATAATCCTCCAAGATCAGATTACAATAGATCCACAATCCCAAGACCTCCCTGGACACTTTGTTCACCTTCTATTGAGAACATGCTGATAGCTCTCAAACTGAACTTGATTGAAAATTGACTTAGTAGTCTAACACAAAACCGACTGATTTAGTAGCCTCAACTAAAATAAGTTCTTCCTCTCAGTTTTCTGCCTAATCTCTATGACTTTGAGTCTTCTCTAAACTGAAAGAGATATCACCCTTTTAGCTCTCTCTACTGATGACTGCAGCTCTGATTGCAGCTAACTCCAATCTGACTTACTTGACCAAACTGGATCAACCGACTCAGCTCAGTTAGAATCTCTTCTCCTCTGTGTCCATTAACACCTACAATCTCTCCAACACTTCAAAACCCACCAAGACTCAATTCCCTCCACTCACAGCTAATAATTGTTGACACCCTTCTGACCCTGGAACATCTTTCCCTTTAACTCTTCCTAACTGTTGTTGGTAGCTAACTAATTTTTGACAACTATGACTCAAGATCACTTCCGTGCAACTTACTGAAACCAAAGCCAATGTCCTACACCATCAGCTCTGATGGCAATGATACTCAGCTCCCAGGGATGTGCCCGGTGCTCAACGACCTATTTTCACTTGTTTTTTTTGCCATTCCTTAGGCCATTGCAAGTTTGAATGTGAAATCTAAAGGAACTATAGGGTGAAGTGGAAGGAGACCAGGCTTGAGTATCAAGCCCACCAGCAGAGTGAATGCCATAGAAATTCAAGCTCTCAAAATGAGAAATAAGTAGTCAAGCCAGTCACACAGAGGTGACCGAATCATCAGCCATGGCGGTGATGACAAGATCCATGTGACCCAAAACTTTAGAGGTAAAGAAAGAACCAACCTTAGATAAGCGGGCAAAGCATAAAGTTTTCAACTAGTAGGAGAAAAACAAGGTACAGAAGATGGAGGTGTTTGACTGGGTGTAAAAGTAGTAGGCCAGAGAGGCGCTGCAAAAAAAGGATCTAAGAAGGCAATCTGTCAGCAGAGCAAGAACCCAGAGTCAGTATACTGGTGATGAACCTAGATCAGGGTGGCGAAGTTCCTAGCCCGCAACCAAACAGGAGCTAGAAAAGAGGTGCAAAGGCACCAAAGCCGGAGGAAAGCTTGAGTAGGCTCATAGAAGTAGAAATGTAGCCATACAATCTGTGGGAAGATATGAAGTGATGGCAAAAACCAACTCATATATAGGTGGAACAACTCCTCACGTTGCTACCAAACTTGAGGAAGTAGCAGATGTGTTGCTTTGATGCCTCAAGAAGAGAAGACGGCACCCTCGCAGTAGTAGTTGGATGGAAGCCATGCACATAGAGGGGACAGACACTCCACCAAGGGAAGCCTCGATTTTTTATAAAGCCATCCCGATTATCCAAATCAAGTTGGTGGGAGTGAACATAGTAGAAACACTGCTGGATGGTGGATCAGGAGTCAAAGGATACAACATGCAGAATGCTCAGATTGAGGAGATGGGATCCCACTCCATTTGCCATAAAAATGGCAGATCAACGGTAGTGAGTGGAGCCACTCAGATTAATCTGCAAGCTCACACTGGAAGTCTCTGGATTCAGTTTCTAGATTGCAGTAGTGGTGCTCCATATGGAGGACATCAAAGGTGCTTACTTGATGCTATTGGGGAAAACCATCGATTAGGTTAGGCAAGGATCAAGCAACGGTGGGTTGCGGATAGGATAACTATATGGCAAGAAAAGAAGAAAGTCAAGATTTCAGTAGTAGCCAGTTGACAAAAAATGGAGCAGCTATCCTGTCTGCAAGTATCCGAGGGAGTAAACATGCTGGAATAATTAGACCTCAATGAAGAGCAAGAATATCTCCAGAAGAATGCCAAGCTAATCAGCCTATTCGAGGTTGATGTGGTCCAGATAATGGAAAGATACTGACCAACCCTTCAACACAAAAATGAAGTCGCCACCCAAGGATTAACCCAATCCACTCACCAAAGGGTAATTTTTTGATGAGGCTGAAGATTTTTATGAAGCTTTAGCCGATGATGGCAATGTACCAAGTCTACAGCAAATCATTACAAAGGGCAATTTTTTGATGAGGCTGAAGATTTTTATGAAGCTTTAGCCGATGATGGCAATGTACCAAGTCTACAGCAAAGCATTACGATAGAAAAAGCCTTTGAAAGGAACCTCAAGCAATCCAAATGGGTGAAGGAAAATGAATTGAAGGCCTAGGCTAATCTCTCAGCAAGAACCTAGAGTCCGTATACCGGTGATGGACCTAGATCACACCGCAACTAGATAGGAGCCAAAAAAGAGGTGCAAAGGCACCCAAGCAAGAGGAAAGCTCGAGGAGGCCCACAACAGAAGACATGCAACCATACAATCTATGGGAAGTCTGAAGTGATGGCAACAATCGTTTCATATATTGGTGGAACAACTTGTCACGTTGGTACCGAACTTCAAGAAGTGCCAGCTGATGCCTAAGGAAGAGAAGACGACACCCTCACAACCGGCTAGATGCCATGCACATAGAGGCGACAAACACTCCGTCAAGGGAAGCCTCAATTTTTTATGAAGCCATCTCAATGATCCAAGTCAAGTTAGTGGGAGTGGACATAGTAGAAGTACTTCTCGATAGTGGGATTAGGAGTCAACATCCTATCGGATACAACATGCGGAATACTCGGATTGAGAGGATGGGATCCCACTCCATTCGCCATAAAAATGGCAGATCAACGGCGGTGACTGGAGCCATTCGGACAAATCTATAAGCTCACGTTGAAAGTCTCCAGATTCAGTTTCTAGATTGCAGTAGTGGTGCTCCATATGGATGACATCAAAGGTGCCTACCCCATGCTATTGGGGAAAACCTTCAATCAGGAAGGCAAGGATCAAGAAATAGTGGGATGCAGATAGGATAACTATATGGCGAGGAAAGAATAAAGTCAAGATTTTAATAGCCAGTCGACGAAAAGTGGAGCATCTGTCTCGACTGAAAGTAGCCGAGGGAGTAAACATGCTGGAATGATTGGATCTTGATGTGAAGAGTAAGAATATCTCCAGACGAATGCCAAGCTGATTAGCTTGTTCGAGGTTGATGTGGTCTAGATCATGAAGTCGCTAGGGATGAGCCCAATCAACTCAGCAAAGGGCGATTTCCTAAGGAGGTTGAAGATTTTTATGAAGCTTTAGCCGATGATGGCAATGTACCAAGTCTGCACAGCGAATCATTGTGGCAGAAAAAGCCTTTGAAAGGGACCTCAAGCAATCCAAATGGGTGAAGAAAAATGAACCGATGGAGATGAATCTAGGAGCAGATGTCGACCGAAGATGGTTAGAGTCAGTGCCAAGCTAAACGCTTCATTCTGAGAAGACGTTTGGGTGTTTCTAATGTCCTTGAAGGATGTTTTGACATGGAGCTACACAAAAATGAAAGGAATTGACCCCTAAATCTACCAGCATCGGATCAATTTGAGGGAAGATGCAATCCCTATCGTGCAATAAAGGTACCAGATGAATCCCAACTATGCCAAAAGGGTGAAGGAAGAAGTGGATAAATTGCTGCATGTCAAATTCATATATCCAATTGATTGGGCGACATGGTTGTCTGTGATCATGATTGTTCCCAAAAAGAATCAGAAGTCTGTGTGGATTACAAGAACTTGAATTCCGCTACAATCTCCGATCCCTTCGTTTTGCTGTTCACAGATTCCTTGCTAGATATTGTAGCCGGCCATGAGATGTACTCCTTCTTGGATGGATTCCATGGCTATAATCAAGTCCAAATGGCACTGGAAGATTGGGAGAAGGCCGCCTTTATATATCACTGTGAATGGGGGGCCTTTGCATCCAATGTCATGAACTTCGGGCTCAAGAATGCTCCCACCCCACATTCCAGCGGAGGTTCAGGAGATTTTGGCCAAATTTTTGACCACCTTCATATGGGTGTTTATCATTTATGATGGTTTTAGTGTCTTCAGGAAATAATCCCAACATTTGACACACCTGCATCTATGCGGCCAAATTATCTCAGGAAGGCATTGCAGTAGACCCGGCCAAAGTGAAAGTAATCTAGAAAGCTCCGATTTGACTAGTGTGATGGAGCTAAGTAGATTCTTGGGGAAAATCAGATGGCATAGCCGAATGCTCCAGTATCTTGCCCACATAGCAGTTCCATTGAACCAACAAATGGCCCCGATAAAAATTTCATTGACCCAACAATTCAGGCAAGCCAACCTTGACAGGACAAAGGAATGTGACATTGGATTCGGGTGCCTCAAGCTGATGCTATCCGAAGCACATGTAGTTCAAGCCCCTAATTTGGAATTTCCATTTCATGTCTTCCTGGATGCCTCAAATGCGGAAATAGGAAGTGTCCTGATGCAGGAGTCCAAAAAATGGTTCCAGCCTGTCTCCTACGCGTCTTGAGACTCTTGGCTGAGCGAAATTACTCCACCAATCATAGGGAAGCGCTTGGCATGATCTACTCGTCAAAACATGTTTTGCCACTATTTATTGGGCAACAAGTTCACCTTCCATGTGGACCATTCTACCTTGTTGTAACTTGTGGATAAGTAGAGTTTGGCAGGCAAGGTAGTGAGGTGGATGATGCTGTTCCTGCAAGAATTTGAGTTCATCATAGTGCACAGCCCAGGCGCAAACCATACAGTGGAAGATTACTTGTTCTAACTAGAGTTTGGTGAAGCCCCGATCAGAGTAGCGAATGATCTTCCTGATGCGGAGTTGTTTATAGGCAGAAGTAGTCATCTCAATTTTCCAAACATGTTATAATGAAATGCTAGCATTTGTGGCCACAGCTCTAATGGAGGATAGCCATTCTCGAGATCAAAGAAGGTGGATAGTTGTCCAAGTCCCATCTTTCCAAGTGATAGTAGCCATCCAAGTGTACAAAAAAGGCATTGATCAGATCCTCCTGAGGTTCATTCTACTTCATGAACAAGAAGCCATGCTTAGAGAATCGATCAAGGAATCATTGGAGGTCACTTTGCACAAGAAGTAATCGAAATGAAGATCCTCCAAGCTGGCGGTCTTCTCTGGTGGCCGGTGAAGCCTATAAGTTGGCCAAACAGCGTGATGTGTGCCAGCGAGACTTGGCTAGCCGACTGACAGAGATTGAATGCCTCACAATCTAATCCTTCCCCTAAAACCGTTTGAGAAATGGGGCCCTAACTTCATGGGTCCATTCACTGGTAACAAGTATATCATGGTGGAAATTGACTACAGCACCAAGTGGCCTAGCTCTCCAGGATAATACAACCATGTCCACAACCAAATTCCTCTATGAGATGATCACCAACAGCTAGTTCAGTTAATGCTGATTGAGCTGATCAGTGATTAGGGCAAACACTTTGTGAATGATGTAATTCGGTCACTCAGCACCTCATCATATGGTCCATAGGCTAACGTTCAGACCGAGTCCACCAACAGAATACTCTAGCAGATCCTCAAGAAGCTCGTCAATGAATGGATGAGAAGCTGTACTCAACATTATGGGCATTCCGCGCCGCCCACAAGGTCTCCACAGGAATGATTCCTTTCAAGTTGGTACACAGCACGAAAACATTTGTGCCAATGGAGTTCTTGGTGCCAAGCCTTTATATTGCCATAGCCAAGCAGTTGAGCCCCAAGGAATCATTGCAAGATCGTCTCTGGATCAATTCCTTGAGCTAGAGGAAGATCAATTCAAGAGCTTCTTTGTCACTACAATGATCCAAAAGCAGAGGAAGAAATGGGAAAAACTATTCATAGATGCTAGAATGCCCGATTACAAAGATGTAAGTGGTAGATATCTTTGAGCTTCACATAGGGATGCGAAGAGGTATGGCTGAATGCGAAAAGGCATGGTAGGCGAAAACTAGCATACCCAGCTTGTGCTCACCATTGACACGGTCGCTGAAGTGCCTCACCATGTAGTCATTCTTGGCCGGGGTGACTTTTGTGAGACCGACGAGGGACAGCTTCAAGCGTTCAGGTGCCAAAGCCTCTGTGAGCATGGTTTCGTTGGCTGCATAGGGTGACTATCGTGATGGCTCGCACAGTTGCCACACTAGGTCTTTAGCGTCAGGCTTCACAGGTACTGTATGCCACGGTATATTGAATAACATTTGCTAGGCGGGTGATGCCTAGCCATTGCTGTTTGGGACAATGCTGTGAATGGCTCGAAGGTTGCCACTGCTGTGAGCAAAGCACGCGTTGCACGAGAGAGAAGAATGAAGAGAGTTGCTAGGCAAAGGGAAGGTTTGCATAGGGGTTGTAGCTTTGAGCGAGAAGAGGGGCTGCATGTAAACTGATAGATACAAGAAAGTTTGCACGATAATCCAAAAATAGTTACCATGCATGATTTCCGCATAGCCATCGAATAATCATGATGGAGGGGTATCACATCACATCGCTTGACTTCCCAAGCAAATCTACAATGATAGTTTGGAGAGGTGTGCCTGTATTAACGTGATGGACTCCCAGGTAGTGGGTTAGTAGTGCCGCCACATAAATGAACGGATTAGGTGGCATCGACCCTTTGTATGGTCGCAGGCGGTGGTAAAGCAATACAGCAGCAATGGCGTTCTCTCTCTCTCTCGTGTGATTCATATCATTTCTGTGTGCATGTCCTTTTAAATTCTGTTGAAGGCTTTTGCCTTCAACACTTTGGCGACCACGAGGTTCTTGCTCACACATCTTTGCCTAATGAAGAATATGGCGGCGTGGTCCATGTGCTTTTGATACTGAATAGCCACAGCAGTTTCCTATCCAAAGGATAGCTGGTGGCGTCGCTGAATGATGGCTGTGGGTGGATCACTGACGGCGGGTGGGGGCATGCTTCAAGCTTGATGGGTTCTCCTATTCCCTGCATAGCAGCGTCACACCATGTGGACCTCAACAAGACAGAATTCTGATGTGGAGGACCATCTTTGGTGGCAGTAATGGTCTCTCGTACCCGGAAGGTCTGGGCATCCTGACCCGTCGAGGAACGTGTGGAAGGAAGGGGCGGGCCAATCCGGAGATGGCGAGAGTCAAACGCGATTGTCGGATCCCTTGCTTGTTAACCGGTCGGACTGCAAATCACCGTAATTGGACCGAGACGAAGTAGAAGCGGATCATAGTAAATAGTTTGTGCAATCACCAGCAGTTTGTGCTAAACTGGTTCACCGGAGCCTGTTGACACCGTTGCATGGGCCAATGATGCTGTGCGGCTACTGATGTCGTATTATACTGTAGTCCGCTGCACTGAAGGGCTCATTCACGAGGATTGCTCTGATACCACTGTCAAATCCCCTTAGGATCTCCTCATAAAACGCTCTTGGTACAAGACTCGAAACCTGCAAACAAACCAAACAAACATGACGAGGGTGCAGGCCTGACTCACCACCCAACCTTGATAGCCGTGGGCAAGCCCACAAGACTTGGTTGTCCCCACCGAGCCACGAGCTGAGCTAACTAGATGGATGTACCAACCAATCTCTACCTCGTGACGTCCCATACCATGACGAAGCTACCCTCGCGGCCTTGAGATTGTTGTCGGCCTCGGTTGCATGAAGCAGGTGCATGTCTCCACTAGATCCACGCTCCTGACCATAGAGCTCTCACAAAGACATGCGAGACTCTATATGACTAATGACTAACCTTGGCCACCCTTTTATAGGCTCTTGGCTGGTCATCGGGCGTCTACACTTGGATGCCCGCTCGTCCATACTTGGGTGCTCGCCCGTTAGTCTATCCCTAACTCAGCTCGTCAATCAGCCTGCCTAGCTCCAAGCTTTCCCAACCTGGAAGCTAGTCTTGTGTGCATGTAGCAATGGTAGATACACACTATACACATGACAGGTAGCAGCAGCTAGCATCGATCGAAGAGGAGTGTGTGCCATGTGTTCATTATGGTGAGTGCAACCATGAAGACAAAGAATTCCTCTTCCATGTATGTGGCAAATGCAAAACTCAGAGTCACCACTCTCGTGTGTGCCCAGAGGCCTTTCTGGAACAGTTTGATGCTGTGCAGCATGTTACTCAAGCATAGGAAATCCCAGGATGTCGACCATCTACTGAAGTAGGAGCTTTAGAAGTTTATCAAAGATGCGAAGTAGGCTTCAGAGTGGCATGTCCAACATTCTCAATGGGCAAATTCATTACAGGACATTAAATGGGCAGTTTATGCAACTAGAGAGCTCGTCATATGTGAATCATGAGATTCAAAAATCTAAAAAACGAGGATAGTAGTTTCGAGAGCATCTTGGAGAGTAACTCCAAGATGCTCTCGATGCTGATTTTGATAATGTTGTTCCTTCTATTACTCCTGTTATTAGGGGAAGGTTGAGGTCTATGGGGGCCCTTTAAGCTGAAGGCTTTCAGCTGTTAGAGTTAGGGTTCGGAGGTGCTACAAATACAAACGTGGAGAAGCAGAGAGAGAACACGACTCTTGTTGTGTATTCAGTTGTGATAATGTGAAGTACAATAGCCACATAATAAAGTGACCTAAAAAGATGTGTTCACATGTCCGGCCATAAAATGTGCCGGGTGGACCAAAACACTTATAAACTGTTTATAAGTGTAACTAAGCTAAACTGGGGGAAAAAACCTCCACTAACTGAAGTAAAAAGTGCCCTAGTAATCTACTGATGATCACTAGCACTCCTCTAGGAGCATACATAGCATAAAACCCAACAAACCCCCCTAGAGTGATATGTGATCACTGTACATCATTCACCAAAAGGAAACAAATTCAAAGCAATGCGGAATGATTCAAATTTTGGACGTGGTAATGCCTTGGTGAAGATGTCTGCCACATTCTGATCTGTAGGATAGTAGATCAGACTGATATCACCTGCCTGGAGTCTCTCCCGAACAAAATGATAGTGAATCTTAATGTGTTTCGTGCGAGCATGAAACACAGGATTCCTGGCCACAGCAATGGCACTCTGACTATCAGTATAGATAGGTGTAGGCTCCTCCACTGAAATATCCATATCAGTCATGAGACGATGCAGCCAAACACACTCAACAGTAGTAGTGTAGGCTGCTCTGTACTCTGCCTCACAAGACGAAGTGGCCACTGTGGTCTGTTTCTTGCTTAGCCAAGAAATGCATGAAGAGCCAAGAAAGAAACAATTTCCACTAGTGGAATGTCTGGTATCAAAAGCACCAGCCCAATTTGAATCAATGTAAGCGTATAACTGCATGTCACCCCCCTCAGGATAAAGCAATCCAAGAGACAAGGTACCCTGCAAATATCAAAATACACGCTTCACAGCTTGCCAATGTGACAACCGTGGGCTGTGCATGAATCTGCTCAACTGAGATACGGCATACTGAATATCTGGCCGTGTAGTACACAAATAAATAAGGCATCCAACAGCCTGTTCATATGTAGTGGCATCAAAGGAAATACTGTCATCTTGTAGTGACAGTTTCATCCCAGGCTCCATAGGAGTGCTAATAGGCTTGCAATCCTGAAATTTAAACTTCTCGAGAAGTTTAGCAACATACCGAGATTGCAACAACCCAATGCCTCTGTTATCCTGCACAAACTGTATGCCCAAATAGTAGTGTACAAGCCCCAAATCAGACATGTCAAATGTCTATTGCAGTATCTCTTTAAAAGCTGCAATTTGTCATCATTTGATCCCATGAGCAAGAGATCATCTACATACAGACTGATGACCAGGAGATCTTTCTCTTCTTTCTTTACGTACAAAGTGGCTTTTGATGGATTGTTCACAAATCCTTGAGTGAGTAGGAAAGCATCTATCTTTGCATACCAAGCTTGTGGAGCTTGTTTCAAACCATACAAGGCCTTTTTCAGCCTGCATACTTTCCCTTCATGACCATGTTCTACAAAACCTATGGGCTGATATACATAAACTTCCTCCTCGAGGTCCCCATGTAGGAAAGCAATCTTTATGTCCAACTGGTGAATAACCCAACCACGATGTATAGCCAATGCAACGACACACCTAAGTGTCGGCATATGGGATGTAGGAGCAAATGTCTCCTCATAATCAATGCCCTTCTTCTGTGCATAGCCCTTTGCAACTATACGAGCTTTGTACCTGTCAATGGATCCATCTGCATGTCTTTTCAACTTATAGACCCACTTGGTACCAATTGCTTTCTTGCCTTTGGGAAAATCAACCAAATCCCATGTTTGATTCTTTTTAATAGAATCAAGCTCATCCTGCATGGCTTTGTTCCAATGCACATTATCTCGTGCATCCACAAATGAATCAGGCTCATCATCATCCTGTAAACTGGCTGCCATAACCATATTCAAATCCATGATGTGTGCATGCTCATTGGTCCGTGTCTCCCTACGAGTACGACCAGCAAGAGGACCCTCTAGATGGCTGTCCTCTACAATGTCCTCAAATACCATCTAGGTATGTGTCTACCCTGTGGTGCCTGCTGCCCCATATTTGGTTCAGCTTCTGGCTCAATTTGCTGCTGAATTTCTGCACCACCTTCATGATTTGCTGGCTGTCCTATACCCTCATGAGTTGGATCACCAACTGTGGAATGAAACTCCATAGGTAGTAGACCTTCAAACACATCATTTTTAGCCTGATTTGCATCATAACCAGCCATGGATATTTCTGATTTTTCATCAAAAATCACATCCCGACTAGTGAATATCTTCCTCGATAGTGGGTCATATAACCGGTAGCCCTTGCTCTCACGGCTATACCCAACAAAAATGCATTTTGTGGCTTTATCATCCAACTTCCTCCTCAACTCTTTGGGTATGTGTGCATATGCAAGACACCCAAAGATACAAAAATGTGATACCTAAGGCTTGCGGCCATGCCAAGCCTCAAAAGGAGTAATGGAAACCAATGCCTTTGTGGGACATCGATTCAAAATATGACAAGCACACATGACAGTTTCCACCCAAAAGATATGTGGTAGCCTCTTTGCCTTTAGCATACATCTGGCCATCTCCATGAGTGACCGATTCTTCCTTTCTGCAACCCCATTTTGCTGTGGAGTATAAGGAGTAGTATACTGATGTTTTATACCTCTACTCTCAAGAAAGGAATTCAACATGTGTGACATATATTCCCCCCCTCGGTCAGAACAATGGAGAGTCTTAAACTTGCATCCTCACTCTATTTCAGCAAGTGCTACAAAGGCCAAAAATGCATCATATACCTGTGATTTCTGTGTCAAAGGATAGACCTAGCACATACGAGAGAAGTCATCAATAAATGTAGCAAAATAGAAGCAACCACCTAATGACTTCGTCTGCATGGGACCACAAAGATAACTGTGTATAAGTTGCAACTTTGCAGTTGCTCGTAGAGCCTGATCACGTGGGAAGGAAAACCTATGCATTTTTCCCAAAATACATCTTTCACAAATGTGATCTGGAGGCTTGTCCATGAGAGGTAGGTCTGTAAACATGTTATGTCGCTGCATAAGCATAAGACTACCAAAATTTACATGCCCCATGTGAGCATGCCATAACTCCGCATCAACCATAGCTGGAGTAAGAGTGAATGCATTATAAGCAGACTGATCCACTGGCTGAAATGTATCCAACTGATAAAGTCCATGACATAATGTACCAGTAAGCATCAAGGTCAAAGCATTAGCTTTGTCTCTGACCATGCATTTGTCATCATCAAAGTGAACTTGCATACCACAATGTGCTAAAGAAGAAATGGACAACAAATTCTTCTTTATCGCTGGTACATATAAGGCATCTGTAAGGCAAAGAATAGAGCCATCAATGGCTGTGAGCTGAATCTCCCCAATGCCACGAACTGGATATGAAGCATTGTTGGCACACTGAATAGTTTTGCCAACAGGGGCAGGGCCTACATGACAAAACAAATCCCTGCGAGATGTGATATGCTTTGAAGCACCACTATCAAAATACCAAGTACATGCATGCTCTGTCATACTGAGTGCCTGTGAAGACCAAGAGGCATCATAGCTGCATGTATAGAAACAGTAATCCCTGTCCTCAACAAAAGAAGCAGTCTCTGGAGGATCTTTAGAGGCATCATTTACAGACATCCCAAATTCTTTTGCCTTCTCTTTGGCAATCCTCTTTCTACACTCTGTGATGTAGTGACCTTGCTTCTTACAGTAATGACATTTGCCCTTCTTCTTGGGCTGTCCATCACCTTTCTTGGTATCCTGAGATGAACCACCATCACCTGAATTCTGATTTGAACTCTTTGGCTGAGATTTTCCTTTCCCTTTTTGACCTGTAAATGCTTGTTCAGCACTTGTGTTCATATTCATATTCTTCCTCATTTGCTCTTCTTGTAGCAAGAGAGCAACAAGTTGCTCATACTTAAGTGGTTCAGCAGCATTCCTCATGCTGAGGTTCAAAGAGATATGAAAAGCCAAGTAAGATCTTGGCAAAGAGTGCAAGATGGTGGACACAAGCTGTGTCTCAGGAATAATCTCATCCACATTGATGAGTTGCTCTCTCAAATCCTGCAGCTTGTTTAAGTGGCTAGACATATCATCTCCTTCATGCATTTTCTGATTTTCCAGCTCTCTTTTCAAAAACGAGATCCGAGCCTTACGAGCAGCATACATCTGCTCCAAAGTCACCCATGCATTCTGTGAAGAGCCAGCTGAATGAATATGAGGTATAATAGACCTCTGTACTGACAATGCAATGAGTGACAAGGCTTGTGTATCTCTGGCATCCCATGTCTTCTGAGCATTTTTTCTTTGAACAGGCAATGGCTGACCTGGAGCCTATACCTGTTGTCCTCGTCCACGAGCATGGGGAGGAGTCTCTAGAGCCAATGGACCTGGACGTGGTTCATCACCACTAACAAAATCCCAAAGACCTTTTGCAACAAGCACATTTTTCAGCATAAAACTCCATAAGGAGTAGTTCGTGCCGTCCAATTTATCTTCCTTAGACAAATACGTGAATACATCACTCTGCTATTGATTTGCCATTATGCCAATGCACAATGTTGTACCTGTTTATCAAAAAACCCAATAGCAAGAACCCTGAAAGCAACTGTACTCCACTGAATACAGTTCACCCAAATAAAATATGCTTGCACTCTCAATCCTCTAAATGTGCAACTCAATGCACCACTGACTGAGTAGAGCAACAAAAACGGCTTACACAGTGCTAAAATGCCCAAAAATTGCCCAAAGTTACTGCACCCAAAACCTTGCATAGTTGCAAGAAAGTCTGCCTGTAGATTTTCAGAGAGAAAATAAAAATGCCCAAAATTCAAAACTTGTAATGCTTACCACAGTTGTACTGAGTAGGTTGTGGTAGTTGTACAATTGACTATACTGTGCAGGTATAGTCGATTGGTACTGTACGAAAGCAGGTACGAAAGCGGTCCGGAAGCTGGGTGAGCAGGTACAGTATGGAAGCATGAGGCAAAACTGCAGTCGAATGCACAGCAGGTATAGTCGATTGGTACAGAAGCTAGTACGAAAATTGCAGTCGAATGCACAGCAGGTACTGTTGTCTGGTACTGTGAACACATGCGGAACACTAAATGCTGCTGGTCGCTTGTAGTGACAGCCGTACGGCTATCTGCGTAGGTGTGTACAGATGCGCTGTCTGTGTATGGAGCAAGCACAGGTGTACGGAACAGTACTGTCCTGTGCAAATGTGCAGAGAGGCACTGTCCGTGTAGTACGGAGTAGGCACAGGTGTACGGAATAGTACTGTAGCTGCTGTCGGCGAACTCGTACGGAAGGCTGTAGTGTACGGGCTGTTGCAAGCAAGGCTATATGGTTAGTGCAGTACGGAAGGTGGTGATGAACAGTACGGGCAGGGCAAGGGCTGGCCAACCTAGAGGCTCTGATACCAAATGAAGGCTTTCAGCTGTTAGGGTTAGGGTTTGGAGGTGCTGCAAATACAAACATGGAGAAGCAGAGAGAGAACACGACTCTTGTTGTGTATTCTGTGTATTCAGTGATAATGTGAAGTACAATAGCCACATAATAAAGTGACCTAAAAAGATGTGTTCACATGTCCAGCCATAAAATGTGCCGGGTGGACCAAAACACTTATAAACTATTTATAAGTGTAACTAAGCTAAACTGGGGGAAAAAACCTCCACTAACTGAAGTAAAAAGTGCCCCAGTAATCTACTGATGATCACTAGCACTCCTCTGGGTGCATACACAACATGAAACCCAACATAAGCTGCCATGAGATTAAAGAGATAATTAGTGTGAAGGCCAATAGGAAAAATACATGTGTACAAAAACGTTGGGTTGATTAAGAACCTAAATCTTGTGGTCAAAGGTAGAATCTTACCTTTTTCAGATCTGCAGCAAAGAAAATCTTCAATATCTTTTCTTTTTATATTTTTATAAAGGAAAAGTTTTAAAAAGTTACCCCCCTCACTTCCCTTTTCCCTCCAAAAGTAGGGGCGTGTTTCTCTCTCCTCCCTTTTAGGCTAACCCACTTTCCCCATCTACCACTCTCTACACCCTCACTTGCAGCCCTATCTTCATCTCCAACTTGAGGAAAGCTCTTTGCTACCAGCTACTCAAAGAAAGCTTTGTTATCAGCCTCTCTCTCTCTCTAGAGGAAGCTCTGTTATATCAGACTCTCTCTCTCTCTCTCTCTCTGCAGGCACCTAATGCAATCTCTCATTAGCTTTCTTTTGAGGAAAGCTCTTTGCTACCAGCTACTTAGAGGAAGCTCTGCTATCAGCCTCTCTCTCTCTCTAGAGGAAGCTCTGTTATCAGACTCTCTCTCTCTCTCTCTCTCTCTCTCTCTCTCTCTCTCTCTCTCTGTGTGTGCAAAGCAGGCACCTAATGCAATCTCTCATTAGCTTTCTTTTGAAGCTTTAGCTTTCTTTGTGTGTGTGTGTGTGTGTGTGTGTATTGTGTGTGTGTATGGATTTGCAGAGCAATCTTCTTTGAAGCTTTAGCTAGCTCTCTCTCTCTCTCTCTCTCTCTCTCTCTCTCTCTCTCTCTCTCTGAGGTATTTGCTTTTTTGCCATATTCTTAACATAACACCATATTAGATAATATGGGAAAATCCCATTCCCATTTGAAAAATGGGAGCATGGTGAACTTGTCCAAAAGTTTGTCAAAACCCCCTCATGTGACATATCATCGGAAAGATCTTGAAGAGTAAAATCTAAATCTATGATCTCCGACAAATTTGGAGTTAGTATGTTTAAGATATATCCAAAAATATATGGAGTAATTGATTCCCAAAATGTGAGATTTTTCCCAAATTACCTAATATTGACTTACATTCACTTTCTTTTCATTTGGGCAATCTATGGCTCTTCACTGTGTACGCAGGCCATCCTCCACTATCGCGTCCATGGCTATTTCCAAAGTATAGGATGATGAAGGTTATTGAATTCCTACCGTTTTTAAGCGGTTCACGTGGATAACAATGCAACCCAGTTTGAGGGGTGCACACAAGGCTCCCCGAAGGCATATGGCTTCCACAAAGGAAGGATCTTAGAATTCAAAGTTTGTAACAAGGATGGAAAGTGGCTTGCAAAGGTGCAACATGTTTACACCTCAAGCCAAATACATCTTGAAGATGAGAACTCGCCACCACGGTTCCCAACTAACTGTAAGTTTCAGAACTTGTTTATAGTTTCTTTGCTTTAGAGATATGCTTGCATGAAGACTATGGGAATATCAAGAACTCCAATGTATTCTATTGTATGCAGATGGCAGCCTCTAGAATGTTTTATAGGGACCTTCAAAGCATGTCATGTTGATCTAGGTAGCCTTATGTATGCTGGGGAAACAAGTTCTGAACTTACAAATAGAGGAGCATTTTTCTTCGCTGCAACATATGTTGTGCCACAGAGGGGAAGGTTTGGAGCACTTGAGCCAATTTATCCTCCTACACTAAATAGCTCGAAATGGCCCATTCTAGACCCCACCACAATGGAGAGCTTTCAGCGCAGGATTTTCCATGACATTCAGTCAAGCCTAAAGGCTGTATATGGATCCCACAGGATAAGTGTATCTCTTTTCATGCCTTTACATGTGTTTATTGCTATTTTTAAAGTAGGCAAGTTCCATCGCACCCAACAATGTGGATAAGCAAAGATGGGGCCTTTGAAGCTCTAGATACATTTCTAAAAGGCGATTGGACCACCAAGGTGGCAGAACATCAGGGCGATGTAATAAAGTGCTGAGCGGTAATGTCAATGGTAAGATGCAGGTATCAGATAGGCAAGCAAAATCTAACTATGGTGTACCCAATTAGAAGGTGGAAATGCTCGCATGGTGAATGGGAAGCTTTGGACTCTGATCTCTATGCTAGGGAGGAGGAAGAACTTCATATTGAAGTTCACCCAGGAGAGGAGCATACAGTGGTAGTTAATGATGATTGGAATTTTGCTCAGTTGAGAGATCATGTCCTTTAATGTAAGGAACCAATTCAAGTTTGTTGTTTCTAATCGACCTATGCGTCACAAGTCAGAGAAACATACACTCTGTGTTGTGTCATTGGAGCCCCCTAGGGTCCTTAGCTTGAAAGACTATTAAGTTGCAGACTTAGGTAACATTTTGAGTGAATTTTGGCGATAATTTGTAGTGTACTTTTGAATACAAAAATTTTGATTGCACCATAGCCCGAATGTCCTGTTTATTTCACTCCAATTTGGATTTTAATTTTGTTAGTTTTAAAATTTTTAAGTATATTTTAAAAATTTATTAAATGTTTAAATGGAATGCTTTATAAGAAAAGGTTTTGGTTTCTAAAGCTCATTTCATTCTTAAGATCTCACAATTTCTATTTCCCTTCAATATCCTGCCATGGCTTCAAGCTCTAACTCGCTACGCGGCGCAAAGCTTGAGAAAATTGGGCTCTCAGTAGGTGCAGGTCAGAACATCCCCATTTTTGAGGACTATAGACCTTCACACAGAGGCTTTTCAAGTGCAGGTCCAGTACATGAATGATGTAGTGGCACAATATGTCGTGCAATTGCCTGAGTCCACCACTAAATGGGTTCCAGTGGACTTAATCAGGCAACTGTACCATGGTGACAAGTCGTTCCGATTCAGGCTCAACCGATTTTTGAAAGGGATTACATCTAGTAAATACAGGGTCAAAGATGACACCGTTTATGAATTGCAGGTTGGTAATGTAGGCACCACCTTCCTTTCATGGGATATGACGTTAGCACAGTTTCTGCAAGAAGCCAGGGATGCAGAAAAAAAGAAGGAAAAGGCAATGAGTAAAGAAGTAGCTCTTGTGAAGGAATCCAAAGGCGAGGTAGAAGAGGTTTTCTCAAATGAAGATGAAGCATCCATGGCCTTGGTGCTTCTCCAACAAGGGTCAACTGAGGATGAAGAGCCTCATCGTGACCTCGAGGGGGATGAAATTGTGGAAGAGATCCCTGAGTTGGATGTAACCACTTTGAATCCCATCGTCATGGATAACAAGGAATTTCTTTTCCTTGTTGATGACATTTGTAAATCCTTGGGGTTGAGGGAGGATGAGTCCCTAAGCATATTAGCAATTGGGTATGGTTTCTACAAAGAAGACACACCTGAGCAACAGACTGTAGGTGTACAAATAGATTTTGATAACCATGATCTTACCAAAGCGCTAGCATTCCAAGGTTATGATACAAAACGTACAATTGAACAAACTATTTCCAATGCTCTTGTTGCTATATAAAATGTAGCAGCAGAGTATGAAAGTGTCCCCCTCAAGAAGCATTTCAACCACATAAGCGCTTGCATGTAGATACATGAGTTGAGTAGCGTGGAAGCAGTATAGACATATGCAACCCACGCAGCACAAGCCAATGTGATGATGATATTGAGGTGGGGTTATATCAAAGTTCTAAGAAGCCATGCCTTCATATTTATAAGTGAGTTGTTACTAACACCTAAACTTTTTCTCTTGTAGAAAGCTTACATTTTTGACAAGTTTGCTGCACGTGGAGGTGGAGTTCGCCGATGGACGAGACACCTCCCTGATTCGTTACCTTCCTAGCCTCTCTCCATCATTTATTCGAGTAATCCATTTAGAGTACTCTGAGGAGGCACAAGCAGAGCTCATCAAGTGTAAAGCTCTAAGTGGGGTTCTCACCGAAGATGTGCTAGCAAATAATGCAAACAAATGTAAACTTATTAGCAGGGAGGTAGCTATGTATACATTTGCAGGCAACTACACCGGCCATCATGTGCTAAGCCATTGTGCTACATCAATCTCCAGAGGTGTAACCAATCCTAGTATTATAGCTAATTGCCTAGGTGAGAAAGCCACACAGAGTGACCAAGATAAAGAAGCTCTAAGAAATCTTCTCAGGAACTTGTAATTTTCTTTCTACGAATTCAATACAAAATGTATACTTTTTTAATTGTAATATTTTTAAGAATTCTCAACCATTTCTCTTGTTTATTTGTTGTGTCAGCACTGTGCCCTAGGCAGCCATGTGAATGTGTAGGAGATTTCATTGATAATGATCAAATATTTGTTCAAATATTGTCAATTAACATCCAGCTGAAATCTAGCAGTACAAAATTTGAAAAATTTTAAAAATCAAAATTTTTACATTTTTTGATGTTTGTAGGCAGATTAATCATCAAAAAAGTGTACACAATGCATGAATGAGTAGAAAAATGAAAAAAAAGGCTTGTGCGCTATAGCATGAATTTAAGCATTTCAAATCTGAAGAAAAGCTTAATTTCGCACCGTAGCGCACAAGCCTTTTTTTTAAATTATTCTACTCATTCATGCATTGTGTACACTTTTTTGATGATTAATCTGTCTACAAACATAAAAAAAATTATTTTTTTGATTTTTTTAAAAATGTTATATCTACTGCCAGACTTCACCAGGTGATTTTGAGCCCCAAATGGCTTTTTTTAATCCCTGAGCTTTTCTGAGGCCTTATTGAGCATTAAGCCTTTTTTTGTCCTAAAATAAATTTAGTTTAATTTTGTTTCTGCACTATCGAAGGATCCTTTATTCAATGCCAACAACAATACCACGTATAACAAGATAATAATAAAATTTCATATTTTTTTTCACAATCACCTTATCAATAATACAAATTTTGTTCGTTTGACTAAAGCACTTAATACATGATCAACAATTTTACCCATTCAAACCACAGTACATGAAATGAAATGTCTGCTTTTATAACACAGTTGAAACAAATAAAAACGTTGGTTAACGAGTCATTTACAATGTTGGAGATTACAAAAAAATGTATTACAATGTTGGAGATTACAAAAGGCACAAAGGCCGCATAAAAGCTTAATCCTATCCAATAAAGCCTTCCCTAGCGCTTTATCCTGACATAGACGTAGTGCAAGTGCCATGTCAACAGGCTTTAGGGTCACCCTTTTGGCGTGAGCATGGCACATCACCGAATCTTAATAGAGAGACCAAAATTGTTTCTGACGCCTCTTGGAGGGCCTCGAGTGCCGTACTCTGGACCCGAGTGACCCTGTCAGACTGTACTTGTCGATGACTTCTTTTACAACTCTTGAAAAAGGGGCCTTTGTCCCATGATGGGGTCTGTGCTCTTTTGGTACTTTCTGATTTCTCGCAGAGCCACGGTCCCCATTTCCATCTTCTCTTCTTTTTGGCTATAGGGGGTGGTGGTGGATGCGACCTCTCTTCCCATGGTTGTCTATCATTTCTAAATTTTTTTCGCCTTTCTTGTTCGGCTGGATCTAGAGTTAGTCTTCTTTTACTTGCTTCTGCCTTCTTCTTTTCTTGTTTCTACCTTCTTCTTTTACTCGCTTCTTCCTTCTTCTTTTCTTGTTCTTGTTTTAATCTGCATGCTTCTTGAATTCTTTGTTGCTCCTCCTGCTCCCGTCTTTCTCTCTCCCTTTGCTCCTCTTCTTGTCTCCTCTTCCATCTCCACCTTTGGCTGCCTATTTGCACGTTCCTTCTTTCTCTTGACACGAATCTTTATTCTTTGTTTTTTAGGTGGAGGCTGGCTGACGCCTCTCAAGTTCCTCATGTAGTGTTTGTGCTAAGAGCCTATCCTATTCCTCATGATGGCTTATTTCCTATGCTTCATATAAGTCAGCAGCCTGTTGATACTGCTCTTGCTCAGTAAAGAGAAGTGCTTCCTGGTCTTCCTCAAATGCGACCCTCAGCTCCTCTTCTAGCTATGCTGAGGGAGTAGGGCTTGCTCTTGCTCTCTTCTTCTATGCACCTCCTCATCAATCTGGCATTGTTGCTCTTCTAGCACACACTGTTGCCACGCTCAGCCTCTGAGAGAGGTCAGGGAATGGTGTACGTGTGGCTCTAAATGAGCCGGTGTATCCAGGTTGCTTGGAGATATCCTCAATATTGTCCAGTCCTGAAAACACATCCTATTGTACACCTTCCTGTTGAGTCTTTACCTCTCTGTCCATGCTTGTATGCTTCTTTTTGATGCGCTTTGCCACTTGTTGAAATGCCTGTGCCGCAGCGACTGCCTGTATCAAATTGCCATTCAATTGTAAATGTTCCTACATCTTCCACATGCAAAGTCTCTCCTTTTGATTGCAATGATATGACATTTGGGATGCCTGTTCGGGTAAGGTACCACTGCAATGTATCGTTCGTCTCCTGTGGAAGCTCAAATGCTGACAACCACCATATATTCTTTTCTGATTGCACTCCATAGTAATCATTTCCCTGAGATTGCCTTCGCGTGTTGGAATTTAAGGCTTGTGCACTACAGTCAAGAAGATTATCATCTTGTTCTGGATTTCCTTTGATAGCCCTATTCATAAGTGTTAGGCTAACTCTTTCTAATTTTCGTCCTTTTACAATTTGACACTCATCAAGCTTTAACACAAACACAGCCTGACCTTGGCACTCCTCAATGCTTAGACCATAATAAGAAATCATAGCTCTTTGAAGGGTCCTTAAATCAATAAAGACATTGTTGTACTTGTTGTATTCAAATACCCTAGAAGTACATAAAGGCAGAGCATCCTCCACATGACGGTAGCCACCTAACATGTTCGCAATGTCTAAGTTTGCACTTTTTCTTGCCATGGTTACACTGTATGGAGTTGGTAGCATGGGTCGTACAAGTCCTTTAGCACGATGACCTAGTGTAAACACCCTATAAATGGCTTCATATCCCTTCCTATTGACACCAGCACTATCACATGCATCCATAATCTGTATGGGGCTTACCATATTTTGCAGCTCTCCATAAATTTTGTTTCAGATTTGCTTAGCTATTTTGCATGTGGGATCTTCTAACAGCTTTGATATGTCTGATAACTTAACAACATGTTTCAATATGCCTGCTCTACATTCCTTAGCACCACCTTCATATCCCATCATATCCCCAGCAATATCTCTACATGGAATATAAATACAAAATAACATCGATATGTTTCACAAAACAGAATGGCCTGCAAAACAATGGCAAGAATAGAAGTTACCTTGTTGCTCGTACACGTCGTTTTCTTACTCCACTTAGGGTTGCCAAGGTTTCTAGGGACTGACGCTTTCTCTTCCGTTGTCGAAAGCCTACTGGAAGCTTCTTCAGGCTTGCAAGGTGTCGTTACTTATTTCGTGCATCTTGTTTGGCTGCATTCATCTTGTCCCGTTCAATATCAAAGGCTTGCTTAAGCAACAAGTTGTTCTTCTGGAGCTCCTGATTTTGAGTTTTCAAGTTGTTCACCACTTTTTCAAGCCTATCAATGTCCTTCTTGTGTTGCTGCTGCAACTCATGCCATAAGGCTCAAAAATGCACTCTTGCATGCGATTCCTGAGCTGCAACAAAAGAAAGCCTCCTACAATATCCAAATAGACCATTAGCTCCATCACCTACATACGTAAGAAATGTAGTGATATTAACAAAATGAGGTGGAGCATTGGTGAGAGTGTCAATAGGGTATATGAATCTATTCGTCTAGAGGTCAATGCATTTTTGCCGTTGTGATCGAAGAGTACCCAATGGCACATTGGTCACTCCACTTGTTTTTGAGCTACGGATGGTAGCATACTCAGCAGCCAAATCTACATGTAACCTAAACTTTGGTGCTCTGTTAGATATATCTTCAAGTGGCATTTTCTTTAGGGTTAGGCAATGCTGCTTCTTGTAGAACACAATGCGACAGTGAGGATAGGGTATTCTGAGGAGAGTGCAATGAAGTTTTGCTGGAAAAAATATTAGAAGATCATAGATGGATAGTGATTAGGTAATAGGAGAAAGGACAAGGAAGATGACAAAAGGCATAGATGATGGTAGATTGAGGTTTTGCAGCATAATACAGTAGAGAGAGAGAGAGAGAGATATAGAATGTAGACGGAAGTAGGGGATATGTATGTTAAACAATGCAAGCATGGAAAGTGGTAAGCTCTGAAGCTATGGAGATTGACAGAGGGATTTTCTACACTTCAATGTGGGAAAGACATGAGAGAGAGAGAGAGAGAGAGAGAGAGAGAGCAGAAAATGATAAAAAGATGAGGCATGGAGGATGAGAGAGTGTGAGATATCAGCATTTGGAAGTGCAGAGGTTATGGAAGCTTACTAATCAGAGCTGCTTGGCCATGGCATGCCCAAATGTGAGAAAGGGGAAGAGAAAGAGAGTTTCAGTGAGATGAGGGCGTCTTATAGAGAGAATGTAGAGAAAGAAAGTGGTGGGGCCCCTAAAAGTGGAGGGAAGAGAGGAGGGAAGGCTTTTCAGCCATTTTAAATTTGGTGAAACCAAAAAGTTACCCCCAATTTAGCTCAAGCAAATATATATTTGAAAAAATAGAAATTCAAATAATGATTGCATAAAGATCTCCTTTTCAGGCCTAGTCAAAGTTTACTTAGAGTCCTTAAGCAAAACTACTTAAAAACATAATATGGCAGCTAAGGGTCCCCATAGACCTCAGCCTTCCCCTAATGGGACAATGAGCTTCATGATGTCCTTGCACAAAGGAGAATTTGGTCAAAAATTAGCTATGTGCAAGGATGTTTCTCATGTTGTTCCATCCTTGCATGGTGATGCTCAGTCTGAACAACATTTTGATTATATCCTTCATGTTAGTGATGGTCTATGGCATAAGCAGAATGAAAAGCTAGTCCTTGCTGAAGAAGAGAATGAGGATGCATCCGATGAAGAAGAAGATTATGCCAATGATGAGCCAGATGTGTGGCACAAGTTCTCACTTGTATCTGCAGTGCAGGTTATGGTCAACTTTACAAAGATGTTTCCAACTGCAACTTTCATACCTCCCACATTTCGACATCCTTATGATCACTTTGATTTGGGGTACCAATCAGCCCGAGTGGTCAAGCTGTCAGTCCTCAAGTGTTCAACATGATACTCATGTGGAGCATGATACCCAAGTTGTGGCCAGCCAAGAGAGAAAGTCTCCAAGTTATGTCCAGTCCACAACAGAGTTGCTTTATGATCTTGAAGATGAATAACTTGCTGCATATTCCAATGGTGTAAATGGGTTAACTATTAATGACTTGTTCAGTCATGAAGTAGGTTGTTCTGAAGCTGATGATGTGGACCATCCCACTATGGATGAAGAAGAGCTGCCTACGATGCACGAAGCTGTCACTAACATTCATTATGAAGTTTATGAAGACGTCGATGACCTGGTGGTTCATCCAGTAGATGTCGATACGAAAATGGTAGCTTGGGAAAGGCAACTGAGGATCATGACAAGATGCCATCTTTGCTTGGTGATTCCAGTTTTCTTGATCAAGGGTTTGATCAGGGATGCAAAGTTTCTCTAAGTTTGCCGAAATGGGACCCAAAGCCAAATGATATTGATGAGGAGGCTGTGCTCCTTGCTATAGCAGCTCTTGTAGACCATAGAGAGCTTTCAGATGGTACCTTCATTCATGAAGCAATTGTCGATGTTGGGGAGACATGCCTAGCTAGGGACCAAGCATTTGACACGCTGAAGAGAGAAGCGTGGAGATCGGATGGTAAGATGAAATGCAGAAATACATAGATGTACAGCTCGAACAAGCCTTCCAAACTAGCTTTGATGGTGTGAAGCTGGTAGTGTTGAAACCTGAGCGCCAGGGAGAGAACAGTTCTCTATGGTGATTCCCAGTGGAGGAAGAGGATGACAGTGACATTCATTCGACCGCTTGTACATTGTCAGTTCCTGTACCTGAGCAAGTTCACGACTCTAGCATGATGTCTAAATGTAACAGGCTGAAATCGGATGGTGAGGGTACTATTACAGAAGCTGTGATAAGCATGAACGTATGGTTTGAACCGGTGAGAGAGTTGCAGTGGTGGAGTCCAATTCAGTAGTGGTGGCTGAATAGCTAGAGTATGTTACCAAGATGGTGGAAAGGAGGAAAAAAGGCACAGATAGGCAGGAGAGAGGTCTCTCAGATGCTTGGATGGATGAGAAAGTGGATCACCAGTATGCGGTATATGCACAGATGCTGAGTAGGTTGTCTGAATTGAAGGTGCAGTGTTGCTTTTAGTTTATCATGTTGTTCATGATGGGCCTTATGCTTTCCAGGAAGTTGTGGTTCATGTGCATAATGGGATTGTTCTATGTGTTCATGATGCTTTCTTTCACCATGGATATGGTGAAGAGAAGACTTGCTGATGGGATCACAAATGGTTATGGCATGAAGGCTGATGTTGGCGGTGTGTGCTAGGAGATATCCTTGACGTTAGATGCCTTTTCTAGTGATGTTTCCACAGGGTACCACAACTATGAGGCAGAGAGGTTTATGGCATTTCCTTTGGTCAGCCAGGTTCCAGTTCCTATTATTATGCTGGTAAGAGCTTATGCAATGGTGCATAAGGTGCAACATGTAGTAGATGTTGGTGATTCTTCATCGACACACTTTCTTGATGATAGGCTAGTCTTGGCTTGTGATGCAGTTGCTAGAGGCTACATCAACATATCTTTATGATGATGTCTAGATGCTGGATATATGGTCCACTCCATGCTCTTGGAGTGTGGACATTTTGATTCATACATGGTTCTATGTTTTCAATTTTTATGATCATGTATGGATGATATTATATCTGATGGGTTCCCAGCTTTGGCATTTACACTATGATATATGTTATGTGCACAACACTGGCATGACCCTATGTTATGGGTTCAAGTTTGCTATCCAATCCACTGGGTGTGCCAATTTTTAGTTTTCACCTACCATGCCTTTTTGCATTCAGCCATACCTCTTTGCATCCATGTGTGCACCTCGGAGATAACTACCACTTACATCTTTGTAATCAAGCATTCTAGCATCTATGAATAAAGCAATACAACAGCAATGGCATTCTCTCTCTCTCTCTCTCTCTCTCTCTCTCTCTCGTGTGATTCATATCATTTCTATGTGTATGTCCTTTTAAATTCTGTTGAAGGCTTTTTCCTTCAACAGGGTAATCAAAAGAACCCCACCTCCATTCTATGTTACAAAATGTTCCTAGATATTACTAGCTGGCTGTAGAACAAGATGCAGCATATCTCAACAGAGCAGCCATGGGCTAGCTCTGCAAGACTGAGAAGAGAGAAGACATCAACTGGGAGACCCTCTCCTTTTCCAAGCTGCAAAAAGAAGCTACCCATCTTTAGAAGAGTAAAACACACACTAAGATGGGCCAGCTGCTCACACTGTTGTTCCCGTTTAGCATTCGGCCCAGTGCAAAACCTGTCCTCGACAACTGGTTACACCCTTCTGACCTTGAAACATCTTTCCCTTTAACTCTTCTTGACTGCTCTGGCTCAGGATCACTTCTGTTCAACTTAGACAAACTAAGGCCAACCTTATACACCTTCATTTGATGACGTTGATGCTTAGGTGACACACAACTAACTCCAAATTGACGCGACACAGTCTTTAGTTAACACCTAGACCACTAGCATTGCTAGACCTATCAGAGTGACTTCTGATTGGTTTTGTTTGTTAGCCCAAACCTTACAAGTGTTAACAAGACTAGACTAATACTTTAACAATTTGAGCTGACCTATCGTGACACACAGCTGACCAAGCTGCCTTTGTCAAAACCTGCTGACTCAAACATAAGGTAATTGGCATAGATCTGATTCAAGACAAGTCAACTCTTCACTCATAGTTGTTTTTTCTCAAAAAAGGGCATCAAAATAACATAGCTAAAGGCAAAGCATAAGATTTGATCAATCCAACACAAACAGACTTCCCTATGTATAATATATAAAACTGAGTCAATCTCAACACCCCTGAGATTTGGAGATTGAACAGAAAAAATAAAACACAACAAAACCAAGAAACCTCCAGAGTGTATTTCTCAACAAAAACCATGTATCTTCTATTCCACAAGACCAACAACAACAAGAGCTACAACTATACTTTGGAGACAACCACCAACAAATACTATAGAGGATTGTTAAGCAAGGCTTTGAGTTGTTCCAGGTTCCAATAGAGTTGCAATCTCAGAGGTTTTAGGGAACCCACCTCCTTACAAGACCCTGTATCACCGATGCAACCTCTACTCTGGGCAAACTCAAGTTAACTCAAACAAAACCCGCATCATCCTCTTCTCTGTTGAGATGTCAAGCTCAACATGAGCTACACTCACAAGACAGCTACATGACCGTTCACATTTACATCACTGGCGGGTTTGGTAGCTAGCACCGACATATCTTTGCCCACAGATTCTATAGCTGGACTACACCAACTAGTCCACACCTACCCACTCCACTTTAGCGTGTTCACATTATTTACCACTTGTATATACTCTAGTATGTGTGTTAGCCACTTTATCTCCTTTGTAGACCTCTTTTCTTGAAGAAGAAGAAGAACAATTTTCAATCTCTCATCTTGTGTGTTCTCTTCTAGGGGGTGTGTATGTGTGTGTGTGTGCTTGAAAGAGCTCAAACGCCTTCTCCCCTGCATCTTTTCATGGTATCAGAGCCTAGTTAATGCTAAGAAGATGAGGTGAAAGCAAGATAATCATAAGAAGAAGCCGTACGAGGGTAAGAGCTTCATCTACTCTTCCCCCCTTTTTGTTGGTTACTACACCCTTGTCAAGAGCTCTTTAGGAGGCACAGGCAAACCAACTTCGATTGAGGAGCTGTCTTCATGGGAGCAGAGCTACATGGAAACTATAGCATCTTTGGATAATATTTTTTGGACCAAAAACGCATTTTAGGTGCATCTTGAACTCCATTTTTTAGTTTGCAGGTTTTCGCGTGCACTGTCGGGGTAAGTTTTGATTCTTTGCAGATTTTAGTTTTTGGAATTACAAGAAAGGCAATTGGTTGTGTAGACATGGTTGTGTATACACTGTGTGGACTACACAGAGGTCTTACAGATGCCATTGCATGTATGTATGCAAATTGAGGTCGCTGGTTGTGACAATTTGGGTGCACACAAGACTGTTGTTTTTGGTGAGTTTGTATTGCTTGTAGACAAGAAGTCAAATAATGGAATTAACCATATTGCGACAGAAAAGCTTACTTCCATGCTTGGAGGTTTAGACTTACAAATTTCTTGATGGAAAAAGGCTATTGGACTACATTGAAGACGAACCTGAGAAGGCACCAGAGATGCCAGAGATTAATCCAATTGTTATAGATGTAAAAGACTATAAGGATTGGAATTAAGAAGCAAGGAAAGTCATGTATTGGATTTCTATTAGCATACAAGACACTATAATTGGACATATACAAGATGCCAAGTCACCCAAGGAGGCATGGGACACCTTGGTGAAGGTGTATAAAACCAACACCAAGGCACGAAAGATTCAATTGAAGAATGAGCTTCATACTGGGAGAAGAAAAATATGTCTGAATAATTATACCTTGAATATCAAGGGCATTATGGAATCCCTTGCACCTATTAGTGTTTCTGTTGATGATGATAATAAGGTGGAAGTATGTCTACATGGTCTTGGGCCACAATACAAGGCATTCAAGACGTTTATTCAGACTCGGGAGAACATTTTCAACTTTACAGATTTGGTGTCAATGTTGATCATTGAAGAAAAGAGTTTGGGTGAAGACCAGCCTTCACAAAACAAAGGTAGTTTGGAGAGCAATAGGATTTCTACACAAGTGCAGGTAGAAGACAAGGTAGAGGCTAGGTCATGGTGACCAAGGTGGTGGCCGAATAGGTAATCAGAATTATGGGTAACACCAACAGTCCCAGGATTCACAACAACAACACATAGGTGGAAGAGGCTAGTTTAGAAGCAGGGGGGAGTCAAAGAGGTCATGGAAACTGGCAAAGACAACATAATGATACACGAGGTTGTTTTTACTGTGGTAAGCCTGGACATGTGTAGGAAGATTGCTATAAGAAGCAGAATGACATGTGAAATGAAAAAGTGCAGCAAAATAACTATGTGTCCTCTAGTAGAAATAATGAGGATAAAGAGAGATTGTTTGTTATGCAACATGTAGTTAATGTTGTGTTTGGAAATGATGTAGCAGCATGTAAGGATGTATGGTATGTTGAATCAGGTGCTTTGAACCACATGACAAGTCATGGTGAGTGGTTCAAAGGAAATCAAGAGTCTTGAAAGACCACGTTTTGTTAAAACAGGGGATGACAGTGCTCATCCGATTGCCCATGTTAGAGATATGCCATTGTCTATGCATAATGTGGTAAGGCAAAGTACCTTGTAGCTGTACTTCATGTTCCCAACATTACAAAGAATTTAGTTTCTATTAGCTAGATGATTGAACAGGGTTTGTAGGTATCGTTTAACCCTGATGGTTATTATGTAAAAGACTTTAAAGATAAGTGTAAGTTGATTGCAAAAGGTAACAGAGTGGACAGAATGTTTACATTGAATGTAAATATGCCTGAAGTGAGTGTCGCAATGTTTGAAAATAGTTCAGGAGTTATTGCAGACATAAACATTTGGCATAAGAGAATTGGGCATGTAAATGTGAAAAGAATGAAGTCTATGCTGACTAAAGAAATTGTTACAAGTCTGCCTAAGTTTAAGGATGAAGGTATACAGAAAGTATGTGAAGCATGTCAATTTAGAAAGCAAACAAAGCATGTATTTCCACATGATAGAAATGTGAGCAAGAATGTACTAGATTTTGTGCATTCATATGTATAGACTTCTTGAAAAACTACATCCATAGGTGGCTGTGTAAGTATTATGTAACATTCATTGATGAGACCACACAAGGAAAGTGTGGGTGTATTTTATGAAGGAGAAGAGTGAAGTTTTCACTCATTTTCAGAATTTCAAAGTGATGGTTCAAAAGTAGACAGGGAAGCATCTGAAGTGCCTAAGGTCAAATGGAGGGGGAGAGTACTTCTCCAATGAGTTCTCTAATTTCTTACGAAAGAATGCAATTCAAAGATAGTTTGCGTATATATACACTCCGTAACAAAATGGAGTTGCTATAAGCAGAAAAACAAGCACATTGCAGAGATAGCATGAGCATTGATGTAACAGAGAATAATCTGATTCATAGTTATTGGGCTAAAGCTATGTTTCTATAGTAGTTTATATCGTGAACAGGACTCCTACTGCAACTATACATGATGTAACTCTAGAGGAGAAATTCAGTGGGCCAGAAACCTAATTTGTCTCACTTGAAAGTTTTTGGATGTATTGCCTATGTGCATGTGCCAAATTAGTTGCGTACAATGCTGGATCCAAAGGCTTAAAAATGTATATTTATTCGATACTCCCTTGAGCAAAGGGATATAGATGCTATAACCCTACTACATGTGAGTTGAGGGTAAGCAGAGATGTGTGTGATAAAATGAGTAGCTAGTATGCTGCTGAAAAAGATGTGTGTGATAAAATGAGTAGCTAGTATGCTACTGAAAAAGATGTTGTTATTGGGATTGATGTAATTGGAAATGTGATTGCACAGAATGCAAGTCAGTAATCATAGTCATTGAGTGGACGAGAAGAGTCCTCATGCAGTAATTCTATCGATAGACCATGGAGTGGCAAGCTGCATCATAATACGAGTCTTGGAAATGTGGTTGGTACATCACATAAAGGTAAAGAGAAAGTGGTTGAGCCCCTTGGTATGCGTGATATTTATGCAGGGCATTCTTTTGTTGATGGAGAGTCTAGTGGCTTAGAGATGAGCCTTGATGAGGATCTTGGGATTCTAGTAATGAGGACACCTAGTGTAAAGAAGGCTTTGGAAGCCATGAATGTAAAGTTACAAAGATATGGAAGAGTCAAAAACCCTCTGCAGAGGTTGACATACAATGGTTATGTGGCACATCACTATGCTTACATGGCAAAAGTTGTGCAGATTGTAGAGCCCACATGTTTTGATGAGGCTATTGAAAATGTATATGGGGAGAAAGATATGGATGAGGAGATGGATGCATTGTATCACTACTAGCCATTGGGGACTGTTAGCGAGGGTGTTAAAAATATACACCGTCGCTTAAACGATGACGAATGCATCGCTTAAGCAACGTTAAATTTTTTTTTTTAAAATATTATCGCTTATGCGATGCTTTTTTTTCTATCGCGTAAGCAATGCTTTTGAACGACGTTTGTTGCAACGCTTTTGCAGACTGACTAGCATCGCATAAGCGATGTTACACTTGCGGTGGTGGTAGTGTTGATGTTGATGATGATTCCGAGTCTGATAGTAGCGACTCATATAGTGATGGCTCATGTAGTGATACTTAGTGATCTATTTTGTATATGAGGATAGATCACCACACACTGTAGACACATGTACATATATTTCTTGATGACATATGTTCTCGTTGCATCGCTGAATTTGTCTATTGTCAAACAATTAATTATTTGTCGGTAAGTTAATTAGCCTAAGTATGTGCGAGAAGCTAGAACATTATTTATTTATCTATAAAACAAATCCTAAACAAGAAAGAGGCGAGCCCACGATGTAACACATCAAAAGAAGCAAAAGATTAGCAAGCATCACCAATTTCTCAAAAGCTCTTGGAAAGCTAGATAGAGACAAATCAAAAACTTTATCGCAGTTCCAATGAGACTGTTTTTCTATGTTAGGCTCTAATATTAACAAGCTTTTAATTTTCATATTTTTTGCAGGGGTCCTTGATTGTACGATACGTATCAACTCAAGCTAACTTTCAAGCTTAAAGATCCGAATAATGAAGCTTCAAGGCACGTGATTTCAAAGTACCAATTTATGTACCACGTACCTGTACCATGTAACCATTTGCAAGTACGAGGTTTCAACATGATACCCAACTCAAGTACCAAGTCTAACACTAAAAAGCTTTCTTTGTTCCCATGTTTATTGCTTAAGGTACTCCAAAGTTAGACCGACCAATTGATACCATATATCATGTATCAATTGCGAGTTCGAAGTTTCATTATGGAGCCTGATACTAAATCAAGTACCAAGCACCGAATCTAGTACCAAGTACCATGTACCAAGTATCAAGTACCATGTACCAATTACTATGGACCATGTACCAATTATCAAGTACCATGTACCAATTACTATGGACTATGTACCAATTATCATGTACCATGTACCAATTACTATGGACCATGTACCAATTATCATGTACTAATTACTATGGACCATGTATCAATTATCATGTACCATGTACCAATTACTATGGACCATGTAGTATCAATTATCATGTACCAATTACTATGGACCATGTACCAATTATCATATACCAAGTACCATGTACCAAGTACCATGTACCAATTACCATGTATCAAGTACAGTGCACCAAGTACCGTGTACCAAGTAGCTTGAAAATAGTTATTATTAAAAAAGTTTTTTAATTGCCATATTTTGTCCATCCCCGTTTTCGTTTGCTAGGATTGCTTACATACATACATACATACATACATACATGCATGCATGCATACAATGTGCATGCATACATACATATGACATACATACTGTAAGGATCCTTTTTGATATAGACATGTATATACAAAATTTTGGCATAAAGACTTAATTTTTGGTTGTGTATATTTTACCTCTTAGTAAAATAATATATTTTGAGTCAATTACTAACATGTCTAGGGTATAATAGAAGTACGCCACCGTTTGCTTCTAGTCTTCATTTTGAAGGAAAATACGATCCGGAATGCGGATCCGGAACGAGCCGGAATATCTAGATGAACCGGAATGGAGTTCCGGAAGGCAGAGAGACGGGTATAGAGGAGATTCGGAAGAGTGCGGGACGGGAACCTTCCGCATACAGTACGAAAGAATGCGGGACAAGAACCTTCCGCAAGCCGTACGAAAAACCAGTCAGATTTCGTATGGAAATAAGAGAGTACAGGATACCGGATGAGAGCAGATGCCGGATGAGATACATACATACATAACGTCTTACATACATGTATACATATACAATGCATGCATGCATGCATTATGTATGCATAACATATGTATGTACTACTATGTGTGTATGTACTATGTATGTACATACATTATGTATACATATACAATGCATGTATGCATGTATATATGTATGTACTACTATGTGTGTATGTACTATGTATGTACATGCACATTGTATATGTGTATGTATATGTATATGTATATGTATTATATAGATATATATATAATATGACATATGTACTACATATGACATACATCCGTGTATATATATATATACATATATAATGTATACATGCATGCATTATGTATGCAGAACATACGTATGTACTATTATATGTGTATGTACTATGTATGTACATGCACATTGTATATGTGTATGTATATATATATGTATATGTATTATATATGTATATGTTTATGTACATGTATTATATAGATAAAGTAAAGCTTGAAAATAGTTGAAGTTAAATAAAGTTAAGCTTGAAAATAGTTGAAGTTAAATAAAGTTTTTTGAATTGTCGATCTTTGTCCCATCCCCGGGATGGCCCTATCCCCTTCCCCGCTCCCGTTCATCAGGAATGCTTACATACATACATACATACATGCATGCATGCATACATACAATGTACATACATACATAGATGCATGTAGATACATACACACATGCATGGATTCATACAATGTAGATACATATATACATGTGATATACATACATACATACATAATGTCTTACATACATACATATATAATGCATGCATGCTTGCATTATGTATGCATAGCATTAAGCATATGTATGTACTACTATGTGTGTATGTAGTATGTATGTGCATGCACATTGTATATGTGTATGTGTATGTATATGTATATGTATTATAAAGATAAAGTAAGGCTTGAAAATAGTTAAAGTTAGAAAAGTTTCAATTTCAAAAATTAACAATAAAAGAGAGCTAGATAGGACTGCTTACCAGAATTCATGTTCGTTTATGCACCGGTGTCTGACCAATCTCCACAAAAATAACGACAGCACGGAGTGCAATCACAATTGCAAGATAGCAAGTGACAAAGAGAGCAACAGTAGGTAGATCATGAGAAAAATATAGACAACATTATGTTTAATATAAATGAATCAACCGGTATATAAATTTAATATTTGTCCGTTTTTTTTTGTTGCGCGTCATCGCTTAAGCGACATAATCATCGAAATCGTCACTTAAGCGACGTTAAATAACTTATTAAAATTGCATCGCGTATGCGACGCATATGCATCGCTACAGGAGTCGCTATTGTCATCGCTTAAGCGACGTACAACAGCGACGCCTGTAGCGAGGGCTCGAAGCATCGCGTAAGCGACGCTAAAGCATCACTTCTGTCGTCGCTAACGAGCCCATGGACTAGTAGTGTATTGATATGAGACCATTAGGAACTCAATGGAGTCTTCTTGGGCCCTTTAATTTGGACGTTTAGTGAAATGCTTAAAATGCTAATCCATCTTTGACCAAGCCTAGAGGCCTAGTCCTAAAAGCATATATTTGATTTTTCACAAAAACAAAAAAAAATAAAAAAAGGAGATATTCTTAGATCTGGCTACCTAGGTGACTTTAAAGCTTTGTAATGGGCTGTCAGTCAGTTATCATAGCCTTCTCTACCTTTTCGAACTCCAAACATTCCAAAAATTTGTCACTTTCTTCCCCCTTTTTTGTGTGTGCACCAGATCTCTTTCTCTCTCTAAATCCTCTCTCTAAAATGCCCTGCACTCCTTCTCCATGGAAAAAAGCATCTTTCTCTACTCCAAAAGCCATAGCTAGCAGATCTGTACTCCTAAATGAGCCTTCTCTCTCCAAACCCACAGTAGTAGCCATGGCTTGCAAGGAAGAAGCTTACCATGAGTATTCTCTCTACAATACTTGGTCCTCTCTCCATAGCTAGCAGGTCTGTACTCCTAAATGAGCCTTCTCTCTCCAAACCCACAGTAGTAGCCATGGCTTGCAAGGAAGAAGCTTACCAGGAGCATTCTCTCTACAATACTTGGTTCTCTCTCCAAACCCACAGTAGTAGCCATGACTTGCACAGAAGAACCTTTTCATGATGTATTCTATCTCTATATTGCTTAGCAGCCATAGCTTACACTAAAGAAGCTTCCCATGATGCATTGTCTCGTTTGCATTTTCGTCTCACCATTGCCAACCCTCTCTATGTTTCTTTGGCTCCCTTTCTAGCTTCTTTCTCTGCCGAAAAAGCGCAACGCAGGAAGGAAGCTGAAGAAGCAGAGCCTAGTAGAGAAGCAGAATAAGAGCAGCGTCGAAAAGAAGCCGAGGAAGGTCAAGGGCAACCACCGGAGATTGTTATTGAGGCCGACACCCTAGAACAGCTAGAGGTTATCTTACAGAATAGGGAGGTCGAGCTGTTGTCCTATGGCATCACGAAAGATACCATTGACAAAGAGTTTGCTCTTGTGAGGGCGGCTTGGGAGACAGAAATGCAAAAGAGATAGCAGCCCAAAGAGGACGCAAGGAGGGCAAGCCAAGCACAGCCACAAGCAGCCACAACATCCAGACGTCCAGTCAAGAAGTGTGGCAAAAGAATGGAGGGCAAGTTTCGGGACCAGCAAGAAGAGGAAGAGTGTGCACAAAAGAAAAAGAAGTTCAGGTCTGAACGACCACCGTGGGAGAATCAAAGACCACCACCGCCTCCACCAGTTACAAAGAAGAAGAGAAAATGGAGGCCAGGAACAGTCGCGCTACGAGAGATTAGGAAATATCAGAAAAGCATAGATCTTCTCATCCCCAAGGCACCATTCTCTCGACTGGTGAGAGAAACAATGGAAAAATTTACTGACAGGGTTGACCGCATACAGAGCACAACTCTTGAAGCTCTTCAAGAAGCTGCTGAAGATATTGTAGTTTCTGTTTTTGAAGACTCAATGCTGGCTATGGTACATGCCAAGAGAGTTACTTTGAAGCCTGTAGATATGTCCGTAGCCCTACGTCCACGTTTAGAGCGTAGCCTTCTACCTCAATAGGCTAACCCACTTTGTAATTCTCCCTACAAAATTTTGTAATGTTTCCAAATTCCTTTGTAGCATTTTCACACATTAATGAAAGCTTTTTAAGTTGTGTTACATTCTTTGTTGAGTCCAATTTTTTTTGTATGCTCAGTGCCAATAAACATTTCATTAAAAAAATATAAAAGCACTATACACACAGGAAAAAACACACACAAACACACACACACACACACATATATATATACACACACATACATATATACACACATATACAAATATATATATATATGTACACACACACACACACATATATATATATATATTTATATATACAAAAAAGGTAGAGCCTATAAAGTCACCTAGAGACTCTTATTGTAAGATTCCTCCCCCAACCCCCTTTTGATGTCTAGTATCTTCCCCTGTAATCAATCCCTCTTCAGAAATATAAAGACCTTGTTTCTAACTGTTTTAACCTAGAGAGAGAAAATATTCTAGAGAGAGAATATTCAGATTTTTAATATTTTTAGATAGAAAATTATCTCACCTTATTAAAATAAGTTCCCCTGAAATAGAAATTCAAAAAGAACTTTCCAATGTGCAATTAGAATTTATTGGAAATGGGTATAAAGGACCTTAGCCTAAGGGTCTAGATTTTCAGAAATTTTTGGATTATGGTCCAATTAAGGTTCCTATGGGCCAATAGCATCAATCCATGTGTAGGAAGGAGATAAATCCAATTTGTAAAAGAAGATACCCAAAAATGAGTAAATGCTCACATAAGATGAAGAGTTGAAAATGTACAAGGTTTATTAGTAAAAAACTATGAGCAATATTAAAAATATGAGATATTTTGGGTATCCAAAAATGAGTAAATGCTCACATAAGATGAAGAGTTGAAAATGTACAAGGTTTATTAGTAAAAAACTATGAGCAATATTAAAAATATGAGATATTTTGGGTATCCAAAAATGAGTAAATGCTCACATAAGATGAAGAGTTGAAAATGTACAAGGTTTATTAGTAAAAAACTATGAGCAATATTAAAATGATTCCATTATGACACATATGTAAGGAAGGGGAGTTCTTTAAAGGAGGTGCATATTTCACATAAGATGAAGAGTTGAAAATGTACAAGGTTTATTAGTAAAAAAACTATGAGAAATATTAAAAATATGAGATATTTTGGGTATCCAAAAATGAGTAAATGCTCACATAAGATGAAGAGTTGAAAATGTACAAGGTTTATTAGTAAAAAACTATGAGCAATATTAAAATGATTCCATTATGACACATATGTAAGGAAGGGGAGTTCTTTAAAGGAGGTGCATATTTCACATAAGATGAAGAGTTGAAAATGTACAAGGTTTATTAGTAAAAAACTATGAGCAATATTAAAATGATTCCATTATGACACATATGTAAGGAAGGGGAGTTCTTTAAAGGAGGTGCATATTTCACATAAGATGAAGAGTTGAAAATGTACAAGGTTTATTAGTAAAAAACTATGAGCAATATTAAAAATATGAGATATTCTGGGTATAATGATTCCATTATGACACATATGTAAGGAAGGGGAGTTCTTTAAAGGAGGTGCATATTTCACATGCTTGAATGAGTTTTAAACTCATAAAAATTGAGATATTTCATCTCTCCTCTCTCCTCATTCAAGTCTAGTTCCAAAAAGTTAGCTTAACTGACCTAAAAATGGTCAAAAATTGACCAAACTGATTTGGAAAATATGTAAGATTCCTCCCCCAACCCCCTTTGATGTCTAGTATCTTCCCCTGTAATCAATCCCTCTTCAGAAATATAAAGACCTTGTTTCTAACTGTTTTAACCTAGAGAGAGAAAATATTCTAGAGAGAGAATATTCAGATTTTTAATATTTTTGGATACCCAAAATATCACATATTTTTAATATTGCTCATAGTTTTTTTACTAATAAACCTTGTACATTTTCAACTCTTCATCTTATGTGAGCATTTACTCATTTTTGGGTATCTTCTTTTACAAATTGGATTTATCTCCTTCCTACACATGGATTGATGCTATTGGCCCATAGGAACCTTAATTGGACCATAATCCAAAAATTTCTGAAAATCTAGACCCTTAGGCTAAGGTCCTTTATACCCATTTCCAATAAATTCTAATTGCACATTGGAAAGTTCTTTTTGAATTTCTATTTCAGGGGAACTTATTTTAATAAGATGAGATAATTTTTTATCCAAAAATATTAAAAATCTGAATATTCTCTCTCTAGAATATTTTCTCTCTCTAGGTTAAAACAGTTAGAAACAAGGTCTTTATATTTTTGAAGAGGGATTGATTACAGGGGAAGATACTAGACATCAAAAGGGGGTTGGGGGAGGAATCTTACATTTATAGAGGGCCTTATGAGCCTCAAGACTAAAAAAATAAAAAAAAAATAAAAAAAATACCATGTGCGCTACGGCGCGTTAATCGCTAGTTTGACCAGGTCAAAATGTCGATTTTCGTGCCGTAGCGCACATGGCTTTTTTTTTTATATTTTTTGTAAGATTCCTCCCCCAACCCCTTTTTGATGTCTAGTATATTCTCCTGTAATCAATTCCTTTTTTGAAATATAAGAGATCTTGTTTGTGACTATTTTAACCTAGAGAGAGAAAATATTCTAGAGAGAGAATATTCAGATTTTGAATATTTTTGGATAGAAAAATATCTCTTATAATTCAGATGAGTTCCCCTGAAACAGAAATTTAAAAAGAATTTTCCAATGTGCAATTGGAATTAATTGGAAATAGGTATAAAGAACCTTAGCCTAAGGTCTAGATTTTCATAAATCTTTGGATTATGGTCCAATTAAGGTTCCTATGGACCAATAGCATCAATCCATGTGTAGGGAGGAGATAAATCCAAATTGTAAAAAGAAGATACCCAAAAATGAGTAAATGCTCACATAAGATGAAGAGTTGAAAATGTACAAGGTTTATTAGTAAAAAACTATGAGTAATATTAAAAATATGAGATATTTTGGGAATAATGATTTTATTATGACACATATGTAAGGAAGGGGAGTCCCTTAAATGCTCACATAAGATGAAGAGTTGAAAATGTACAAGGTTTATTAGTAAAAAACTATGAGCAATATTAAAAATATGAGATATTTTGGGAATAATGATTTTATTATGACACATATGTAAGGAAGGGGAGTCCCTTAAATGCTCACATAAGATGAAGAGTTGAAAATGTACAAGGTTTATTAGTAAAAAACTATGAGCAATATTAAAATGATTCCATTATGACACATATGTAAGGAAGGGGAGTTTTTTTAAAGGAGGTGCATATTTCACATAAGATGAAGAGTTGAAAATGTACAAGGTTTATTAATAAAAAACTATGAGTAATATTAAAATGATTCCATTATGACACATATGTAAGGAAGGGGAGTTCTTTAAAGGAGGTGCATATTTCACATGCTTGAATGAGTTTTAAACTCATAAAAATTGAGATATTTTATCTCTCCTCTCTCCTAATTCAAGTCTAGTTCCAAAAAGTTAGCTTAAGTGACCTAAAAATGGTCAAAAAGTGACCAAACTGACTTGGAAAATTCTAGAATCAGTTTGTTTGGTTAGGAGCTCAAATTTTCCTATAAATAGAAGCCTCCCCTTGTTGAAAAAAACATAGTCTCTTATGCTTTGTTACTCTACTCCACCTAAGCCAAAATATATAGTCTCTTATGCTTGTTACTCTACTCCACCTAAGCCAAATCAGATAGAGTCTTATGCTTTGTTACTCTACTCCACCTAAGCCAAATTAGATAGTGTCTTATGCTTTGTTACTCTACTCCACCTAAGCTAAAATATATAGTGTCTTATGCCTTGTTACTCTACTCTAACTAAGCCAAGAACTGTGAATTCTTTAATAATTCACTAGTTTTTGATACTTCTCTCTTTCTTCAATCCCCATTGGTGGTTCCATCAACATACTAAACCAATTGATTGGTTGGGGGCCTCTACCGTGAATAAAGAATCAAGCAAATTATAAGTAAGTATATTGAATTTTGATCTTTTCTATAATTACTCAATGATTCTCTCTTCTCAACCCCTCTCAAGCTTGAGAAGTTTAATTGGTATGGTTTTTTTTAAATGCTATTGAAGTTAATTGGTGAATAGTAGTGAAGAGTTACATAATTTAATAAATGCTATAGAAGTTAATTTCCACTTATATTTAAATTCTAATAGTTTTTATAATTTCTCTCTCTCACTCAAGAAATGGTCATACTCATGACCCATTCTCAATCCAAATGAAGCTTTTCATAAAGCTTTTCCTTAATCCAAGATTAAGCTATGCTTGAGGCCAAATTAATGGCTTTTTGCTATGCTTTTAGTTTATGCACATTGATGATTCAATCCATTATGGATTGATGACCCAATTAGAGACCATTCTAATTATTTTCTTAACGATCCAATTAGAGACCATTATGGATTGATGATCCAATTAGAGACCATTCTAATTATTTCTTTAATAATGAGCTTTATCCCTTAGAAAAAAATTGAGATTTATCAGTCATAGTAGCGGAGCTATGGCAAAATTTTTATAGAAATTACGCATAAAATAAATTCATTCAAAGCATAAAAAGAGGACTTCCTACCATATTCTAGGAACTATCATCCTAGATTAATTAAAAGAATTTTATTATGCATGGAGATGTGGATGTTGCATGTAGATGTAGATGTATGGATGTGAGTGTGAATGTGGCGGTGGATGTATGCATGGGATGTGGATGTATGCATGTAGAAATAGATGTGTAGATGAGGATGTAAATGGAGATGTGGATGGATGCATGTAGATGTAGATGTATAGATGTAGATATGAATGGAGATGTGGATGTATACATGTAGATGTAGATGTATAGATGTAGATGTGGATGTGGAGGTGGATGGATGCATGTAGATGTAGATGTATAGATGTAGATGGGAATGGAGATATGGATGTATGCATGTAGATGTAGTTGTGAATGGAGATGTATATGTATACATGTAGATGTAGATGTATAGATGTAGATGTGGATGTGGATGTGGATGTATGCATGTAGATGTAGATGTATAGATGTGGATGTGAATGTGGAGGTGGATGTATGCATGTAGATGTAGATGTATGAGGAGAATGTGAATGTGGATGTGGATGTGGATGTATGCATAGAGATGTGGAAGTATGCATGTAGATGAGAATGTACGCATATAGATGTGGATGTATGGATGTGAATGTGTATGTAGAAGTGGATGTATGGATGTGGATGCATGAATGTGCATGTAGATATGGATGTGAAATTAGATGTATGGATGTAGATGTGGATGTGTGGATGTGAATGTGGATGTGGATGTGGATGTGGATATATGTATGGATGTGAATATACGATATGTGATGTGAAGGAACATGAAGTGTTGAGATGGAAAATGATGTGATGGGATGAGTATACATATAAATGGAATATGGAATAAGTAATGTGGATTGATGAGGGATAATGTGGAAAAATGAAAGTAAAAATAGAAACTGTATTGTAAACTGTTTGTAAATGCTGTTTGTAAATGACTGTTTTATGTCAAGATTGCTGGGGGAGCATTGTGACTATCTTGTGATTAAGGTCGTGAGACCTAACTAATAATGTTGCAACTGCTGACGGAGAGTCAATGAAGGACGTCTCGCGTAGCAAGGTCGGCCGAGGTCTTGACCAGCCTCGGTGCGATTAAAATGGTGAGCTTCCGGTACGGTGGATGAGGGGCCAAGGAAGCGGCCTATGAGTGAAGCGCTAGGTCACCTGCGAAGGATCCTAGAGGGTGCTGACCATACGGTGCTCGGGCTCTGGGTCGCCTAGGATACCCACGCGTGCGTCGAGAAAGATTTTGGAACAGAGTTGGAGTTGTTTTCTGAAATCGAGCATGGATCTGGTTGATTGACCTTGCTGGTCTTCAATGGATGAGTCCATGGCTCCTTATATGGATCCGTTGGTTGATCTTGCTGATCTTCAACGAGAGTCCATCTTGATAAGTGATTATATTGCCGAGTATTAAGGGCTAGGAACTAAGAAACGGCCCCTGAGTGGACAGGTGGTGAGCGTCCTAGTTGCCAATGATGCCATAGATACTCTGATGAAGGAATGATGGAAAAATTAAGAATCAACTGGATAAATTGGAAGATGGTGATCAGTGATACCATGGTTTTATTAAAGGATTGTTTTAAACTGGTTGAATCTGTGAAAAGGCAATTTCATATTGGGTGTGTGAGTGGTGTGACTAGTTTTATTTTGCATGAACATCCGGCTAGGGGGCCTTGGAACTCTTTTCCTTGGTACCCGGGACAAAACCTAACCAAATTTTTAATTGAATCCCATCACTACAGTGGTTGGGCGGTTGGCTAACCCATGGGATTGGATGGGGTTAGGCTGGACTGATGGATCCGTAAATCGAGACTCAAACTTTTGTTTTTACGATAGAAAAAAAAAAATCCCGGACAGTAACTGTTCTATGGATAGGAATCAACGGCTGTGCCTCTTGAATGGGGAAAAAAGCGTTGATCCCAATGATCCAAGTGCAAGTTTCTTCCTTGAACTGACTAAGTATCTTATAGATGTAATTGGATCATCTCGATCAGAAATGATCTTGACTACGTTAGAGTAAAAAGTTATCCTGGTGGAATCGCCCGTGCTTCCGGTTAAGAAAGTTTTTCCGGGTTCGGTTTTGGAACAACCACGGATTAGTCTCTTATCCGGATATCCGTGGGCGAGGCCCCGAGTGTGGGACCCCTGTCCCGCGCGAGAAGCGCTACTTCCGCTGCCAGTACCCCAAATCCGTTGCTCGGTGGGAACAGGGATCTTACATTTTTGGTCTGGTGAGGCTCATAAGGCCCTTTAGGTGCCCTAACAGCCCCAAAATCTTATATATTTATATAAGATATTATATATATTTATATATATCTTATAATAGCCCCAAAATCTTATAATATCTTATGTCTTATATATATATATATCCTATATATCTTATATATATATATATATATATATATATCTTTCAATAGCCCCAAAATCTTATATATATATATAGGTACACACACACACACACACATATATATGTATATATATATACATATATGTACATATATATACATATATGTGAGTGTGTATACATCTATCAATACAACATTTTTTCGTACCGCTCTAACCCAATCTCGATTACTTTTTTTAATCACAATCACATTTAAAATGAATCCTAAACAATATTTTCTATGAACACATGAACAAAATCTGAAAATTGCGAGGCGTAAAATGGTATATCACAAGTACGCCAGGAAAAATCACAACTTACAATGCACAACAAAAAATATTAAACTTGGAAGAGAAGTTTGCATTACATCTTTTTAATAAGCTCTTGGAAGAGCTCAAGAGAGAGAGTTCTAGAGGCTGGTTTCTGGCCTAAGCTTTGGAATATATCACTCGGCTCATTGATTCCTTGAGCCTCAGAAAGGGCACAATGGCCTAAAACTGAGCCGGGATGCTTGCCCGTAAAGTAATACAAGGCAACTTCCCTAGCTACCAAAATACATTTATTTATGTTCGAGGCTAAGGGGTTCTCCGACAAGACTGCACTAAGTGCTTTACATTTTAGGAGCTCGGCATAGGCGATCTCTGAATAGTCTAAATGAAAAACCCGCACTATGTCGGCTCTAAGGGCAGGTATGTAGTGCCAAAGAGATGCATCTCGACCCTCTGACTTTGGCCGCGTTCCTCCTACGCGCATAGCAAACTTGTCCACTTCAAAAGCAATCTGTCAACATGTCAATATAGAAGTTAGGAAGCGTGAAATGATACAACTAAAAATAATTTGCTTTACAACTAAGAAGTTAGGACATACCTCAGTTGCATCGTCACTTGCAACTAGTTGCTCATTTGTCAAGTTTATGCTTCCTTGGTCTTGAGCATCGCCAGCAACCAAGGGCATGTGTGGTTCAAAGGCAGCTACGCTCTCATAGAATTGCACATCTTGATTTATTTCAATGAGCGCTTTGGCCACTACATCTTCCAAGGAACTGCTACCAATATCGTATGCAAGCGCTTTTGTGAGGTTGTCATCTTCAAAAGAGATTTTCACTTTCCCTTTGTCTTGACCCCCAGCATTCACGGCAATAATAGACAGTGCCTCATCCTCGCGAAACCCGAGTGTCTTGGCAATGTCATCCAAAAACAAAAATTCTTTCCCATCAATAATGATTGGATGCAAAGCCATGATAACAAGGTCTGGGACCTCCTCCAGTACTTCATCCCCCTCTAGAACTAGCTCCGGAACCTCCTCGGGGACATTCTCTTGTAGAGCCACCAATGCCATTGAGGCCTCCCATTGTTCTGTAACATTCTCTTCCTCAGCATGGGCCTCTTGGACCTGCTCCATTAGCTTTACTTTGCCCTTTTCTTTTTCCTTGCCACTTTCTTTCGCCACACCCTCTTGTAACAGAAGGACCAAAACCATGTCCCAGCTCAGGAAAGAAGTGCCGATGTTGCCCATTTGTAGATCCAAGAGTAAGTCTTCCTCCTCATTCCTGTAGTCCTTTTTTGTGAGGGATTTTAAAAACCTTGTTAGGCGAAATCTAAAATTCTTGTCTTCCCTGAATATGAACATGTACTTGATGAGGTTAACTGGAACCCATAGGCCCTCATCACCCTCAAACATGATGGAGTACGTGCTGATGTGTTCATCCATATACTGAATGACATCTGTAAAAGCATCCGCGTGTAGATGCATTGTTGCACGCACATCAATTGCTCCCTCAAACATAGGGATGATCTCATTAACCCTATGAAGTAACTCAAGCTTTCCTAGCTGTGCAATAAGTGCGTCAAGTAGAGGTGCCATGACTATGAGTGATTGCAAGAAATAGAGAGTGTGTGATACAGAAAGGTGTGCGAAATTGAGAGCAAGTGTTAGGAGAGAACGATAATTGTCAATTGCTCCAAGGTAGAAGGGGCTCTCTGCGGCCTGAAGCTTGCTGCTAGGAGGATTCGTCCATTGTGTTTCCAGACAACAAAAGCACCAACATCCAGCACCACGGGAGCTGGCACAGCAACCATGCTCCATGCATCTGACTCTATGTTGTAGCCGTAAAGCATCCATGCATTCTGATCGCTGATTTTGAAGCAAGACTGCATACCTTTCGGGTGGCAGTATAGGTAAAGATGTCAGCATTTCGGACATCGCTGTCTGTACAGATTTGACCAGTGATAACCCTCCAAGAGTCAGTCTTGGAGTCAAAGACTTCTAGATACATCCTGTAATCGCGAAAAACATCACTTAGGACAATGTTGTAAGAGTTGTGGGCCGAATTATATAGCATGGACAGAGATCTTTGAGAAGAGCATACGTCAAAGAACAAGGTTTGGGGTGGGTAAAAGAACTTGGGTTGGGGTGGCAAATAACAGCAGAGTAAAATCGTCATAGTCACAGTCTTCTTTGTAAGAGGATGGTTGCCCATTATAAACCATGCAACAGATGAGGCCTTCGGCAGAGGCCATGCAGAAGGAGGAAGGGCTGCATGAGTGGCGGAGCTTGGCAACAGCCAGGCATTCGGAATGGGGCCCGAGCAGAGAGGCGATATGGGGGAATGTGTTGAGGGGGAGGGGGAACTAGAGGCGGAGGGAGGGGACATATGCGATGAACTCCTTGGCCAAGATTTTGTCGTCGGGGAGCTTTCTGGCCATCACCAGCCAGCTTTCCTCACGACGTCGGGCAACAGCTTGCTGCTACAGGAAGGCAGGCGCTAGCGAACCTGGTATCCTCCATTGCTAAACCCTCCTCAGGGCTCACCCTCGAATAAAAGTGGGTAGAAACGGACACATCCGCTTTTGCGTTAACTGTTGCTTTTGCTTTCGTAGGTAGAAACGGACACATCCGCTTTTGCTTTAACTGTTGCTTTTGCTTTCGTACTCTTTAGAATGTGGGTCGGAACACAACCACCTTGTCTAGACACAGTAGATGTCGATGGGCACTGCGAATACGCTGTTGGTCGTGGCGGTTGGACATCAACAGACCAGATGGGAAAGATGAAGGACGGCAGTCGATTCATGGCGGGTTGGTGGACGTCAACGGAGCACCTTCATCAAACGGGAAAGATGAAGGACACCAGTCGATTTGTATGATATTTGTAATGTCATGCATGACTTTTCTTTTAGGAGCCATAAGACTGATGAGGAAGACAACGAGCAAGATAACAGAAAAACAAATAGCAGACGGGAGGGTACATAACAACACAACCCAAACCATGATTAAATAGGCGAGCAGACCATAATTTGCCATAACTCTCAAGAATGCACGACTGTCACGGAGATCTCCAGATCCCTAAATCGGATGCAATATATGCATGTAGTTCCAGAAGGAAGCTGCAAACCATCACGACTGTGATGCCTTAGAAGCAACATGGGCAGCAACCCGCCAACCAACAATGACCACAGCACGCGGCTATCCATGCCATTCCAGAATAATGGCGCTTGCATTGGAGAACGAACGCGTCAACCATCAGCAAACCAATCACCACAGCACGCAGGCATCCATGCCATTCTAGAACTAAGGCGCTTGTGTTGGAGAACAAACGCATCAACCATCAGGCCCTCCACATTCGCGCGGAAGACGAGCAAACAGAAAATGCACCATGCACAAGACAACCGAAGAGGAAAACATGCACACGCTGACACGTGTCCTAAAATGGTGTGGGCATGGTGGGCGCATATAATGAATTAATATACAACCCAAAAAAGGTGGCCTTCAAATTGAAGCCCTGTCCCTTCTTCCATTGTTTTGGAACAACCAACCTTGACTATTATTATAACTAGGAGTTATTTTATAAATATTAAATGATGCACCTACATTGAGGTATGATAAAAGCATGTGCTCAAAAGGAGTGACTTTGAGAATACGAGGTAGGTGGAAAATTTACTTTCTCACGTGGTAGTGCATGTGAAAGGGCTACGGTCGTGTCACACGAGCACATGCCTCGCACATGCAAATAGCATCGCGATGGTGGGCAGCTGGGAGGATCCAAAGGAGGTGGGAGAAGGGGGATGGGAGAATCCGACATAGAATCGGACATAGAAGAGAGAAAGGGATAATCAAGGAGACGAAGGAGTCGCAAGGAAGCGATAGTTCGACTGGATTTCTAATCGATTACATTCACAACAACATGTGGAGAATTTGCGCAAGAGCAAGGTATGCATTAGCATTTCATCTGAGCTGGTTAAAAGGCAAATTGGTGTGTTCTCCATCAGTAGCACAATTTTATTCTGGGCTGGTCAAAAGGTGAATTGGTGTGCTCTCCATGAGTAGCACAATTTTATTCTGTTTTGGAAAGTCGCCTAGCAAAGCAGAGGAAGATGGCTTTAAGAGGAAAAGTCTTTTGTGAAAAAGCACTATCACACGTGTACTATTTAGGGAAGGGACTCTTCAATGTGCTATTCATGAGAGTACATATGGTACCTGTTTGCAAAGGCCCCACTATTTATGGGATTGAAGCCGATTCATGCCATGCCCTTTGATCCAACTTTTGACGTTAATCGAAGCCTTAGGGAATCATGCCTTGTAAGGGTGGATATAATAGGTCTTCCCCCTTGGCTGAGATTGGCCTTGAAGGAGCTGGCTAGCGCACTGGAGACCTGGTTCTATTCATACCTAGCAAGGAAGACAATGGTCATCATTGAAACCAAATGTGTGTGTCATGGAATACAATGGTTAAAACTCTGAAGCTTCTCGAAATGGACTTGAGTTTGGGAAAATGGAACTCAAGCTAAAACTTGGGAACTTTCCAGGAGCTTGCTGGGTGGTTGCAAGATCAGGGTGCCCAGTTTTGTCCACTCAGTCACCCTGTAAACAGTAAAAAAACAGGCATTTGTTTACCTTTAGTGGCTAATCTCTCCTAGTAAATGAAGGAATTTCATTTTAAGTTCTTTTGTTGGAACATCATATCCAAATTTGGAAATATAGTTGCATAATTTGATTAAGCATTAGATAATCAAAAGTCCTCATTTTCTTAGGTACAAAGTCAATGTATACACCCTGTCCCAAATTTGAACTGATTCCATAAAATGCTAATATCTTTTACATATAAACTCATATGAGATGCCCACTTTGTACCTTATATCTTCACATAATATGGAGCTTAACTTGATTTTTCGAGAAAATTTTAAGATATTTGTCTATTTTCTTTAAATATTTCAAAGTGTTTAAAGTGTTATAACATACGCCACTTTTTGTACCCACAATAGCTACCACTTAAAATCCTCAATCTTGTAGATCAAAAGAGTGGGTCGATACTGAGACATTAGTAGAATGTGGTGGTTAGTAAAAATTGCAAATCCAATGGTTGGATTTTTAATGATCTCTTTTTAAAAATTATTCCAGACTATCAGAAGGCCTGCAAATATTAATAATCTAATTAGTAAAATTACATTTTTGATGTGAATCATATAAAACCTATAGGGACTGGTGTACTTGTAATGGTGCATCTATCGAAAAATAAATTGGATCACTCTAAGTATGAAAAGATCATTTGTTTATCATTTTTTTATATTTTTGATTAATTTTGATTAATTAGACTAATTTATAGTAATTTAAGTTATATTGGGTTAATTTAAGGACAAGCATATTTTCTATTATTTGCTTGATCTCATTTTAAGTACCTTGCCCCCCAAAATTTGCTCTCCAAGCATTGTCCCAGTCCAGTATAAACTGGTTACATTGCCAGAGACTGTGGAGTGGGCAATAATATGAAAGCAAATGAGGAGAACAAGGAAGAGGGGTCACAACTGAGGGAGGAAAAGGGGAAACTTCAAGAACACAAACTGATAAAAGTGACAAAGGAAAAGACAAAATGATTATGGAAGAAAAAGGGTGGAACAGGGTTTGGGACAAATCCAAGGGAAAAAATCATTAGAGAGACAGATAAAAGGGGAAGCCAAGAGTACTCAAATCAAAGGGGGAGGGAGAGATGCAAAAGCAAGCAAACTTGTAGAAGGGCTTAGTCCACTTGTATATTCTAACCCCTTTAGCTTCTAAGGGATGACAGTGGAACTTCATCTATGGGGAAGTTCAGCTTTCAAGTGGATATTGCTTGGAGGGAGATTCAAATAGGGATTGGAGAGCCAAGGACAGAATCAGGAAGAGAAGAGGGACTTGAAGTGGAGATGGTTCTTACAAAACTTTCTTAGAATGAATAAGGTAAATAGGTTCAGAGGATGTACTTGGAATGTTAAAGGCTTGAATGAATAAGGCAAATAGGTTTAGAGGATGTACTTGGAATGTTAAAGAAGGCTTGAAGGATAAAAGGAAAACTACAACCTTTTGGGGGATTGAGAAGGACCGAAATTTGTCCATAATGGCTATCCAGGAGGTTATTTTTTTGGAGAGCACTTGGTGGCGAGCTTTTTTCATTTTGGCAAGCTTTTGGTGCCAAGGTTTTGTTGACGTGGACCCGAGGTGATGAGGTGGTAAGAGCATGTCCATGTCAGCATAACATGGGATTATACATGTGCATACATACAACATCACCCATGATGGCCATGCATGACATCATGTATACCCATGATAAGCCATGCATGGTGTATGTGTGGGATGGATTCATGGAATGGGCTATATGGCCATGAGATGGACTGTATGTGTGCAACATGGATGGATTGTATGTGTGCAAGATGGCCATGAGATGGGCTGTTTGTGAGCTACATGGGTTGTATGTAAGCATGAGGACTCTGTTTGTTTGTGAGATAGATGGATTGTATGTGTGCCAGATGTGCTGTATGGCCATGAGGTGGGTTGTTTGTGAGCTAAAAAGGCTACATGTGTGTGGGCTATATGGCCATGAGATGGACTGTATGTGTGCAACATGGATGGATTGTATGTGTGCAAGATGGCCATGAGATGGGCTGTTTGTGAGCTACATGGGTTGTATGTAAGCATGAGGACTCTGTTTGTTTGTGAGATAGATGGATTGTATGTGTGCCAGATGTGCTGTATGGCCATGAGGTGGGTTGTTTGTGAGCTAAAAAGGCTACATGTGTGTGGGCGGGGCTATATGGGCATGAGATGGGTTGTATGTGTATGTGTGCATGATGGATTGTATAGGCTTTTTATAGGTTGCATGTGATCACAATATGAGTTGTAGGGGTGCATGACGGGTTGCATGTGAGTGTGATGCTACATGTGTGCAAGATGTGTGAGCATGATGGACTAAATGTGTGTGTGGAACGGGGTGTATGTGTGCGAGACGGGATATATGTCAATGGGATGGGACGTTGTTTTTAAGCTAGATGGGCTAGTTTGTGATCTAGATGGTAGATGAAGGGATGGTTGTTTATGATTCGAGATGGGCTGTATGTACATGAGATGGGTTGTTTGTGAGATAGATGGGTTGTATGTATAAAGAAGGGCATGTATGGGCACCAAAAAGCCTATATGTGTGCATGATGCGATGTATGGATGTGGGATGGGTTGTTTATAATCTAGATGGGTGGGCTATCTAGATGGGTTGTAGGTTGCCTGTGACCAGTATGGCCAATATGAGTTATAGGTGTGCAGGATGGGCTGCATGCTACATGTGTGCATGGGTAATTTGAGTTGTAGGTGTGCATGGCAAGTGTTATGATGCTACATGTGTCCATGGAGGGATGGGCTATGTATGTGTGAGATGGCCATAGGACATGTTTGGATTGGTTGTATATGTGTGGGAGGGGCTGTAAGGGTACTAGATAGGTTGCATAGGAGCGATATAAGCTATATGTGTGCAAGACGGGGTGCATGTGATTGTGATGGACTACATGTGTGCATGGGATGGGTTGTATATGTGCAAGTCGGGAGATGGCATATATGTGCACAAGATGGGTTGTTTGTAAGATGGATGGGTTGTATGTATATAAGAGGGCATGTATGGGCACCAAATAGATTGTGTGTGTGTGTGATGGGATGTATGCATGTGGGATGGGTTGTTTATAATCTAGATGGGATACATATGTATGAGATGGGTTGTATATGCACGAGATGGGCTGAATGGCCATGACATGGGTTGTTTGTGAGCTAGAAGGGCTAAATGTTTGTGGCAGGGGCTATATGGGCACGAGATGGGATGTATGTGTCTGGGATAGGTTGTATGTGTGCGAGATGGACTGTATATGTACCAGATAGATTACATGCAACTAGTATGAGTTATACGTGTGCACGACAATCTGCATGTGAGTGTGATACTACATGTGTGCATGGGATGGGCTATATATGCGTGAGATGGCCGGATAGATTACATGCAACTAGTATGAGTTATACGTGTGCACGACAATCTGCATGTGAGTGTGATACTACATGTGTGCATGGCATGGGCTATATATGCGTGAGATGGCCGTAGGACATGTTTGGATTGGTTTTATATGTGCAGGAGGGGCTCTACGTGTGATACTACATGTGTGCATGGGATGGGCTATATATGCGTGAGATGGCCGTAGGACATGTTTGGATTGGTTTTATATGTGCATGAGGGGCTCTATGGGCACCAAATAGAAGATTTGCTTATTTGTGGTAGGTTGTCCCTAGAGCCACACAAGAAGAAAATGTAAAGGGTTCAAAACTACGGGATGCTAGAATCCTAGCTCCAAGGGCACCCATCAACTTTGCACTTGTCCTCAATCCTTCAACTCACATAATTTGACACCTCAACCCACTTCAATCTGACTTAGTTGACTCCTCCAGTTGTCCTCCCAAGTTAGATCTGACCTCCAACACTTCTAATTTTCAACCTATGTGCCACAGCTGACCACCTTTGACAATCAGCTGACATGAATCCTTCCAAGTGACACTCAACTGACTGCAAGTTGATTCAAAGGCTAAAGTTGACCGCAGTTTGATATGAGTCCTCCAAGCTCTCTAATTATCCTCTAGCATCATCTAATCTTAAACCTCTAACCCCAGCATCTTACTAAATACATTTTTGATGCTCTCTGACTCTCAGGAAACTCAAATTTCATAAAGATATAGCATTATAGACTCTCTACTGATAGCAACTGACTTAAACCTGATAATTGAATAACCCTTTAGCCCACAATCAGTTAGAAACACAACTGGCAGTCCTCCGGCGCCTGTCAGACAAAACACTAAAACACTTCCCTTCCAACTCAGACAAATAAGATCTACTCTTCTTCACACTCAACTGACAGTTTCTGATGTTCATCTGACCCTATCTGACTCTAAATCCTCTCAACTAAAGGTGACTAATTCAGCTATGAGTCAGTTCTAACTCCTAGGACATCAGTTATTCTATCTCCACAAACTCAATCAAAATAACATAAATATAACTCCATATTATAAAAAACCTTATCAATCCAACATCAGATTCAAGCTCTTAACACTTAGTTTTCTTCATAGAAACAAAACTAGCCCTTGTCTCCACGTCCATGAGTCATGGGCTCAAACATAAGAGAAGAAGAAAACAAAATATACAACCAAATGGATCCTCCACAGATAATCCCCAACAACAACTCTTCATTACACTTAGTTTTCTTCATAGAAACAAAACTAGCCCTTGTCTCCACGTCCATGAGTCATGAGCTCAAACATAAGAGAAGAAGAAAACAAAATATACAACCAAATGGATCCTCCACAGATAATCCCCAACAACAACTCTTCATTGCACCATCTTCATACTACCCATGGCTTCAAACTTCACTAAATCTGTAGCCATAATCTGCATGTCTTTTGTCTTTGTCCAGCACAGCAGGCAGTATCTATAGTTGAGAACGTATTAGGTTGAACCAAGTCTCTAAACAGAGATGTCACATAGAGATCCTAGGGCAGCCACATCCTAGCTAGTTCTCTAGTCCTCAGCACACCCTTTGCTCTGGCTAAACCAAATCCACTCACACTGTAGTGCTCTTCTCTCTGCAACCTTTAAAATCTATAGGAAATACAGCCTACAACTCACTCAAGCCTTGTGAAACCTCAAAATCGTTCGTTTCATAAACCCATTGCGCACTGCCCTGCTGACTCCCTCTATTGCCCATACTTTCTCTTTTTCCTTCAAGCCTGCGTGTATCTTCTAGTCTTCCTATTGAAATGAGTGATGCTAGAGTGTCAAGTCACTTAGCCAAGTTATCCCACATGAGCTATCATAGCTTTGTTGTACTCTCCTCATATAAAAGAGGACCATTTCAAGCAATGAAAAGTGTAGCAAGCTCTCAAGCCTCTCTATGAGTACAAGTCTCAATCTTGTAACCTAATTGTGCTTGAGTCTTAAGCTAAATTAGCTTAGTTCATTCATTATGTTTGTTATTAGGTATCACCCACCTTAGCTTAATCACATGTTAATCAATATAGGATTAGTTATTTCTTCTCATCATATTGTCTCCATGGGAGCTTGGATCCACAAGTTTCATCATGATATTAGCTCCCCATTAGCTTAGCTCTAGCCTTCTCTAACTTCTCTTTTGCTTAATCTTATCAATACTCACTTAATTATCTACTAATCCCAATCTTATCCAACCCTTCTATGTGTGGCCCAAAATTCAAATGCTCACCATTGCTCATTCTCTCTTCCATTAGCCAAGAAAATTTGCAAGATGCTTTCTCAACACTAGGCTAAAGCATAGCCAAGAGGTCTTCTTCAATTTTACCCTAATTTGCTTGATTTTAGTGCTAAACGCAGATGGTCTTTTCATCCATTCTCGGTCTGTGTATATAATTAGGCCAAGCCCTTCTAGCGCAAGCGAATACATGGTATAAGCTCCAACTTGACCAAAAAGCTCCGCCAATAGTGTTGTATATCAGCCAAGGCAAGCAAAAAACCAGGCACACGAAATCAACAAATTTCACCATTTTTTGAAGGTTTTGAGCTAAAATCTCATCATAGGACTCTTGTCCTCCTCAAGGGCATCAAGTTAGCATAAAAATCCCCTTCAACAACCACTTTCACAAGTTCAATTGGAAGCTCTAAGATTCAACTCACTTAATCACAATAATTAAGCACTAATCATTGTCACATTAGTGCTATATTCGTAGAAATTGGGCTAGTTTAAGTCCAAAATTGAAAACTTGGAGTGTAAATTCAGTGTGGGAAGTTCTCCTTTACATCAAAATTCACTACATTCTCTTGCATTACTCAATTGAAGAGAAATTTTTCATCATCATCCTTGTACTAAGACTAGACAGTGGCCGTGAATCATTATCACGTGCAAAGACCTTCCCGACCTTCTCACTATAAATTTGTATGAGATTAGACACTGCTAACAAAGAAAAATAAAAGCTTGTTAGTAACACCTTCTCAGTATGGAGCGTGTTGAAGTTGTTTCAAGATTTAATGGTGATGGATTTTTACATGGCAAGGCAAGACCATGTACTTGCTTATGCGTAAGGGGCTTTGGCACCTTATTGAGGATGAAGAAGTGGAGGAGGTTGAACTACTTCAAAACAACAAAGAATTGGGGACCCTCATCACTCAAAATCTTGATGATGATGTGATTAGTCACATTGCTGGCATCAAGGATGCCAGGTTGGCATGGCATGGAACTCAACAAGATTTTCGGCACCAACTCAAAGAGCTCAAAGATCAACCTTCTCATGCAGTTTTACAAGCTCAACAAGAAGGAGACCGAGACCATGGCATAACACCTCAGTAAATTCAAAGGTATCAAACAACAACTAAGTGCATTAAAAAAGGTCATTCAAGAAGATGAATCTATTGTCGTATTGTTAAAAACTATTGACAAAGAACCTTATGAATCAATTGTTTCTACACTTAAGAATGTGCCTAACACTAAATGTGAGATCCCCCTGTTCCCACCGAGCAACGGATTCGGGTACTAGCAGCGGAAGTAGCACTTCTCGCACGGGACAGGGGTCCCACATTCGGGGCCTCGTCCACGGATATCCGGACAAGAGACTAATCCGTCGGTTTTTCCAAAACCGAACCCGAAAAAAACTTCCCTTACCCGGAAAGCACGGGCGATTCCGCCAGGATAATTTTTTACTCTAACGTAGTCAAGATCATTACTGATCACGCTAATCCAACTGCACCTATAAAGATACTCGGTCGGATCAAGGAAGAAACTTGCACTTGGATCATTGGGATCAACGCTTTTTTCCCCATCAAGAGGCACAGCCGTTGATTCCTATCCATAGAACAATTACTATCCGGGACTTACTTCATCTATCGTAATAACAGAAATTGAGTCTCGGTTTACGGATCCATCAGTCCAGCCTAACCCCATCCGATCCCATGGGTTAGCCAACCGCCCAACCACTGTAGTGATGGGATCCAATTTGGAATTTGGTTAAGTTTTGTCCCGGGTACCAAGGAAGAGAGTTCCAAGGCCCCCTAGCCGGAAGTTCATGCAACATAAAATTAGGCACACCACTTACACACCCAATATGAAATTGCCTTTTTCTTATCATCAGCTAACTTTAAAACAATCCTTTAATGAAACCATAGTACCACTGATCACAATCTTCCAATTTATCCGGTTGATCCTCAAATTTCCCATCATTCCTTCATCAGAGTATCTATGGCATCATTGGCAACTAGAACGCTCACCACCTGTCCACTCAGAGGCCGTTTCCATAGTTCCTAGCCCATAATACTCGGCAATATAATCACTTATCAAGATGGACTCTCGTTGAAGATCAGCAAGATCAACCAACAGATCCATATAAAAGAGCCATGGACTCATCCGTTGAGGACCAGCAAGGTCAGTCAACCAGATCCATGCCCGGTTTCACAAAACAACTCTTACTCCTTGTTCCAATATCTTCCTCGACGCACGCGTGGGTATCCTAGGCGACCCAGAGCCCGAGCACCGTATGGTCAGCACCCTCTAGGATCCTTCGCAGGTGACCTAGTGCTTCACTCATAGGCCGCTTCCTTGGTCCCTCATCCACCGTACCGGAAGCTCACCATTTTAATCGAACCGAGGCTGGTCAAGACCTCAGTCGACCTTGCTACGTGAGACGTCCTCCATTGACTCTCCGTCAGCAGTTGCAACTTTATCAGTTAGGTCTCCACGACCTTAATCACAAGACGGTCAAAATGCTTCCCCAGCATTCTTGACATAAAACAGCCATTTACAAACAGCATTTACAAACAGTTTACAAATACAGTTTCTATATTAACTCTCATTTTTCCACATTATCCCTCATTAATCCACATTACTTATTCCACATTCCATGTATATGTGTACTCATCCAATCACCTCCTTTTCCATCTCTTCACTTCAGATTCCTTCACATCACATATCATATATTCACATCCATATCCACATCCATACATCCACATCCACATCCACATTCACATCCATACATCCACATCTACATGCTTATCTCCATTTTCACATCCTCATTTATACATCCACATCCCATATCCACATTCATACATACACATCCATATCCACATCCACATCCACATCCACATTCACATCCATGCATCCACATCTACATGCTTACCTCCATTTTCACATCCTCATTTATACATCCACATCCCATATCCACATTCATACATACACATCCATACATCCACATCTACATCCACATACATACATACATCCACATCCACATTCCACATTCACATCTATACATCCACATCTACATTCACATTCACATACATCCACATCCACATTCCCATACATCCACATCTATACATCCACATTCCACATTCACATCTACATTCACATTCACATACATGCATCCACATCTACATGCTTACCTCCATTTTCACATCCTCATTTATACATCCACATCCCATATCCACATTCATACATACACATCCATACATCCACATCTACATCCACATACATACATACATCCACATCCACATTCCACATTCACATCTATACATCCACATCTACATTCACATTCACATACATCCACATCCACATTCCCATACATCCACATCTATACATCCACATTCCACATTCACATCTACATTCACATTCACATACATCCACATCTACATTCACATTCACATACATCCACATCCCCATTCCCATTCACATCTATACATCCACATCTACATCCACATACATACATACATCCACATCCACATTCCACATTCACATCTATACATCCACATTCACATACATCCACATCCACATTTCCATTCACATCTATACATCCACATCCTTCACATCTATACATCCACATCTACATCCACATTTACATCTATGCATATACATCTTCATGCATATATCCATTTTCATGTTCATACATCCACACTCCCATCTCCATATCCACACATCCACATACATACATCCATTTTCACATTCCCATTTATATAACCCCATATACCTTCACATCTAATCTTTTACATCACATCCATTCTCGCCCTATCACAACCCATATACATCTTATCCTATCACATACACTTCTTACCTCATCCCCCCATACACATCTTAATTCATCTTATCACATCCTAACTTATTTCATAAGCATCTTATCACCTCTTATCACACCTCTTATCACATCCTATCACTTTCCATACGCATCTTATCAATTCTTATCACATCTCATACACCTCTTATCACATCTTATCACATTTCATATCTTTTTTTTTTAAAAAAAAAGAGAATTCTTTTATTTGATATAAGATTTCTCTACACATTTATTTATACATAAATTCCATTTAAGGAGACTAACACTTTCGAAATTAAAATCAATCTTTTATGCATCTTCTTATGCATGATTTCAATTTGGTAGGGAATTATACTTTTAGAATAAAAGAATTTCTCTTATGCATCTAAGTTAAGCATAAAATCCATTTATGAGGAAAATCATACTTTTAGTATAAAAAGAATATCTTTTATGCATACCTATATGCATGAAATCCAATATGATAAAAGTAACACTTTTGATATAAAAATTTTTCCTTTATGCATACTTCTATGCATGAAAATTAAAAATGATCAAAGTAACACTTTTGATATAAAAATTTTCCTTTATGCATACTTCTATGCATGAAAATTAAAAATGATAAAAGTAACACTTTTGATATAAAAATTTTCTTTTATGCATACTTTTATGTATGAAATAAAAATGATAAAAGTAACACTTTTGATATAAAAATTTATCCATTATGCATACTTCTATGTATGAAAATAAAAATGGTAAAAATAACACTTTTGATATAAAAATTTATCCTTTATGCATACTTCTATGCATGAAAGTAAAAATGATAAAAGTAACACTTTTGATATAAAAATTTTTCTTTATGCATAATATTAAAATTCAATTTCTCCATGATTATAATGAAATTCTTTCAATTAATCTAGGATGATGATTCCTAGAATATGGTAGGAAGTCCTCTTTTTATGCTTTGAATGAAAATTCTTTATGCATAATTTTTATAAAAATTTTGCCATAGCTCCGCTGCTATGACTGATAAATCTCAATTTTTCTAAGGGATAAAGCTTATCATTAAGGAAATAATTAAAATGATCTCTAATTGGATCATTAATCTATAATGGATTGAATCATCAATATGCATAAACTAAAAGCATAGAAAAAAGCCATTAATTTGGCCTCAAGCATAGCTTAATCTTGGATTAAGAAAAAGCTTTATGAAAAGCTTGATTTGGATTGAGAATGGGTCATGAGTATGACCATTTCTTGAGTGAGAGAGAGAAATTACATAAAAACCATTAGAATTTAAACATAAATAAAAATTAACTTCAATAGCATTTATTAAATTATGTAACTCTTCACTACTATTCAAACTTCAATAGCATTTAAAAAAAACCATACCAATTAAACTTCTCAAGCTTGAGAGGGGTTGAGAAGAGAGAAACATTGAGAAATTATAGAAAGATGAATATTCACTAATTACCTTACAACTTGCTTGATTCTTTGTTCACGGTAGAGGCCCCCAACCAATCAATTGGTTAAGTATGTTGATGGAGCCACTAATGGGGATTGAAGAAAGAGGGAAGCTCCAAAAACTAGTGAATTATTAAATGAATTCACAGTTCTTGGCTTAGGTGGAGTAGAGTAACGATGCATAAACACTATATATTTTTCAACAAGGGTGAGGCTTCTATTTATAGGAAAAATTGAGCTCCTAACCAAACAAACTGATTCTAGAATTTTCTAAATCAGTTTGGTCAATATTTGACCATTTTTAGGTCAGTTAAGCTAACTTTTTGGAACTAGACTTGAATGAGGAGAGAGGAGAGATGAAATATCTCAATTTTTATGAGTTTAAAACTCATTCAAGCATGTGAAATATGCACCTCCTTTAAAGAACTCCCCTTCCTTACATATGTCATATTTTTAATATTGCTCATAGTTTTTTACTAATAAACCTTGTACATTTTCAACTCTTCATCTTATGTGAAATATGCACCTCCTTTAAAGAACTCCCCTTCCTTACATATGTCATACTTTTAATATTGCTCATAATTTTTTACTAATAAACCTTGTACATTTTCAACTCTTCATCTTATGTGAAATATGCACCTCCTTTAAAGAACTCCTCTTCCTTACATATGTCATACTTTTAATATTGATCATAATTTTTTACTAATAAACCTTGTACATTTTCAACTCTTCATCTTATGTGAAATATGCACCTCCTTTAAAGAACTCCCCTTCCTTACATATGTCATACTTTTAATATTGCTCATAATTTTTTACTAATAAACCTTGTACATTTTCAACTCTTCATCTTATGTGAAATATGCACCTCCTTTAAAGAACTCCCCTTCCTTACATATGTCATACTTTTAATATTGCTCATAATTTTTTACTAATAGACCTTGTACATTTTCAACTCTTCATCTTATGTGAAATATGCACCTCCTTTAAAGAAATCCTCTTCCTTACATATGTCATACTTTTAATATTGCTCATAATTTTTTACTAATAAACCTTGTACATTTTCAACTCTTCATCTTATGTGAGTATTTACTCATTTTTGGGTATCTTCTTTTTCAAATTGGATTTATCTCCTCCCTACACATGGATTGATGCTATTGGTCCATAGGAACCTTAATTGGACCATAATCCAAAAATTTCTGAAAATCTAGACCCTTAGACTAAGGTCCTTTATACACATTTCCAATTAATTCCAATTGCACATTGGAAGTTCTTTTTGAATTTCTCTTTCAGGGAAACTTATTTTAATAAGATGAGATAATTTTCTATCCAAAAATATTAAAAATCTGAATATTCTCTCTCTAGAATATTTTCTCTCTCTAGGTTAAAACAGTTAGAAACAAGTCTTTTATATTTCTGAAGAGGGATTGATTATAGAAGAAGATACTAGACATCAAAAAGGGGTTTGGGGGAGGAATCTTACATTCTACCCCACTTAAAAAAACGCGAGATGTCCTCATCTCGCAACTTGTGATAATTTCGCAAGATTCACGAATATGAGACTTAGAGAAAAATTTTAATCAAGATTAACCACCAAGATAAGTCTTAAAGAGAGCAAGATTCAAAATACGAACAAGATTTAAACTTTATTCATTCTCGGAACTTATACAGTAAGGATAGAGGAACTCTTTACACTTTCATAAGCCCGTCCATCATATGGTCACAAAAGCAGTCCTCACAAGCTGCACAAGTATAAGGTAACTCATCTATGGGAATGATTCTGTGGGTTATTGCTGCGCCTATCTCAGTGGTATGAGGTGTTCTAACAAAAGGACCTCTGAGAGGCAAGCCAAAAACGGGGTAAAGGCATATCTTCTCATGAGGAAGAAAACACGCCAGTAAGAAGACCCGCTCAGAAAACCCAGGATGTCTTGATCTCATGACGCAGTAGTATCGGGGACCCAAACCCAAAGCTTCAATAACCATGGCCAAGCGGACATTGTTACGGAAGTGCTGCTGACCCCAGGGTGTTACCCTAGTTATGTCTTGATAGGTCCGCCATTTGATCTGCGCTACAGAAGTTCCCAAGTGAGGGAAAAGTGAGCGCTCATACTGTTCTATAAAATCCTTCTTCACAGACTCACTTGCGTCTTGAAGGTGAGGAATCATTATGGATAAAACTAATTCTTGTTGCCAAGCCATGAAGGAGATTAGGAAGAAAGGAGATCGATGGGAGTAAGATTACTGTGAGCGACAAGTAAAAGTTACGACTTATATAAAGGAAGGAGCTAGCGTAACTTAGAAGCCAACGGTAGCTTGCCACTGAAGTTTTACCGTCTTTCCATGATTTGGGTTTGGCACAATTTTCTATAGAAGGCATTAAGAACTTTGAGATGAGGAGATAAAAGAAGCTCGTAAGATAAGTCACTTACTTTCTTTGAAGTCAGATAAGGCTCACAATATCTGGGGGATAACTTCTTAAACTCCCCAATAGATAAAGAACTTCTTTTGTGCCGTACTCGAATGAAGACCAAAACCTTTGGTATCCAAAACATCGATTTTCACTTCTGAACTCATTGTTCTGAATCCTTAAAACAGCGTGACTCCTGAGAAGTATTCTAGGGAAAGGGTCTTCCTTTTTTTAAACAGAATCTTTCTTTTATTTTTGAGAGGGAATAATTTTAAGATCAAAAAGGGAGATTCCTGTATGCCTCGAAGGCTGGGGAGGAATCTTACATTCTACCCCACTTAAAAAAGTGCGAGATGTCCTCATCTCGCCAAGTAGAGGACAACTCTTTTTCTTAAGATCCAATTTATTCTAGGGTTCCTTATATTCTGGTCAACCCAACAGAATACGGGGATAAATATCCCTTATATAGAACTCATCATTAAATAAATTCATTTCAGATCATATCATTCATATCTTTAACACGATAATGGTCCATCAGATCGAAATTTTTTCTTTCTGAACATTCCTCCACGGGAATTTCAGTCAAGCAAGTTTTCAATTTGTCATCCCTTAACTTGATATACCGAGTCAAGTGTTAACAGTAGTACTTTGACAGCACAATCCACTAATCTCATAGTGATTTGTTGAAATCATTATCATCATTTATCATTACAGGGACTCGTCCATTCATCCTCATTGCGGTTTTGCTCAAGTTATTATATTTCAACTAAATTTCAAAAATCATCATTTTTCAATCAGAATCCCAATCAATTCATCAGTTCCCAAACAGAATTAAAAATCATATCAACCACATTCAAATTCATCATCTGGATAGCATTAACGCTTATAATTTCAAGTCTTAGATTTACTCGTATATACTGTCAGTAAAGAGCTGCAGTTATACTCTCGGTATATACGGATAGTCACGGCCCTTGGAATTATAAGGTAAATACCATCATGTTTAGGCCTCAAGCAAGTCAAGGATTCTATATAATTGCGGTACTTCCATCTGAAGACCCAATTACCAAATTACGAATTTCAATTTGAATATCAAATTGTATGAATTATATCACACAATTACAACCTTTTTGTGTTTCTTGATAAATTTCTGACCTATTTGTCTTCTCAATTGATCTTTATTAACCAAATGCTCTGATACCAACTGTGAGATCCCCCTGTTCCCACCGAGCAACGGATTCGGGTACTAGCAGCGGAAGTAGCACTTCTCGCACGGGACAGGGGTCCCACATTCGGGGCCTCGTCCACGGATATCCGGACAAGAGACTAATCCGTCGGTTTTTCCAAAACCGAACCCGAAAAAAACTTCCCTTACCCGGAAAGCACGGGCGATTCCGCCAGGATAATTTTTTACTCTAACGTAGTCAAGATCATTACTGATCACGCTGATCCAACTGCACCTATAAAGATACTCGGTCGGATCAAGGAAGAAACTTGCACTTGGATCATTGGGATCAACGCTTTTTTCCCCATCAAGAGGCACAGCCGTTGATTCCTATCCATAGAACAATTACTATCCGGGACTTACTTCATCTATCGTAATAACAGAAATTGAGTCTCGGTTTACGGATCCATCAGTCCAGCCTAACCCCATCCGATCCCATGGGTTAGCCAACCGCCCAACCACTGTAGTGATGGGATCCAATTTGGAATTTGGTTAAGTTTTGTCCCGGGTACCAAGGAAGAGAGTTCCAAGGCCCCCTAGCCGGAAGTTCATGCAACATAAAATTAGGCACACCACTTACACACCCAATATGAAATTGCCTTTTTCTTATCATCAGCTAACTTTAAAACAATCCTTTAATGAAACCATAGTACCACTGATCACAATCTTCCAATTTATCCGGTTGATCCTTAAATTTCCCATCATTCCTTCATCAGAGTATCTATGGCATCATTGGCAACTAGAACGCTCACCACCTGTCCACTCAGAGGCCGTTTCCATAGTTCCTAGCCCATAATACTCGGCAATATAATCACTTATCAAGATGGACTCTCGTTGAAGATCAGCAAGATCAACCAACAGATCCATATAAAAGAGCCATGGACTCATCCGTTGAGGACCAGCAAGGTCAGTCAACCAGATCCATGCCCGGTTTCACAAAACAACTCTTACTCCTTGTTCCAATATCTTCCTCGACGCACGCGTGGGTATCCTAGGCGACCCAGAGCCCGAGCACCGTATGGTCAGCACCCTCTAGGATCCTTCGCAGGTGACCTAGCGCTTCACTCATAGGCCGCTTCCTTGGTCCCTCATCCACCGTACCGGAAGCTCACCATTTTAATCGAACCGAGGCTGGTCAAGACCTCGGTCGACCTTGCTACGCGAGACGTCCTCCATTGACTCTCCGTCAGTAGTTGCAACTTTATCAGTTAGGTCTCCACGACCTTAATCACAAGACGGTCAAAATGCTTCCCCAGCATTCTTGACATAAAACAGCCATTTACAAACAGCATTTACAAACAGTTTACAAATACAGTTTCTATATTAACTCTCATTTTTCCACATTATCCCTCATTAATCCACATTACTTATTCCACATTCCATGTATATGTGTACTCATCCAATCACCTCCTTTTCCATCTCTTCACTTCAGATTCCTTCACATCACATATCATATATTCACATCCATATCCACATCCATACATCCACATCCACATCCACATTCACATCCATACATCCACATCTACATGCTTATCTCCATTTTCACATCCTCATTTATACATCCACATCCCATATCCACATTCATACATACACATCCATATCCACATCCACATCCACATCCACATTCACATCCATGCATCCACATCTACATGCTTACCTCCATTTTCACATCCTCATTTATACATCCACATCCCATATCCACATTCATACATACACATCCATACATCCACATCTACATCCACATACATACATACATCCACATCCACATTCCACATTCACATCTATACATCCACATCCATTCACATCTATACATCCACATCTACATCCACATTTACATCTATGCATATACATCTTCATGCATATATCCATTTTCATGTTCATACATCCACACTCCCATCTCCATATCCACACATCCACATACATACATCCATTTTCACATTCCCATTTATATAACCCCATATACCTTCACATCTAATCTTTTACATCACATCCATTCTCGCCCTATCACAACCCATATACATCTTATCCTATCACATACACTTCTTACCTCATCCCCCCATACACATCTTAATTCATCTTATCACATCCTAACTTATTTCATAAGCATCTTATCACCTCTTATCACACCTCTTATCACATCCTATCACTTTCCATACGCATCTTATCAATTCTTATCACATCTCATACACCTCTTATCACATCTTATCACATTTCATATCTTTTAAAAAAAAAAAAAGAGAATTCTTTTATTTGATATAAGATTTCTCTACACATTTATTTATACATAAATTCCATTTAAGGAGACTAACACTTTCGAAATTAAAATCAATCTTTTATGCATCTTCTTATGCATGATTTCAATTTGGTAGGGAATTATACTTTTAGAATAAAAGAATTTCTCTTATGCATCTAAGTTAAGCATAAAATCCATTTATGAGGAAAATCATACTTTTAGTATAAAAAGAATATCTTTTATGCATACCTATATGCATGAAATCCAATATGATAAAAGTAACACTTTTGATATAAAAATTTTTCCTTTATGCATACTTCTATGCATGAAAATTAAAAATGATCAAAGTAACACTTTTGATATAAAAATTTTCCTTTATGCATACTATGCATGAAAATTAAAAATGATAAAAGTAACACTTTTGATATAAAAATTTTCTTTTATGCATACTTTTATGTATGAAATAAAAATGATAAAAGTAACACTTTTGATATAAAAATTTATCCATTATGCATACTTCTATGTATGAAAATAAAAATGGTAAAAATAACACTTTTGATATAAAAATTTATCCTTTATGCATACTTCTATGCATGAAAGTAAAAATGATAAAAGTAACACTTTTGATATAAAAATTTTCCTTTATGCATAATATTAAAATTCAATTTCTCCATGATTATAATGAAATTCTTTCAATTAATCTAGGATGATGATTCCTAGAATATGGTAGGAAGTCCTCTTTTTATGCTTTGAATGAAAATTCTTTATGCATAATTTTTATAAAAATTTTGCCATAGCTCCGCTGCTATGACTGATAAATCTCAATTTTTCTAAGGGATAAAGCTTATCATTAAGGAAATAATTAAAATGATCTCTAATTGGATCATTAATCTATAATGGATTGAATCATCAATATGCATAAACTAAAAGCATAGAAAAAAGCCATTAATTTGGCCTCAAGCATAGCTTAATCTTGGATTAAGAAAAAGCTTTATGAAAAGCTTGATTTGGATTGAGAATGGGTCATGAGTATGACCATTTCTTGAGTGAGAGAGAGAAATTACATAAAAACCATTAGAATTTAAACATAAATAAAAATTAACTTCAATAGCATTTATTAAATTATGTAACTCTTCACTACTATTCAAACTTCAATAGCATTTAAAAAAAACCATACCAATTAAACTTCTCAAGCTTGAGAGGGGTTGAGAAGAGAGAAACATTGAGAAATTATAGAAAGATGAATATTCACTAATTACCTTACAACTTGCTTGATTCTTTGTTCACGGTAGAGGCCCCCAACCAATCAATTGGTTAAGTATGTTGATGGAGCCACTAATGGGGATTGAAGAAAGAGGGAAGCTCCAAAAACTAGTGAATTATTAAATGAATTCACAGTTCTTGGCTTAGGTGGAGTAGAGTAACGATGCATAAACACTATATATTTTTCAACAAGGGTGAGGCTTCTATTTATAGGAAAAATTGAGCTCCTAACCAAACAAACTGATTCTAGAATTTTCTAAATCAGTTTGGTCAATATTTGACCATTTTTAGGTCAGTTAAGCTAACTTTTTGGAACTAGACTTGAATGAGGAGAGAGGAGAGATGAAATATCTCAATTTTTATGAGTTTAAAACTCATTCAAGCATGTGAAATATGCACCTCCTTTAAAGAACTCCCCTTCCTTACATATGTCATATTTTTAATATTGCTCATAGTTTTTTACTAATAAACCTTGTACATTTTCAACTCTTCATCTTATGTGAAATATGCACCTCCTTTAAAGAACTCCCCTTCCTTACATATGTCATACTTTTAATATTGCTCATAATTTTTTACTAATAAACCTTGTACATTTTCAACTCTTCATCTTATGTGAAATATGCACCTCCTTTAAAGAACTCCTCTTCCTTACATATGTCATACTTTTAATATTGATCATAATTTTTTACTAATAAACCTTGTACATTTTCAACTCTTCATCTTATGTGAAATATGCACCTCCTTTAAAGAACTCCCCTTCCTTACATATGTCATACTTTTAATATTGCTCATAATTTTTTACTAATAAACCTTGTACATTTTCAACTCTTCATCTTATGTGAAATATGCACCTCCTTTAAAGAACTCCCCTTCCTTACATATGTCATACTTTTAATATTGCTCATAATTTTTTACTAATAAACCTTGTACATTTTCAACTCTTCATCTTATGTGAAATATGCACCTCCTTTAAAGAAATCCTCTTCCTTACATATGTCATACTTTTAATATTGCTCATAATTTTTTACTAATAAACCTTGTACATTTTCAACTCTTCATCTTATGTGAGTATTTACTCATTTTTGGGTATCTTCTTTTTCAAATTGGATTTATCTCCTCCCTACACATGGATTGATGCTATTGGTCCATAGGAACCTTAATTGGACCATAATCCAAAAATTTCTGAAAATCTAGACCCTTAGACTAAGGTCCTTTATACACATTTCCAATTAATTCCAATTGCACATTGGAAGTTCTTTTTGAATTTCTCTTTCAGGGAAACTTATTTTAATAAGATGAGATAATTTTCTATCCAAAAATATTAAAAATCTGAATATTCTCTCTCTAGAATATTTTCTCTCTCTAGGTTAAAACAGTTAGAAACAAGTCTTTTATATTTCTGAAGAGGGATTGATTATAGAAGAAGATACTAGACATCAAAAAGGGATTTGGGGGAGGAATCTTACATTCTACCCCACTTAAAAAAACGCGAGATGTCCTCATCTCGCAACTTGTGATAATTTCGCAAGATTCACGAATATGAGACTTAGAGAAAAATTTTAATCAAGATTAACCACCAAGATAAGTCTTAAAGAGAGCAAGATTCAAAATACGAACAAGATTTAAACTTTATTCATTCTCGGAACTTATACAGTAAGGATAGAGGAACTCTTTACACTTTCATAAGCCCGTCCATCATATGGTCACAAAAGCAGTCCTCACAAGCTGCACAAGTATAAGGTAACTCATCTATGGGAATGATTCTGTGGGTTATTGCTGCGCCTATCTCAGTGGTATGAGGTGTTCTAACAAAAGGACCTCTGAGAGGCAAGCCAAAAACGGGGTAAAGGCATATCTTCTCATGAGGAAGAAAACACGCCAGTAAGAAGACCCGCTCAGAAAACCCAGGATGTCTTGATCTCATGACGCAGTAGTATCGGGGACCCAAACCCAAAGCTTCAATAACCATGGCCAAGCGGACATTGTTACGGAAGTGCTGCTGACCCCAGGGTGTTACCCTAGTTATGTCTTGATAGGTCCGCCATTTGATCTGCGCTACAGAAGTTCCCAAGTGAGGGAAAAGTGAGCGCTCATACTGTTCTATAAAATCCTTCTTCACAGACTCACTTGCGTCTTGAAGGTGAGGAATCATTATGGATAAAACTAATTCTTGTTGCCAAGCCATGAAGGAGATTAGGAAGAAAGGAGATCGATGGGAGTAAGATTACTGTGAGCGACAAGTAAAAGTTACGACTTATATAAAGGAAGGAGCTAGCGTAACTTAGAAGCCAACGGTAGCTTGCCACTGAAGTTTTACCGTCTTTCCATGATTTGGGTTTGGCACAATTTTCTATAGAAGGCATTAAGAACTTTGAGATGAGGAGATAAAAGAAGCTCGTAAGATAAGTCACTTACTTTCTTTGAAGTCAGATAAGGCTCACAATATCTGGGGGATAACTTCTTAAACTCCCCAATAGATAAAGAACTTCTTTTGTGCCGTACTCGAATGAAGACCAAAACCTTTGGTATCCAAAACACCGATTTTCACTTCTGAACTCATTGTTCTGAATCCTTAAAACAGCGTGACTCCTGAGAAGTATTCTAGGGAAAGGGTCTTCCTTTTTTTAAACAGAATCTTTCTTTTATTTTTGAGAGGGAATAATTTTAAGATCAAAAAGGGAGATTCCTGTATGCCTCGAAGGCTGGGGAGGAATCTTACATTCTACCCCACTTAAAAAAGTGCGAGATGTCCTCATCTCGCCAAGTAGAGGACAACTCTTTTTCTTAAGATCCAATTTATTCTAGGGTTCCTTATATTCTGGTCAACCCAACAGAATACGGGGATAAATATCCCTTATATAGAACTCATCATTAAATAAATTCATTTCAGATCATATCATTCATATCTTTAACACGATAATGGTCCATCAGATCGAAATTTTTTCTTTCTGAACATTCCTCCACGGGAATTTCAGTCAAGCAAGTTTTCAATTTGTCATCCCTTAACTTGATATACCGAGTCAAGTGTTAACAGTAGTACTTTGACAGCACAATCCACTAATCTCATAGTGATTTGTTGAAATCATTATCATCATTTATCATTACAGGGACTCGTCCATTCATCCTCATTGCGGTTTTGCTCAAGTTATTATATTTCAACTAAATTTCAAAAATCATCATTTTTCAATCAGAATCCCAATCAATTCATCAGTTCCCAAACAGAATTAAAAATCATATCAACCACATTCAAATTCATCATCTGGATAGCATTAACGCTTATAATTTCAAGTCTTAGATTTACTCGTATATACTGTCAGTAAAGAGCTGCAGTTATACTCTCGGTATATACGGATAGTCACGGCCCTTGGAATTATAAGGTAAATACCATCATGTTTAGGCCTCAAGCAAGTCAAGGATTCTATATAATTGCGGTACTTCCATCTGAAGACCCAATTACCAAATTACGAATTTCAATTTGAATATCAAATTGTATGAATTATATCACACAATTACAACCTTTTTGTGTTTCTTGATAAATTTCTGACCTATTTGTCTTCTCAATTGATCTTTATTAACCAAATGCTCTGATACCAACTGTGAGATCCCCCTGTTCCCACCGAGCAACGGATTCGGGTACTAGCAGCGGAAGTAGCACTTCTCGCACGGGACAGGGGTCCCACATTCGGGGCCTCGTCCACGGATATCCGGACAAGAGACTAATCCGTCGGTTTTTCCAAAACCGAACCCGAAAAAAACTTCCCTTACCCGGAAAGCACGGGCGATTCCGCCAGGATAATTTTTTACTCTAACGTAGTCAAGATCATTACTGATCACGCTGATCCAACTGCACCTATAAAGATACTCGGTCGGATCAAGGAAGAAACTTGCACTTGGATCATTGGGATCAACGCTTTTTTCCCCATCAAGAGGCACAGCTGTTGATTCCTATCCATAGAACAATTACTATCCGGGACTTACTTCATCTATCGTAATAACAGAAATTGAGTCTCGGTTTACGGATCCATCAGTCCAGCCTAACCCCATCCGATCCCATGGGTTAGCCAACCGCCCAACCACTGTAGTGATGGGATCCAATTTGGAATTTGGTTAAGTTTTGTCCCGGGTACCAAGGAAGAGAGTTCCAAGGCCCCCTAGCCGGAAGTTCATGCAACATAAAATTAGGCACACCACTTACACACCCAATATGAAATTGCCTTTTTCTTATCATCAGCTAACTTTAAAACAATCCTTTAATGAAACCATAGTACCACTGATCACAATCTTCCAATTTATCCGGTTGATCCTCAAATTTCCCATCATTCCTTCATCAGAGTATCTATGGCATCATTGGCAACTAGAACGCTCACCACCTGTCCACTCAGAGGCCGTTTCCATAGTTCCTAGCCCATAATACTCGGCAATATAATCACTTATCAAGATGGACTCTCGTTGAAGATCAGCAAGATCAACCAACAGATCCATATAAAAGAGCCATGGACTCATCCGTTGAGGACCAGCAAGGTCAGTCAACCAGATCCATGCCCGGTTTCACAAAACAACTCTTACTCCTTGTTCCAATATCTTCCTCGACGCACGCGTGGGTATCCTAGGCGACCCAGAGCCCGAGCACCGTATGGTCAGCACCCTCTAGGATCCTTCGCAGGTGACCTAGCGCTTCACTCATAGGCCGCTTCCTTGGTCCCTCATCCACCGTACCGGAAGCTCACCATTTTAATCGAACCGAGGCTGGTCAAGACCTCGGTCGACCTTGCTACGCGAGACGTCCTCCATTGACTCTCCGTCAGCAGTTGCAACTTTATCAGTTAGGTCTCCACGACCTTAATCACAAGACGGTCAAAATGCTTCCCCAGCATTCTTGACATAAAACAGCCATTTACAAACAGCATTTACAAACAGTTTACAAATACAGTTTCTATATTAACTCTCATTTTTCCACATTATCCCTCATTAATCCACATTACTTATTCCACATTCCATGTATATGTGTACTCATCCAATCACCTCCTTTTCCATCTCTTCACTTCAGATTCCTTCACATCACATATCATATATTCACATCCATATCCACATCCATACATCCACATCCACATCCACATTCACATCCATACATCCACATCTACATGCTTATCTCCATTTTCACATCCTCATTTATACATCCACATCCCATATCCACATTCATACATACACATCCATATCCACATCCACATCCACATCCACATTCACATCCATGCATCCACATCTACATGCTTACCTCCATTTTCACATCCTCATTTATACATCCACATCCCATATCCACATTCATACATACACATCCATACATCCACATCTACATCCACATACATACATACATCCACATCCACATTCCACATTCACATCTATACATCCACATCTACATTCACATTCACATACATCCACATCCACATTCCCATACATCCACATCTATACATCCACATTCCACATTCACATCTACATTCACATTCACATACATGCATCCACATCTACATGCTTACCTCCATTTTCACATCCTCATTTATACATCCACATCCCATATCCACATTCATACATACACATCCATACATCCACATCTACATCCACATACATACATACATCCACATCCACATTCCACATTCACATCTATACATCCACATCTACATTCACATTCACATACATCCACATCCACATTCCCATACATCCACATCTATACATCCACATTCCACATTCACATCTACATTCACATTCACATACATCCACATCTACATTCACATTCACATACATCCACATCCCCATTCCCATTCACATCTATACATCCACATCTACATCCACATACATACATACATCCACATCCACATTCCACATTCACATCTATACATCCACATCTACATCCACATTCACATACATCCACATCCACATTTCCATTCACATCTATACATCCACATCCTTCACATCTATACATCCACATCTACATCCACATTTACATCTATGCATATACATCTTCATGCATATATCCATTTTCATGTTCATACATCCACACTCCCATCTCCATATCCACACATCCACATACATACATCCATTTTCACATTCCCATTTATATAACCCCATATACCTTCATATCTAATCTTTTACATCACATCCATTCTCGCCCTATCACAACCCATATACATCTTATCCTATCACATACACTTCTTACCTCATCCCCCCATACACATCTTAATTCATCTTATCACATCCTAACTTATTTCATAAGCATCTTATCACCTCTTATCACACCTCTTATCACATCCTATCACTTTCCATACGCATCTTATCAATTCTTATCACATCTCATACACCTCTTATCACATCTTATCACATTTCATATCTTTAAAAAAAAAAAAAAAGAGAATTCTTTTATTTGATATAAGATTTCTCTACACATTTATTTATACATAAATTCCATTTAAGGAGACTAACACTTTCGAAATTAAAATCAATCTTTTATGCATCTTCTTATGCATGATTTCAATTTGGTAGGGAATTCTCTTATGCATCTAAGTTAAGCATAAAATCCATTTATGAGGAAAATCATACTTTTAGTATAAAAAGAATATCTTTTATGCATACCTATATGCATGAAATCCAATATGATAAAAGTAACACTTTTGATATAAAAATTTTTCCTTTATGCATACTTCTATGCATGAAAATTAAAAATGATCAAAGTAACACTTTTGATATAAAAATTTTCCTTTATGCATACTTCTATGCATGAAAATTAAAAATGATAAAAGTAACACTTTTGATATAAAAATTTTCTTTTATGCATACTTTTATGTATGAAATAAAAATGATAAAAGTAACACTTTTGATATAAAAATTTATCCATTATGCATACTTCTATGTATGAAAATAAAAATGGTAAAAATAACACTTTTGATATAAAAATTTATCCTTTATGCATACTTCTATGCATGAAAGTAAAAATGATAAAAGTAACACTTTTGATATAAAAATTTTCCTTTATGCATAATATTAAAATTCAATTTCTCCATGATTATAATGAAATTCTTTCAATTAATCTAGGATGATGATTCCTAGAATATGGTAGGAAGTCCTCTTTTTATGCTTTGAATGAAAATTCTTTATGCATAATTTTTATAAAAATTTTGCCATAGCTCCGCTGCTATGACTGATAAATCTCAATTTTTCTAAGGGATAAAGCTTATCATTAAGGAAATAATTAAAATGATCTCTAATTGGATCATTAATCTATAATGGATTGAATCATCAATATGCATAAACTAAAAGCATAGAAAAAAGCCATTAATTTGGCCTCAAGCATAGCTTAATCTTGGATTAAGAAAAAGCTTTATGAAAAGCTTGATTTGGATTGAGAATGGGTCATGAGTATGACCATTTCTTGAGTGAGAGAGAGAAATTACATAAAAACCATTAGAATTTAAACATAAATAAAAATTAACTTCAATAGCATTTATTAAATTATGTAACTCTTCACTACTATTCAAACTTCAATAGCATTTAAAAAAAACCATACCAATTAAACTTCTCAAGCTTGAGAGGGGTTGAGAAGAGAGAAACATTGAGAAATTATAGAAAGATGAATATTCACTAATTACCTTACAACTTGCTTGATTCTTTGTTCACGGTAGAGGCCCCCAACCAATCAATTGGTTAAGTATGTTGATGGAGCCACTAATGGGGATTGAAGAAAGAGGGAAGCTCCAAAAACTAGTGAATTATTAAATGAATTCACAGTTCTTGGCTTAGGTGGAGTAGAGTAACGATGCATAAACACTATATATTTTTCAACAAGGGTGAGGCTTCTATTTATAGGAAAAATTGAGCTCCTAACCAAACAAACTGATTCTAGAATTTTCTAAATCAGTTTGGTCAATATTTGACCATTTTTAGGTCAGTTAAGCTAACTTTTTGGAACTAGACTTGAATGAGGAGAGAGGAGAGATGAAATATCTCAATTTTTATGAGTTTAAAACTCATTCAAGCATGTGAAATATGCACCTCCTTTAAAGAACTCCCCTTCCTTACATATGTCATATTTTTAATATTGCTCATAGTTTTTTACTAATAAACCTTGTACATTTTCAACTCTTCATCTTATGTGAAATATGCACCTCCTTTAAAGAACTCCCCTTCCTTACATATGTCATACTTTTAATATTGCTCATAATTTTTAACTAATAAACCTTGTACATTTTCAACTCTTCATCTTATGTGAAATATGCACCTCCTTTAAAGAACTCCTCTTCCTTACATATGTCATACTTTTAATATTGATCATAATTTTTTACTAATAAACCTTGTACATTTTCAACTCTTCATCTTATGTGAAATATGCACCTCCTTTAAAGAACTCCCCTTCCTTACATATGTCATACTTTTAATATTGCTCATAATTTTTTACTAATAAACCTTGTACATTTTCAACTCTTCATCTTATGTGAAATATGCACCTCCTTTAAAGAACTCCCCTTCCTTACATATGTCATACTTTTAATATTGCTCATAATTTTTTACTAATAAACCTTGTACATTTTCAACTCTTCATCTTATGTGAAATATGCACCTCCTTTAAAGAAATCCTCTTCCTTACATATGTCATACTTTTAATATTGCTCATAATTTTTTACTAATAAACCTTGTACATTTTCAACTCTTCATCTTATGTGAGTATTTACTCATTTTTGGGTATCTTCTTTTTCAAATTGGATTTATCTCCTCCCTACACATGGATTGATGCTATTGGTCCATAGGAACCTTAATTGGACCATAATCCAAAAATTTCTGAAAATCTAGACCCTTAGACTAAGGTCCTTTATACACATTTCCAATTAATTCCAATTGCACATTGGAAGTTCTTTTTGAATTTCTCTTTCAGGGAAACTTATTTTAATAAGATGAGATAATTTTCTATCCAAAAATATTAAAAATCTGAATATTCTCTCTCTAGAATATTTTCTCTCTCTAGGTTAAAACAGTTAGAAACAAGTCTTTTATATTTCTGAAGAGGGATTGATTATAGAAGAAGATACTAGACATCAAAAAGGGGTTTGGGGGAGGAATCTTACATTCTACCCCACTTAAAAAAACGCGAGATGTCCTCATCTCGCAACTTGTGATAATTTCGCAAGATTCACGAATATGAGACTTAGAGAAAAATTTTAATCAAGATTAACCACCAAGATAAGTCTTAAAGAGAGCAAGATTCAAAATACGAACAAGATTTAAACTTTATTCATTCTCGGAACTTATACAGTAAGGATAGAGGAACTCTTTACACTTTCATAAGCCCGTCCATCATATGGTCACAAAAGCAGTCCTCACAAGCTGCACAAGTATAAGGTAACTCATCTATGGGAATGATTCTGTGGGTTATTGCTGCGCCTATCTCAGTGGTATGAGGTGTTCTAACAAAAGGACCTCTGAGAGGCAAGCCAAAAACGGGGTAAAGGCATATCTTCTCATGAGGAAGAAAACACGCCAGTAAGAAGACCCGCTCAGAAAACCCAGGATGTCTTGATCTCATGACGCAGTAGTATCGGGGACCCAAACCCAAAGCTTCAATAACCATGGCCAAGCGGACATTGTTACGGAAGTGCTGCTGACCCCAGGGTGTTACCCTAGTTATGTCTTGATAGGTCCGCCATTTGATCTGCGCTACAGAAGTTCCCAAGTGAGGGAAAAGTGAGCGCTCATACTGTTCTATAAAATCCTTCTTCACAGACTCACTTGCGTCTTGAAGGTGAGGAATCATTATGGATAAAACTAATTCTTGTTGCCAAGCCATGAAGGAGATTAGGAAGAAAGGAGATCGATGGGAGTAAGATTACTGTGAGCGACAAGTAAAAGTTACGACTTATATAAAGGAAGGAGCTAGCGTAACTTAGAAGCCAACGGTAGCTTGCCACTGAAGTTTTACCGTCTTTCCATGATTTGGGTTTGGCACAATTTTCTATAGAAGGCATTAAGAACTTTGAGATGAGGAGATAAAAGAAGCTTGTAAGATAAGTCACTTACTTTCTTTGAAGTCAGATAAGGCTCACAATATCTGGGGGATAACTTCTTAAACTCCCCAATAGATAAAGAACTTCTTTTGTGCCGTACTCGAATGAAGACCAAAACCTTTGGTATCCAAAACATCGATTTTCACTTCTGAACTCATTGTTCTGAATCCTTAAAACAGCGTGACTCCTGAGAAGTATTCTAGGGAAAGGGTCTTCCTTTTTTTAAACAGAATCTTTCTTTTATTTTTGAGAGGGAATAATTTTAAGATCAAAAAGGGAGATTCCTGTATGCCTCGAAGGCTGGGGAGGAATCTTACATTCTACCCCACTTAAAAAAGTGCGAGATGTCCTCATCTCGCCAAGTAGAGGACAACTCTTTTTCTTAAGATCCAATTTATTCTAGGGTTCCTTATATTCTGGTCAACCCAACAGAATACGGGGATAAATATCCCTTATATAGAACTCATCATTAAATAAATTCATTTCAGATCATATCATTCATATCTTTAACACGATAATGGTCCATCAGATCGAAATTTTTTCTTTCTGAACATTCCTCCACGGGAATTTCAGTCAAGCAAGTTTTCAATTTGTCATCCCTTAACTTGATATACCGAGTCAAGTGTTAACAGTAGTACTTTGACAGCACAATCCACTAATCTCATAGTGATTTGTTGAAATCATTATCATCATTTATCATTACAGGGACTCGTCCATTCATCCTCATTGCGGTTTTGCTCAAGTTATTATATTTCAACTAAATTTCAAAAATCATCATTTTTCAATCAGAATCCCAATCAATTCATCAGTTCCCAAACAGAATTAAAAATCATATCAACCACATTCAAATTCATCATCTGGATAGCATTAACGCTTATAATTTCAAGTCTTAGATTTACTCGTATATACTGTCAGTAAAGAGCTGCAGTTATACTCTCGGTATATACGGATAGTCACGGCCCTTGGAATTATAAGGTAAATACCATCATGTTTAGGCCTCAAGCAAGTCAAGGATTCTATATAATTGCGGTACTTCCATCTGAAGACCCAATTACCAAATTACGAATTTCAATTTGAATATCAAATTGTATGAATTATATCACACAATTACAACCTTTTTGTGTTTCTTGATAAATTTCTGACCTATTTGTCTTCTCAATTGATCTTTATTAACCAAATGCTCTGATACCAACTGTGAGATCCCCCTGTTCCCACCGAGCAACGGATTCGGGTACTAGCAGCGGAAGTAGCACTTCTCGCACGGGACAGGGGTCCCACATTCGGGGCCTCGTCCACGGATATCCGGACAAGAGACTAATCCGTCGGTTTTTCCAAAACCGAACCCGAAAAAAACTTCCCTTACCCGGAAAGCACGGGCGATTCCGCCAGGATAATTTTTTACTCTAACGTAGTCAAGATCATTACTGATCACGCTGATCCAACTGCACCTATAAAGATACTCGGTCGGATCAAGGAAGAAACTTGCACTTGGATCATTGGGATCAACGCTTTTTTCCCCATCAAGAGGCACAGCCGTTGATTCCTATCCATAGAACAATTACTATCCGGGACTTACTTCATCTATCGTAATAACAGAAATTGAGTCTCGGTTTACGGATCCATCAGTCCAGCCTAACCCCATCCGATCCCATGGGTTAGCCAACCGCCCAACCACTGTAGTGATGGGATCCAATTTGGAATTTGGTTAAGTTTTGTCCCGGGTACCAAGGAAGAGAGTTCCAAGGCCCCCTAGCCGGAAGTTCATGCAACATAAAATTAGGCACACCACTTACACACCCAATATGAAATTGCCTTTTTCTTATCATCAGCTAACTTTAAAACAATCCTTTAATGAAACCATAGTACCACTGATCACAATCTTCCAATTTATCCGGTTGATCCTCAAATTTCCCATCATTCCTTCATCAGAGTATCTATGGCATCATTGGCAACTAGAACGCTCACCACCTGTCCACTCAGAGGCCGTTTCCATAGTTCCTAGCCCATAATACTCGGCAATATAATCACTTATCAAGATGGACTCTCGTTGAAGATCAGCAAGATCAACCAACAGATCCATATAAAAGAGCCATGGACTCATCCGTTGAGGACCAGCAAGGTCAGTCAACCAGATCCATGCCCGGTTTCACAAAACAACTCTTACTCCTTGTTCCAATATCTTCCTCGACGCACGCGTGGGTATCCTAGGCGACCCAGAGCCCGAGCACCGTATGGTCAGCACCCTCTAGGATCCTTCGCAGGTGACCTAGCGCTTCACTCATAGGCCGCTTCCTTGGTCCCTCATCCACCGTACCGGAAGCTCACCATTTTAATCGAACCGAGGCTGGTCAAGACCTCGGTCGACCTTGCTACGCGAGACGTCCTCCATTGACTCTCCGTCAGTAGTTGCAACTTTATCAGTTAGGTCTCCACGACCTTAATCACAAGACGGTCAAAATGCTTCCCCAGCATTCTTGACATAAAACAGCCATTTACAAACAGCATTTACAAACAGTTTACAAATACAGTTTCTATATTAACTCTCATTTTTCCACATTATCCCTCATTAATCCACATTACTTATTCCACATTCCATGTATATGTGTACTCATCCAATCACCTCCTTTTCCATCTCTTCACTTCAGATTCCTTCACATCACATATCATATATTCACATCCATATCCACATCCATACATCCACATCCACATCCACATTCACATCCATACATCCACATCTACATGCTTATCTCCATTTTCACATCCTCATTTATACATCCACATCCCATATCCACATTCATACATACACATCCATATCCACATCCACATCCACATCCACATTCACATCCATGCATCCACATCTACATGCTTACCTCCATTTTCACATCCTCATTTATACATCCACATCCCATATCCACATTCATACATACACATCCATACATCCACATCTACATCCACATACATACATACATCCACATCCACATTCCACATTCACATCTATACATCCACATCCATTCACATCTATACATCCACATCTACATCCACATTTACATCTATGCATATACATCTTCATGCATATATCCATTTTCATGTTCATACATCCACACTCCCATCTCCATATCCACACATCCACATACATACATCCATTTTCACATTCCCATTTATATAACCCCATATACCTTCACATCTAATCTTTTACATCACATCCATTCTCGCCCTATCACAACCCATATACATCTTATCCTATCACATACACTTCTTACCTCATCCCCCCATACACATCTTAATTCATCTTATCACATCCTAACTTATTTCATAAGCATCTTATCACCTCTTATCACACCTCTTATCACATCCTATCACTTTCCATACGCATCTTATCAATTCTTATCACATCTCATACACCTCTTATCACATCTTATCACATTTCATATCTTTTTTTTTAAAAAAAAGAGAATTCTTTTATTTGATATAAGATTTCTCTACACATTTATTTATACATAAATTCCATTTAAGGAGACTAACACTTTCGAAATTAAAATCAATCTTTTATGCATCTTCTTATGCATGATTTCAATTTGGTAGGGAATTATACTTTTAGAATAAAAGAATTTCTCTTATGCATCTAAGTTAAGCATAAAATCCATTTATGAGGAAAATCATACTTTTAGTATAAAAAGAATATCTTTTATGCATACCTATATGCATGAAATCCAATATGATAAAAGTAACACTTTTGATATAAAAATTTTTCCTTTATGCATACTTCTATGCATGAAAATTAAAAATGATCAAAGTAACACTTTTGATATAAAAATTTTCCTTTATGCATACTATGCATGAAAATTAAAAATGATAAAAGTAACACTTTTGATATAAAAATTTTCTTTTATGCATACTTTTATGTATGAAATAAAAATGATAAAAGTAACACTTTTGATATAAAAATTTATCCATTATGCATACTTCTATGTATGAAAATAAAAATGGTAAAAATAACACTTTTGATATAAAAATTTATCCTTTATGCATACTTCTATGCATGAAAGTAAAAATGATAAAAGTAACACTTTTGATATAAAAATTTTCCTTTATGCATAATATTAAAATTCAATTTCTCCATGATTATAATGAAATTCTTTCAATTAATCTAGGATGATGATTCCTAGAATATGGTAGGAAGTCCTCTTTTTATGCTTTGAATGAAAATTCTTTATGCATAATTTTTATAAAAATTTTGCCATAGCTCCGCTGCTATGACTGATAAATCTCAATTTTTCTAAGGGATAAAGCTTATCATTAAGAAAATAATTAAAATGATCTCTAATTGGATCATTAATCTATAATGGATTGAATCATCAATATGCATAAACTAAAAGCATAGAAAAAAGCCATTAATTTGGCCTCAAGCATAGCTTAATCTTGGATTAAGAAAAAGCTTTATGAAAAGCTTGATTTGGATTGAGAATGGGTCATGAGTATGACCATTTCTTGAGTGAGAGAGAGAAATTACATAAAAACCATTAGAATTTAAACATAAATAAAAATTAACTTCAATAGCATTTATTAAATTATGTAACTCTTCACTACTATTCAAACTTCAATAGCATTTAAAAAAAACCATACCAATTAAACTTCTCAAGCTTGAGAGGGGTTGAGAAGAGAGAAACATTGAGAAATTATAGAAAGATGAATATTCACTAATTACCTTACAACTTGCTTGATTCTTTGTTCACGGTAGAGGCCCCCAACCAATCAATTGGTTAAGTATGTTGATGGAGCCACTAATGGGGATTGAAGAAAGAGGGAAGCTCCAAAAACTAGTGAATTATTAAATGAATTCACAGTTCTTGGCTTAGGTGGAGTAGAGTAACGATGCATAAACACTATATATTTTTCAACAAGGGTGAGGCTTCTATTTATAGGAAAAATTGAGCTCCTAACCAAACAAACTGATTCTAGAATTTTCTAAATCAGTTTGGTCAATATTTGACCATTTTTAGGTCAGTTAAGCTAACTTTTTGGAACTAGACTTGAATGAGGAGAGAGGAGAGATGAAATATCTCAATTTTTATGAGTTTAAAACTCATTCAAGCATGTGAAATATGCACCTCCTTTAAAGAACTCCCCTTCCTTACATATGTCATATTTTTAATATTGCTCATAGTTTTTTACTAATAAACCTTGTACATTTTCAACTCTTCATCTTATGTGAAATATGCACCTCCTTTAAAGAACTCCCCTTCCTTACATATGTCATACTTTTAATATTGCTCATAATTTTTTACTAATAAACCTTGTACATTTTCAACTCTTCATCTTATGTGAAATATGCACCTCCTTTAAAGAACTCCTCTTCCTTACATATGTCATACTTTTAATATTGATCATAATTTTTTACTAATAAACCTTGTACATTTTCAACTCTTCATCTTATGTGAAATATGCACCTCCTTTAAAGAACTCCCCTTCCTTACATATGTCATACTTTTAATATTGCTCATAATTTTTTACTAATAAACCTTGTACATTTTCAACTCTTCATCTTATGTGAAATATGCACCTCCTTTAAAGAACTCCCCTTCCTTACATATGTCATACTTTTAATATTGCTCATAATTTTTTACTAATAAACCTTGTACATTTTCAACTCTTCATCTTATGTGAAATATGCACCTCCTTTAAAGAACTCCCCTTCCTTACATATGTCATACTTTTAATATTGCTCATAATTTTTTACTAATAAACCTTGTACATTTTCAACTCTTCATCTTATGTGAGTATTTACTCATTTTTGGGTATCTTCTTTTTCAAATTGGATTTATCTCCTCCCTACACATGGATTGATGCTATTGGTCCATAGGAACCTTAATTGGACCATAATCCAAAAATTTCTGAAAATCTAGACCCTTAGACTAAGGTCCTTTATACACATTTCCAATTAATTCCAATTGCACATTGGAAGTTCTTTTTGAATTTCTCTTTCAGGGAAACTTATTTTAATAAGATGAGATAATTTTCTATCCAAAAATATTAAAAATCTGAATATTCTCTCTCTAGAATATTTTCTCTCTCTAGGTTAAAACAGTTAGAAACAAGTCTTTTATATTTCTGAAGAGGGATTGATTATAGAAGAAGATACTAGACATCAAAAAGGGGTTTGGGGGAGGAATCTTACATTCTACCCCACTTAAAAAAACGCGAGATGTCCTCATCTCGCAACTTGTGATAATTTCGCAAGATTCACGAATATGAGACTTAGAGAAAAATTTTAATCAAGATTAACCACCAAGATAAGTCTTAAAGAGAGCAAGATTCAAAATACGAACAAGATTTAAACTTTATTCATTCTCGGAACTTATACAGTAAGGATAGAGGAACTCTTTACACTTTCATAAGCCCGTCCATCATATGGTCACAAAAGCAGTCCTCACAAGCTGCACAAGTATAAGGTAACTCATCTATGGGAATGATTCTGTGGGTTATTGCTGCGCCTATCTCAGTGGTATGAGGTGTTCTAACAAAAGGACCTCTGAGAGGCAAGCCAAAAACGGGGTAAAGGCATATCTTCTCATGAGGAAGAAAACACGCCAGTAAGAAGACCCGCTCAGAAAACCCAGGATGTCTTGATCTCATGACGCAGTAGTATCGGGGACCCAAACCCAAAGCTTCAATAACCATGGCCAAGCGGACATTGTTACGGAAGTGCTGCTGACCCCAGGGTGTTACCCTAGTTATGTCTTGATAGGTCCGCCATTTGATCTGCGCTACAGAAGTTCCCAAGTGAGGGAAAAGTGAGCGCTCATACTGTTCTATAAAATCCTTCTTCACAGACTCACTTGCGTCTTGAAGGTGAGGAATCATTATGGATAAAACTAATTCTTGTTGCCAAGCCATGAAGGAGATTAGGAAGAAAGGAGATCGATGGGAGTAAGATTACTGTGAGCGACAAGTAAAAGTTACGACTTATATAAAGGAAGGAGCTAGCGTAACTTAGAAGCCAACGGTAGCTTGCCACTGAAGTTTTACCGTCTTTCCATGATTTGGGTTTGGCACAATTTTCTATAGAAGGCATTAAGAACTTTGAGATGAGGAGATAAAAGAAGCTCGTAAGATAAGTCACTTACTTTCTTTGAAGTCAGATAAGGCTCACAATATCTGGGGGATAACTTCTTAAACTCCCCAATAGATAAAGAACTTCTTTTGTGCCGTACTCGAATGAAGACCAAAACCTTTGGTATCCAAAACACCGATTTTCACTTCTGAACTCATTGTTCTGAATCCTTAAAACAGCGTGACTCCTGAGAAGTATTCTAGGGAAAGGGTCTTCCTTTTTTTAAACAGAATCTTTCTTTTATTTTTGAGAGGGAATAATTTTAAGATCAAAAAGGGAGATTCCTGTATGCCTCGAAGGCTGGGGAGGAATCTTACATTCTACCCCACTTAAAAAAGTGCGAGATGTCCTCATCTCGCCAAGTAGAGGACAACTCTTTTTCTTAAGATCCAATTTATTCTAGGGTTCCTTATATTCTGGTCAACCCAACAGAATACGGGGATAAATATCCCTTATATAGAACTCATCATTAAATAAATTCATTTCAGATCATATCATTCATATCTTTAACACGATAATGGTCCATCAGATCGAAATTTTTTCTTTCTGAACATTCCTCCACGGGAATTTCAGTCAAGCAAGTTTTCAATTTGTCATCCCTTAACTTGATATACCGAGTCAAGTGTTAACAGTAGTACTTTGACAGCACAATCCACTAATCTCATAGTGATTTGTTGAAATCATTATCATCATTTATCATTACAGGGACTCGTCCATTCATCCTCATTGCGGTTTTGCTCAAGTTATTATATTTCAACTAAATTTCAAAAATCATCATTTTTCAATCAGAATCCCAATCAATTCATCAGTTCCCAAACAGAATTAAAAATCATATCAACCACATTCAAATTCATCATCTGGATAGCATTAACGCTTATAATTTCAAGTCTTAGATTTACTCGTATATACTGTCAGTAAAGAGCTGCAGTTATACTCTCGGTATATACGGATAGTCACGGCCCTTGGAATTATAAGGTAAATACCATCATGTTTAGGCCTCAAGCAAGTCAAGGATTCTATATAATTGCGGTACTTCCATCTGAAGACCCAATTACCAAATTACGAATTTCAATTTGAATATCAAATTGTATGAATTATATCACACAATTACAACCTTTTTGTGTTTCTTGATAAATTTCTGACCTATTTGTCTTCTCAATTGATCTTTATTAACCAAATGCTCTGATACCAACTGTGAGATCCCCCTGTTCCCACCGAGCAACGGATTCGGGTACTAGCAGCGGAAGTAGCACTTCTCGCACGGGACAGGGGTCCCACATTCGGGGCCTCGTCCACGGATATCCGGACAAGAGACTAATCCGTCGGTTTTTCCAAAACCGAACCCGAAAAAAACTTCCCTTACCCGGAAAGCACGGGCGATTCCGCCAGGATAATTTTTTACTCTAACGTAGTCAAGATCATTACTGATCACGCTGATCCAACTGCACCTATAAAGATACTCGGTCGGATCAAGGAAGAAACTTGCACTTGGATCATTGGGATCAACGCTTTTTTCCCCATCAAGAGGCACAGCCGTTGATTCCTATCCATAGAACAATTACTATCCGGGACTTACTTCATCTATCGTAATAACAGAAATTGAGTCTCGGTTTACGGATCCATCAGTCCAGCCTAACCCCATCCGATCCCATGGGTTAGCCAACCGCCCAACCACTGTAGTGATGGGATCCAATTTGGAATTTGGTTAAGTTTTGTCCCGGGTACCAAGGAAGAGAGTTCCAAGGCCCCCTAGCCGGAAGTTCATGCAACATAAAATTAGGCACACCACTTACACACCCAATATGAAATTGCCTTTTTCTTATCATCAGCTAACTTTAAAACAATCCTTTAATGAAACCATAGTACCACTGATCACAATCTTCCAATTTATCCGGTTGATCCTCAAATTTCCCATCATTCCTTCATCAGAGTATCTATGGCATCATTGGCAACTAGAACGCTCACCACCTGTCCACTCAGAGGCCGTTTCCATAGTTCCTAGCCCATAATACTCGGCAATATAATCACTTATCAAGATGGACTCTCGTTGAAGATCAGCAAGATCAACCAACAGATCCATATAAAAGAGCCATGGACTCATCCGTTGAGGACCAGCAAGGTCAGTCAACCAGATCCATGCCCGGTTTCACAAAACAACTCTTACTCCTTGTTCCAATATCTTCCTCGACGCACGCGTGGGTATCCTAGGCGACCCAGAGCCCGAGCACCGTATGGTCAGCACCCTCTAGGATCCTTCGCAGGTGACCTAGCGCTTCACTCATAGGCCGCTTCCTTGGTCCCTCATCCACCGTACCGGAAGCTCACCATTTTAATCGAACCGAGGCTGGTCAAGACCTCGGTCGACCTTGCTACGCGAGACGTCCTCCATTGACTCTCCGTCAGCAGTTGCAACTTTATCAGTTAGGTCTCCACGACCTTAATCACAAGACGGTCAAAATGCTTCCCCAGCATTCTTGACATAAAACAGCCATTTACAAACAGCATTTACAAACAGTTTACAAATACAGTTTCTATATTAACTCTCATTTTTCCACATTATCCCTCATTAATCCACATTACTTATTCCACATTCCATGTATATGTGTACTCATCCAATCACCTCCTTTTCCATCTCTTCACTTCAGATTCCTTCACATCACATATCATATATTCACATCCATATCCACATCCATACATCCACATCCACATCCACATTCACATCCATACATCCACATCTACATGCTTATCTCCATTTTCACATCCTCATTTATACATCCACATCCCATATCCACATTCATACATACACATCCATATCCACATCCACATCCACATCCACATTCACATCCATGCATCCACATCTACATGCTTACCTCCATTTTCACATCCTCATTTATACATCCACATCCCATATCCACATTCATACATACACATCCATACATCCACATCTACATCCACATACATACATACATCCACATCCACATTCCACATTCACATCTATACATCCACATCCATTCACATCTATACATCCACATCTACATCCACATTTACATCTATGCATATACATCTTCATGCATATATCCATTTTCATGTTCATACATCCACACTCCCATCTCCATATCCACACATCCACATACATACATCCATTTTCACATTCCCATTTATATAACCCCATATACCTTCACATCTAATCTTTTACATCACATCCATTCTCGCCCTATCACAACCCATATACATCTTATCCTATCACATACACTTCTTACCTCATCCCCCCATACACATCTTAATTCATCTTATCACATCCTAACTTATTTCATAAGCATCTTATCACCTCTTATCACACCTCTTATCACATCCTATCACTTTCCATACGCATCTTATCAATTCTTATCACATCTCATACACCTCTTATCACATCTTATCACATTTCATATCTTTTTTAAAAAAAAAAGAGAATTCTTTTATTTGATATAAGATTTCTCTACACATTTATTTATACATAAATTCCATTTAAGGAGACTAACACTTTCGAAATTAAAATCAATCTTTTATGCATCTTCTTATGCATGATTTCAATTTGGTAGGGAATTATACTTTTAGAATAAAAGAATTTCTCTTATGCATCTAAGTTAAGCATAAAATCCATTTATGAGAAAAATCATACTTTTAGTATAAAAAGAATATCTTTTATGCATACCTATATGCATGAAATCCAATATGATAAAAGTAACACTTTTGATATAAAAATTTTTCCTTTATGCATACTTCTATGCATGAAAATTAAAAATGATCAAAGTAACACTTTTGATATAAAAATTTTCCTTTATGCATACTATGCATGAAAATTAAAAATGATAAAAGTAACACTTTTGATATAAAAATTTTCTTTTATGCATACTTTTATGTATGAAATAAAAATGATAAAAGTAACACTTTTGATATAAAAATTTATCCATTATGCATACTTCTATGTATGAAAATAAAAATGGTAAAAATAACACTTTTGATATAAAAATTTATCCTTTATGCATACTTCTATGCATGAAAGTAAAAATGATAAAAGTAACACTTTTGATATAAAAATTTTCCTTTATGCATAATATTAAAATTCAATTTCTCCATGATTATAATGAAATTCTTTCAATTAATCTAGGATGATGATTCCTAGAATATGGTAGGAAGTCCTCTTTTTATGCTTTGAATGAAAATTCTTTATGCATAATTTTTATAAAAATTTTGCCATAGCTCCGCTGCTATGACTGATAAATCTCAATTTTTCTAAGGGATAAAGCTTATCATTAAGGAAATAATTAAAATGATCTCTAATTGGATCATTAATCTATAATGGATTGAATCATCAATATGCATAAACTAAAAGCATAGAAAAAAGCCATTAATTTGGCCTCAAGCATAGCTTAATCTTGGATTAAGAAAAAGCTTTATGAAAAGCTTGATTTGGATTGAGAATGGGTCATGAGTATGACCATTTCTTGAGTGAGAGAGAGAAATTACATAAAAACCATTAGAATTTAAACATAAATAAAAATTAACTTCAATAGCATTTATTAAATTATGTAACTCTTCACTACTATTCAAACTTCAATAGCATTTAAAAAAAACCATACCAATTAAACTTCTCAAGCTTGAGAGGGGTTGAGAAGAGAGAAACATTGAGAAATTATAGAAAGATGAATATTCACTAATTACCTTACAACTTGCTTGATTCTTTGTTCACGGTAGAGGCCCCCAACCAATCAATTGGTTAAGTATGTTGATGGAGCCACTAATGGGGATTGAAGAAAGAGGGAAGCTCCAAAAACTAGTGAATTATTAAATGAATTCACAGTTCTTGGCTTAGGTGGAGTAGAGTAACGATGCATAAACACTATATATTTTTCAACAAGGGTGAGGCTTCTATTTATAGGAAAAATTGAGCTCCTAACCAAACAAACTGATTCTAGAATTTTCTAAATCAGTTTGGTCAATATTTGACCATTTTTAGGTCAGTTAAGCTAACTTTTTGGAACTAGACTTGAATGAGGAGAGAGGAGAGATGAAATATCTCAATTTTTATGAGTTTAAAACTCATTCAAGCATGTGAAATATGCACCTCCTTTAAAGAACTCCCCTTCCTTACATATGTCATATTTTTAATATTGCTCATAGTTTTTTACTAATAAACCTTGTACATTTTCAACTCTTCATCTTATGTGAAATATGCACCTCCTTTAAAGAACTCCCCTTCCTTACATATGTCATACTTTTAATATTGCTCATAATTTTTTACTAATAAACCTTGTACATTTTCAACTCTTCATCTTATGTGAAATATGCACCTCCTTTAAAGAACTCCTCTTCCTTACATATGTCATACTTTTAATATTGATCATAATTTTTTACTAATAAACCTTGTACATTTTCAACTCTTCATCTTATGTGAAATATGCACCTCCTTTAAAGAACTCCCCTTCCTTACATATGTCATACTTTTAATATTGCTCATAATTTTTTACTAATAAACCTTGTACATTTTCAACTCTTCATCTTATGTGAAATATGCACCTCCTTTAAAGAACTCCCCTTCCTTACATATGTCATACTTTTAATATTGCTCATAATTTTTTACTAATAGACCTTGTACATTTTCAACTCTTCATCTTATGTGAAATATGCACCTCCTTTAAAGAAATCCTCTTCCTTACATATGTCATACTTTTAATATTGCTCATAATTTTTTACTAATAAACCTTGTACATTTTCAACTCTTCATCTTATGTGAGTATTTACTCATTTTTGGGTATCTTCTTTTTCAAATTGGATTTATCTCCTCCCTACACATGGATTGATGCTATTGGTCCATAGGAACCTTAATTGGACCATAATCCAAAAATTTCTGAAAATCTAGACCCTTAGACTAAGGTCCTTTATACACATTTCCAATTAATTCCAATTGCACATTGGAAGTTCTTTTTGAATTTCTCTTTCAGGGAAACTTATTTTAATAAGATGAGATAATTTTCTATCCAAAAATATTAAAAATCTGAATATTCTCTCTCTAGAATATTTTCTCTCTCTAGGTTAAAACAGTTAGAAACAAGTCTTTTATATTTCTGAAGAGGGATTGATTATAGAAGAAGATACTAGACATCAAAAAGGGGTTTGGGGGAGGAATCTTACATTCTACCCCACTTAAAAAAACGCGAGATGTCCTCATCTCGCAACTTGTGATAATTTCGCAAGATTCACGAATATGAGACTTAGAGAAAAATTTTAATCAAGATTAACCACCAAGATAAGTCTTAAAGAGAGCAAGATTCAAAATACGAACAAGATTTAAACTTTATTCATTCTCGGAACTTATACAGTAAGGATAGAGGAACTCTTTACACTTTCATAAGCCCGTCCATCATATGGTCACAAAAGCAGTCCTCACAAGCTGCACAAGTATAAGGTAACTCATCTATGGGAATGATTCTGTGGGTTATTGCTGCGCCTATCTCAGTGGTATGAGGTGTTCTAACAAAAGGACCTCTGAGAGGCAAGCCAAAAACGGGGTAAAGGCATATCTTCTCATGAGGAAGAAAACACGCCAGTAAGAAGACCCGCTCAGAAAACCCAGGATGTCTTGATCTCATGACGCAGTAGTATCGGGGACCCAAACCCAAAGCTTCAATAACCATGGCCAAGCGGACATTGTTACGGAAGTGCTGCTGACCCCAGGGTGTTACCCTAGTTATGTCTTGATAGGTCCGCCATTTGATCTGCGCTACAGAAGTTCCCAAGTGAGGGAAAAGTGAGCGCTCATACTGTTCTATAAAATCCTTCTTCACAGACTCACTTGCGTCTTGAAGGTGAGGAATCATTATGGATAAAACTAATTCTTGTTGCCAAGCCATGAAGGAGATTAGGAAGAAAGGAGATCGATGGGAGTAAGATTACTGTGAGCGACAAGTAAAAGTTACGACTTATATAAAGGAAGGAGCTAGCGTAACTTAGAAGCCAACGGTAGCTTGCCACTGAAGTTTTACCGTCTTTCCATGATTTGGGTTTGGCACAATTTTCTATAGAAGGCATTAAGAACTTTGAGATGAGGAGATAAAAGAAGCTCGTAAGATAAGTCACTTACTTTCTTTGAAGTCAGATAAGGCTCACAATATCTGGGGGATAACTTCTTAAACTCCCCAATAGATAAAGAACTTCTTTTGTGCCGTACTCGAATGAAGACCAAAACCTTTGGTATCCAAAACACCGATTTTCACTTCTGAACTCATTGTTCTGAATCCTTAAAACAGCGTGACTCCTGAGAAGTATTCTAGGGAAAGGGTCTTCCTTTTTTTAAACAGAATCTTTCTTTTATTTTTGAGAGGGAATAATTTTAAGATCAAAAAGGGAGATTCCTGTATGCCTCGAAGGCTGGGGAGGAATCTTACATTCTACCCCACTTAAAAAAGTGCGAGATGTCCTCATCTCGCCAAGTAGAGGACAACTCTTTTTCTTAAGATCCAATTTATTCTAGGGTTCCTTATATTCTGGTCAACCCAACAGAATACGGGGATAAATATCCCTTATATAGAACTCATCATTAAATAAATTCATTTCAGATCATATCATTCATATCTTTAACACGATAATGGTCCATCAGATCGAAATTTTTTCTTTCTGAACATTCCTCCACGGGAATTTCAGTCAAGCAAGTTTTCAATTTGTCATCCCTTAACTTGATATACCGAGTCAAGTGTTAACAGTAGTACTTTGACAGCACAATCCACTAATCTCATAGTGATTTGTTGAAATCATTATCATCATTTATCATTACAGGGACTCGTCCATTCATCCTCATTGCGGTTTTGCTCAAGTTATTATATTTCAACTAAATTTCAAAAATCATCATTTTTCAATCAGAATCCCAATCAATTCATCAGTTCCCAAACAGAATTAAAAATCATATCAACCACATTCAAATTCATCATCTGGATAGCATTAACGCTTATAATTTCAAGTCTTAGATTTACTCGTATATACTGTCAGTAAAGAGCTGCAGTTATACTCTCGGTATATACGGATAGTCACGGCCCTTGGAATTATAAGGTAAATACCATCATGTTTAGGCCTCAAGCAAGTCAAGGATTCTATATAATTGCGGTACTTCCATCTGAAGACCCAATTACCAAATTACGAATTTCAATTTGAATATCAAATTGTATGAATTATATCACACAATTACAACCTTTTTGTGTTTCTTGATAAATTTCTGACCTATTTGTCTTCTCAATTGATCTTTATTAACCAAATGCTCTGATACCAACTGTGAGATCCCCCTGTTCCCACCGAGCAACGGATTCGGGTACTAGCAGCGGAAGTAGCACTTCTCGCACGGGACAGGGGTCCCACATTCGGGGCCTCGTCCACGGATATCCGGACAAGAGACTAATCCGTCGGTTTTTCCAAAACCGAACCCGAAAAAAACTTCCCTTACCCGGAAAGCACGGGCGATTCCGCCAGGATAATTTTTTACTCTAACGTAGTCAAGATCATTACTGATCACGCTGATCCAACTGCACCTATAAAGATACTTGGTCGGATCAAGGAAGAAACTTGCACTTGGATCATTGGGATCAACGCTTTTTTCCCCATCAAGAGGCACAGCCGTTGATTCCTATCCATAGAACAATTACTATCCGGGACTTACTTCATCTATCGTAATAACAGAAATTGAGTCTCGGTTTACGGATCCATCAGTCCAGCCTAACCCCATCCGATCCCATGGGTTAGCCAACCGCCCAACCACTGTAGTGATGGGATCCAATTTGGAATTTGGTTAAGTTTTGTCCCGGGTACCAAGGAAGAGAGTTCCAAGGCCCCCTAGCCGGAAGTTCATGCAACATAAAATTAGGCACACCACTTACACACCCAATATGAAATTGCCTTTTTCTTATCATCAGCTAACTTTAAAACAATCCTTTAATGAAACCATAGTACCACTGATCACAATCTTCCAATTTATCCGGTTGATCCTCAAATTTCCCATCATTCCTTCATCAGAGTATCTATGGCATCATTGGCAACTAGAACGCTCACCACCTGTCCACTCAGAGGCCGTTTCCATAGTTCCTAGCCCATAATACTCGGCAATATAATCACTTATCAAGATGGACTCTCGTTGAAGATCAGCAAGATCAACCAACAGATCCATATAAAAGAGCCATGGACTCATCCGTTGAGGACCAGCAAGGTCAGTCAACCAGATCCATGCCCGGTTTCACAAAACAACTCTTACTCCTTGTTCCAATATTTTCCTCGACGCACGCGTGGGTATCCTAGGCGACCCAGAGCCCGAGCACCGTATGGTCAGCACCCTCTAGGATCCTTCGCAGGTGACCTAGCGCTTCACTCATAGGCCGCTTCCTTGGTCCCTCATCCACCGTACCGGAAGCTCACCATTTTAATCGAACCGAGGCTGGTCAAGACCTCGGTCGACCTTGCTACGCGAGACGTCCTCCATTGACTCTCCGTCAGCAGTTGCAACTTTATCAGTTAGGTCTCCACGACCTTAATCACAAGACGGTCAAAATGCTTCCCCAGCATTCTTGACATAAAACAGCCATTTACAAACAGCATTTACAAACAGTTTACAAATACAGTTTCTATATTAACTCTCATTTTTCCACATTATCCCTCATTAATCCACATTACTTATTCCACATTCCATGTATATGTGTACTCATCCAATCACCTCCTTTTCCATCTCTTCACTTCAGATTCCTTCACATCACATATCATATATTCACATCCATATCCACATCCATACATCCACATCCACATCCACATTCACATCCATACATCCACATCTACATGCTTATCTCCATTTTCACATCCTCATTTATACATCCACATCCCATATCCACATTCATACATACACATCCATATCCACATCCACATCCACATCCACATTCACATCCATGCATCCACATCTACATGCTTACCTCCATTTTCACATCCTCATTTATACATCCACATCCCATATCCACATTCATACATACACATCCATACATCCACATCTACATCCACATACATACATACATCCACATCCACATTCCACATTCACATCTATACATCCACATCCATTCACATCTATACATCCACATCTACATCCACATTTACATCTATGCATATACATCTTCATGCATATATCCATTTTCATGTTCATACATCCACACTCCCATCTCCATATCCACACATCCACATACATACATCCATTTTCACATTCCCATTTATATAACCCCATATACCTTCACATCTAATCTTTTACATCACATCCATTCTCGCCCTATCACAACCCATATACATCTTATCCTATCACATACACTTCTTACCTCATCCCCCCATACACATCTTAATTCATCTTATCACATCCTAACTTATTTCATAAGCATCTTATCACCTCTTATCACACCTCTTATCACATCCTATCACTTTCCATACGCATCTTATCAATTCTTATCACATCTCATACACCTCTTATCACATCTTATCACATTTCATATCTTTTTAAAAAAAAAAAGAGAATTCTTTTATTTGATATAAGATTTCTCTACACATTTATTTATACATAAATTCCATTTAAGGAGACTAACACTTTCGAAATTAAAATCAATCTTTTATGCATCTTCTTATGCATGATTTCAATTTGGTAGGGAATTATACTTTTAGAATAAAAGAATTTCTCTTATGCATCTAAGTTAAGCATAAAATCCATTTATGAGAAAAATCATACTTTTAGTATAAAAAGAATATCTTTTATGCATACCTATATGCATGAAATCCAATATGATAAAAGTAACACTTTTGATATAAAAATTTTTCCTTTATGCATACTTCTATGCATGAAAATTAAAAATGATCAAAGTAACACTTTTGATATAAAAATTTTCCTTTATGCATACTATGCATGAAAATTAAAAATGATAAAAGTAACACTTTTGATATAAAAATTTTCTTTTATGCATACTTTTATGTATGAAATAAAAATGATAAAAGTAACACTTTTGATATAAAAATTTATCCATTATGCATACTTCTATGTATGAAAATAAAAATGGTAAAAATAACACTTTTGATATAAAAATTTATCCTTTATGCATACTTCTATGCATGAAAGTAAAAATGATAAAAGTAACACTTTTGATATAAAAATTTTCCTTTATGCATAATATTAAAATTCAATTTCTCCATGATTATAATGAAATTCTTTCAATTAATCTAGGATGATGATTCCTAGAATATGGTAGGAAGTCCTCTTTTTATGCTTTGAATGAAAATTCTTTATGCATAATTTTTATAAAAATTTTGCCATAGCTCCGCTGCTATGACTGATAAATCTCAATTTTTCTAAGGGATAAAGCTTATCATTAAGGAAATAATTAAAATGATCTCTAATTGGATCATTAATCTATAATGGATTGAATCATCAATATGCATAAACTAAAAGCATAGAAAAAAGCCATTAATTTGGCCTCAAGCATAGCTTAATCTTGGATTAAGAAAAAGCTTTATGAAAAGCTTGATTTGGATTGAGAATGGGTCATGAGTATGACCATTTCTTGAGTGAGAGAGAGAAATTACATAAAAACCATTAGAATTTAAACATAAATAAAAATTAACTTCAATAGCATTTATTAAATTATGTAACTCTTCACTACTATTCAAACTTCAATAGCATTTAAAAAAAACCATACCAATTAAACTTCTCAAGCTTGAGAGGGGTTGAGAAGAGAGAAACATTGAGAAATTATAGAAAGATGAATATTCACTAATTACCTTACAACTTGCTTGATTCTTTGTTCACGGTAGAGGCCCCCAACCAATCAATTGGTTAAGTATGTTGATGGAGCCACTAATGGGGATTGAAGAAAGAGGGAAGCTCCAAAAACTAGTGAATTATTAAATGAATTCACAGTTCTTGGCTTAGGTGGAGTAGAGTAACGATGCATAAACACTATATATTTTTCAACAAGGGTGAGGCTTCTATTTATAGGAAAAATTGAGCTCCTAACCAAACAAACTGATTCTAGAATTTTCTAAATCAGTTTGGTCAATATTTGACCATTTTTAGGTCAGTTAAGCTAACTTTTTGGAACTAGACTTGAATGAGGAGAGAGGAGAGATGAAATATCTCAATTTTTATGAGTTTAAAACTCATTCAAGCATGTGAAATATGCACCTCCTTTAAAGAACTCCCCTTCCTTACATATGTCATATTTTTCATATTGCTCATAGTTTTTTACTAATAAACCTTGTACATTTTCAACTCTTCATCTTATGTGAAATATGCACCTCCTTTAAAGAACTCCCCTTCCTTACATATGTCATACTTTTAATATTGCTCATAATTTTTTACTAATAAACCTTGTACATTTTCAACTCTTCATCTTATGTGAAATATGCACCTCCTTTAAAGAACTCCTCTTCCTTACATATGTCATACTTTTAATATTGATCATAATTTTTTACTAATAAACCTTGTACATTTTCAACTCTTCATCTTATGTGAAATATGCACCTCCTTTAAAGAACTCCCCTTCCTTACATATGTCATACTTTTAATATTGCTCATAATTTTTTACTAATAAACCTTGTACATTTTCAACTCTTCATCTTATGTGAAATATGCACCTCCTTTAAAGAACTCCTCTTCCTTACATATGTCATACTTTTAATATTGCTCATAATTTTTTACTAATAAACCTTGTACATTTTCAACTCTTCATCTTATGTGAGTATTTACTCATTTTTGGGTATCTTCTTTTTCAAATTGGATTTATCTCCTCCCTACACATGGATTGATGCTATTGGTCCATAGGAACCTTAATTGGACCATAATCCAAAAATTTCTGAAAATCTAGACCCTTAGACTAAGGTCCTTTATACACATTTCCAATTAATTCCAATTGCACATTGGAAGTTCTTTTTGAATTTCTGTTTCAGGGAAACTTATTTTAATAAGATGAGATAATTTTCTATCCAAAAATATTAAAAATTTGAATATTCTCTCTCTAGAATATTTTCTCTCTCTAGGTTAAAACAGTTAGAAACAAGTCTTTTATATTTCTGAAGAGGGATTGATTATAGAAGAAGATACTAGACATCAAAAAGGGGTTTGGGGGAGGAATCTTACACTAAAATTCAAGATGTATAATCATCTCTACTTGAACAAGCAAAATTCAAGGATAAAGAGCCATTTAAATCACATTCAAGTGAACAAGCGTTGTATATAAAGGGTGGGAGACTTGAAAGGACAAATTAATCAAAATCTCAACTTCCAAGATGCTATCCCTGTGGAAAACTTGGTCATACCAAAAATGAATGTTGCAATAAAGATAAACCAAAGCTTGTTTGTAACTATTGTGGAAAAATTGGTCATCTCCTAGAAGAAGATTGCTATCAAAAAAGGAAGCAGGCAAACTACATCGAGGCCAAAGCTTCCCCAGCTGAAGATGCGCTCTTCTAGAGAAAGAACCATTGTACTTTTTCACCCCTCTTGTCTCTATAAGAAGTGTATTCTCTAAGGCCATATGATGTACTCAAGCTGAATTTCATAGCAAGCTCTCAAGCCTCTCTATGAGTACAAGTCTCAATCTTGTAACCTAATTGTGCTTTAGTCTTAAGCTAAATTAAATTAGTTCATTCATTATGTTTGTTATTAGGTATCACCAACCTTAACTTAGCTTAGCTTCATATGTTAATTAATATAGGATTAGTTATTTCTTCTGTCTCCATGGGAGCTTGGATCCACAAGTTTCATCACTACCATGGGGCACTTTTGCCACCAAGGGTCCACTTCACACTATCATATATACATTATATTTTCCTTTACATCATGTTTGGATTGGGCTCGGGAGGATTCCTCTCACAACATGCAAGACGGGATGTATGTCATTGGGATTATTGAGATGTCGAGCTCAACTAGTGCTAAGGTGGACATTGATGACCCTCTTGGGTGATAGCTTCAGCACTTATGTCACTAGCACGGTTGGTGTGATTATGGTTGATATGTTGCTGCCAGTTGGATGACAGACTGTGTGATAGCCACTTTGGAGTACTAGAGTTATGGCATAGTTATAGCGCCAGCTCATATAATCGGCGGGTTCACACTATAGACCGACTACTTTGTATGTTTTTGTAGGAGAGTACTTTCTCTTTATGTATGAAGAGCAGAAGATAGAAGAGAATTCAGCCATCCATCTCTCTTGTGGCTTGCACTGTTTTGTGTGTGTGTGTGTGTGTGTTTGCTTGCAAGGAACTCAAGCTCTCTCTCTCCCCCACATTCTCTATATGGTATCAAAGCTCCAATTCGTGTGAGAGCTAAGGAGGAAAGCAAGAACAAGCAAGCAAGGAAACGGTACACAGGTAAGAACATCTATTTCCCTTCTTAGTTTAGGTATATTCAGATATCGAGCTCAACTAGTGCTACAATGAACATTGATGACCCGCCTGGGTGATAGCTTCTGCATCTACACCACTGGCAAGGTTAGTGAGATTATGGGTGATATGCGGCAAGTGGGATGACAGGCTGTGTGACAACTATTTTGGATTACTAGAGACTAGCATAGTTATAGCGCCAGCTTATTTAGTGAGATTATGGGTGATATGCGGCCAGTGGGATGACAGGCTGTGTGACAACTATTTTGGATTACTAGAGACTGGCATAGTTATAGCGCCGGCTTATTTAGTCAGGTTCACATTATGGACCGAACCTTGTATGTTGTAGTAGCTGAGTACTAATCTATATATTGTTTACTCTTATCTTTATGTTATGTTGGTTGAGTAGAGAAGAAGAAGATAAAAAAAAATTCAGCTATCCATCTCTCTCTCTTGTGTCTTGCTCTCTCTTGTGTGTGTGTGTTTGCTTGCTAGGGTTTGAAGCTCTCCCTCTCCCCCACATTCTCTTTATGGTATCAGAGCCTAGTTCGTGTGAGAGCTAAGGAGGAAAGCAAGAGGCAAGAACAAGCAAGGAAGGAAGTGGTACTACACGGGTAAGAGCACCATCATCTCTTTCTCCTTCTTAGTTTAGGTACAACACCCTCTCAGTAGCTCTGGGAGCTACACATCTCTGATTGAGGAGCTATCTTTGTGGGAGCAGAGCTATAGGGTAGGTATTCAATCCTATTGGACAAAATGTTTTCAGCCAGATTCGCATTTCGGGCACGTTATTTACGGGCCCCGTTTTGTCATTGGGTATGAAAGTTCTGGTAGAGAATTGTTTTTGCTCAAAATCTAGTTATTATAATGCAGCAATGCATTTTGGAAGTGCAAACAGGGTTTGCACATATATTGTTGATACTGGGTGTATGTAAATGTACTCTGGTCACATTTGGTAACACACAGGCTATGCTGAAGTACCGCTACTACAGCAGTTATAGGAGATACTGCTGTATTACAGGTTGCATATAGAAGTTGTCTGTTTGCAGGTTATTTGCTTGCTGTAGGAAAACATGTCTAGCAGAATTAATCAGATTGTTAGTGAGAAGCTGGATAAGAATAACTTCCATGCCTGGAAGTTAAGAATGACTAATGTCCTAATGGGTAAAGGATTTTGGGATTATGTAGAAGGAGACAATGAGGAGCCTCCAGAGTTATCTGAGGAGAATGCCACTCCTGCATATATAAAGGCATTCAAGGATTGGAATCAGGGTGCAAGAAAAGACATCTACTGGTTTTCAATTAGTGTCACATACACTATGATAGGACACATACATGATGCAAACACTCCAGCAGTTGCGTGGCAAAATTTAGTTCAGATGTTCTAGACTAACACAAAGGCAAGGAAGTTGCAGTTAAGGCAAGAGTTGCATATTGTGGAAAAGAAAAGCATGTCCATCAATGAATATGCCTTAAATATCAAGGGCAATGTTGAATCCCTTGGGTCTATCAATGTATCAGTGGAGGATGATGATTTAGTGAGTGTCTGTCTAAGTGGGCTTGGCAAAGAGTACAAGCCATTCAAGACCTCCATTGTAGTTAGGGAGAATATTCCCAACTTTTGGGACTTGATATCTATGCTGATCATAGAAGAAAAATCTTTAGGTGAGGATTCTTCTTCACAAAGCAAGAACACATTGGAATAAGCCTTCTACTCTAATTCAGGTAGAGGAAGAGGTAGAGGCCGTGGTTGAGGCCAAGGTGGTGGCCGACAAGGAAATCAGAATTCTGGACAACAACAGTCCAATGATTTACAACAGCAATCATACAGAGGTGGAAGAGGCCAGTCTAGAGGCAGGGGGAGCCAAAGAGGCCGAGGTGGTTGGCAAAGAAATAAAAATGTAGATAGCATAGAGTGCTATTACTATTGCAAACTAGGACACATGGCAAAGGGCTACTACAAAAAGCAGAATCACATTAAAAGTGGTTAGTTGCACCAAGGCAACTATGCATCATCTAGCAAACATGGAGGTGATGACAGAAGTGAGCAACTGTTTGTGATGCAACACATGCTTAGTTCCATAACAGGGGATGTGTTAGGATCTCAAGGTATATGGTATGTTGATTCTTACGCCTCTAACCACATGACCAATCATGCTGAGTGGTTTAGAGGTATGCAAAAAAATGAAAAAACTAGGTTATGTAGAAACAGGTGTGATGATATTGCGCATCCCATTGCGCATGTTGGTAAAGTGCCATTGTCTATGCAGGATGGAAAAATGTAGTACTTGGTTGATGTACTTCATGTTTTGAATATTACAAAGAACCTGGTTTCTATTGGATAGATGGTTGAGCAGGGTTGACAAGTGAGGTTTAATCCTCAAGAATGTTTTGTGGAAGACTTCAAAAATAAGTGTTGCTTGGTTGCAAAGGGTAACAAAAATTACAGGATGTTTACTTTGGATGTGAACATGCATGAGATAAAGGCAGCCATGTTCGCGCATAAAACAGGTGTCATTGTAAATATTGACATATGGCACAAGCGCATCGGTCATGTGAATGTACAATGACTGAAGTCTATGCAGGCCTAAAATATTGTTGCAAGTTTGCCAAAGTTTAAGGTTGACGGTATGCATAAGGTATGTGAAGCATGCCAACTTGGTATGGGAGAGCCCGTTTGGATAGGGCAATTGTCTTATATTGTGACAACATGAGCAGCATACAGTTGGCTAGTGACCCTGGCTAGTGACCCAGTATATCATGCTAGAATGAAGCACATTGAGGTGGATTATCACTTTGTGAGGGAGAAGGTTCTAGCAAGAGATGTAGATCTGGTATATGTCAGCACAGAGGATCAAGTAGCTGACATCTTCACGAAGGCATTGGGCATAGAGAAGCTCCACAGGTTTAGGAGCTTACTTGGAGTGTAGTGTGTGGAGTTGAGATCGAGAGGGAGTGTTGAGATATCGAGCTTAACTAGTGCTATGGTTGACATTGATGTCCCGCTTGGGTGATAGCTTCCGCATCTACACTGAAAAGATGCAGGGGAGGAGAGCTTGAGATCTTTCAAGCACACACACACTCACAAAACCCTAATAGAGAACACACAAGGTGAGAGGCTGAAAATCTTCTTCTTCTTCTTCACAACACTCAACACACCATTTACAAAGATAAGAGGACATGAAAAAGTACTCAACCAAATACATACTAGGGTTCTCTATAGTGTGAACCCAACTAAATGAGCTGGCGCTATAACTATGCCAGTCTCTAGAATGGCTGTCTCACAGAGCCTGTCATCCCACTGGCTGCATATCACCCATGATCTCACCAACCATGCCAGTGGTGTAAGTGTGGGGCCTATCCCCCAGGTGGGTCATCTCAGTGTCCACCGCCTCACTAGATGAGCTCGATATCTCAACACTCCCCCTCGAGCTCAACTCCATCTCATGTACACCAAGCGAAGCCTTGAATCTACGGAGCTTCTCTGTACCCAATGCTTTGGTGAAGATGTCAGCTACCTGATCTTGTGTACTGATATAAACAAGGTCAAGGTCTCCTGCTTCTCTTTGACAAAATGGTAGCGGACCTCTATATGCTTTGTGCGAGCATGAAAAACTAGGTTCCTGGCCATCTGTATAGTGCTAATATTGTCACAAAAAATGACAACTTGTCTATCCACTGATAGACCCAAATTTGCAAGTAGATTTCTCAACCAAGCTACCTCACATGCTGCCATAGCAGCACCTCTATACTCGACCTTTGTAGTACTGGTGGATAGAGCAACCGTAGACTGCTCATTAGGAAGTGAATGGGGTCTTCTTGGGCCCTTTAATTTGCCCAAGCCTAATCAAGGTGATTAAGGAATAGCCAAATGGGGGGTTGCCATGTGGACTAAAATGTTGGGTTTTTAAGAGAGGTGTAAGAGTGGTCAAAGGGTGCACTTTTTCCCCCAAAAAGGGGAGGGGGCAATTTTACAATTTTTGGACCTCCATAACTTCTACATACAAGCTCCGATTTGAGCGGAGATTACAGATCCGTGATCTACGCATCAAGAGCTTTCCATAGATATGTTACATGATATGGTTTTATCCGCTAGATTATAAATTCCATTTTTCCTCCAAAATTCAAATTCGAATAAAGTAGCCATTTTGAAGCTTCTAATTAGAAAACGTTTCTTCTTAAGAGAAAAGGTTTGACTCCCTTAAACTGCCAAATAAAAGGGCCCAAGAAGCCTTCCATTGAGGTCCTAATGTCTTGCTGCTCCAAGTCACAGCAGCACTCCCTAAAGAAAACATAAATCCACTAGTAGATCTTCTATCTGAGATACTACCAGCCCAATCAGCATCTGTGTACCCATGTACACATATCTCTGTCCAAGTTTCATAAAATAGTCCACAATGCAAAGCAGACCTCACACATACCTTAGTATGTGTCTCAATGCATCCAAATGCGACTTCCATGGAACTTGCATAAACTGACTCACCAACCTAACAGCATAGCTCAAATTTGGCCTGGTGATCGTCATGTAGATCAAGCTTCCTACTATGCGCCTATACATAGTAGGATCCTCCAAAATCTCTCCTAAATCTGCACTCAGCTTGCCATTCTGATCCAATGGCACTGAGATAGGCTTACAGCCTGTCATACCATACTTGGACAACATGTCCAAGCCATACTGTCTCTGCAGTAATCCAATACCATGTGGTGACCTAATCACCTCAATGCCCAAGAAATATCTGAGCTCCCCCAGATCCTTCATCTCAAACTTCTGTCTAAGCAAGATCTTTACATCAAAGATCTCTGCATCATGGTCCCCCGTAATGATCAAGTCATCTACATAGATGACAACAAGCACAACCCCTCTATCACCGTGTCTCACATACAACGAGAAATCTGCATTGGCTACATGAAAGCCAATAGTGACAAGATATTCAAAAATCTTGTCAGACCATGCTCTTGGTGCTTGTTTTAAGCCATACAAGGCTTTCTTCAACCTGCAAACATACTCGCGGTGACTCACATCCTCGTAACCAGGTGGCTACACAACAGATACACCTCTTCCTGCAAATCCCCATGCAAGAATGCATTCTTTACATCCATTTGATGTAAAGACCATTGCTTTGACTCAGCCATAACAGCCACCTTGCTATCACAACTCTCAATGTCGCCATCTTGGCGACTAGGCTGAAAGTTTCCTCATAATCAATGCCATATGTCTGTGTATATCCTCTGGCTACCAATCTAGCCTTGTAAAGACCATTGCTTTGACACAGCCACACAGCAGCCACACTGCTATCACAACTCTCAATGTCGCCATCTTGGCAACTGGGCTGAAAGTTTCCTCATAATCAATGCCATATGTCTGCGCATATCCTCTGGCTACCAATCTAGCCTTGTACCTGTTTATGCTTCCATCACTATTATGTTTTACTTTGTTGTTTCAGCAATCACAGTCTTTGAGTGGACCAGGAGAGTCCTCATCTAGTGGTTCAGTTGTTTGATAGACCATGGAGTGGCAGGCTGCGTCATAATACCAATCCTACAAATGTGATTAGTACATCACATAAAGGCAAAGAGAAAGTGGTTCAGCCCTTTAGTATGCTTGACATTTCTGCAGGGCATTCTCATGTTGATGGAGAGTCTAGTGGCTCAGAGATGAGCCTTGATGAGGATCTTGGGATACCAGCTATGAGAACACCTGGTGTAAAGAAGGCTATGGAAGCCATGAATGCAAAGCTGCGAAGATCTGGGTGAGTGAAGAACCCTGTGTGTAGAGGTTTACCTATGATGGTTATGTGGCACATCACTATGCGTACATGGCAAAGGTTATGCAGGTTGTAGAGCCCACATGCATTGATGAGGCTGTTGGAAATGTGTGTTGGGAGAAATCTATGGATGAGGAGATGGATGCACTATATGGAAATGAGACTTGGGATTTAGTGCAATTGCCTTGTAAGATTCCTCCCCCTTGATGTCTAGTATCTTCCCCTGTAATCAATCCCTCTTCAGAAATATAAAGACCTTGTTTCTAACTGTTTTAACCTAGAGAGAGAAAATATTCTAGAGAGAGAATATTCAGATTATGAATATTTTTGGATAGAAAAATAACTCATCTTATTAAAATAAGTTTCCCTGAAACAGAAATTCAAAAAGAACTTTCCAATGTGCAATTGGAATTAATTGGAAATGGGTATAAAGGACCTTAGCCTAAGGGTCTAGATTTTCAGAAATTTTTGGATTATGGTCCAATTAAGGTTCCTATGGGCCAATAGCATCAATCCATGTGTAGGGAGGAGATAAATCCAATTTGTAAAAGAAGATACCCAAAAATGAGTAAATGCTCACATAAGATGAAGAGTTGAAAATGTACAAGGTTTATTAGTAAAAAACTATGAGCAATATTAAAAATATGAGATATTTTGGGTATCCAAAAATGAGTAAATGTCCACATAAGATGAAGAGTTGAAAATGTACAAGGTTTATTAGTAAGAAACTATGAGCAATATTAAAATGATTCCATTATGACACATATGTAAGGAAGGGGAGTTCTTTAAAGGAGGTGCATATTTCACATAAGATGAAGAGTTGAAAATGTACAAGGTTTATTAGTAAAAAACTATGAGCAATATTAAAATGATTCCATTATGACACATATGTAAGGAAGGGGAGTTCTTTAAAGGAGGTGCATATTTCACATAAGATGAAGAGTTGAAAATGTACAAGGTTTATTAGTAAAAAAAAACTATGAGCAATATTAAAATGATTCCATTATGACACATATGTAAGGAAGGGGAGTTCTTTAAAGGAGGTGCATATTTCACATGCTTGAATGAGTTTTAAACTCATAAAAATTGAGATATTTCATCTCTCTTCTCTCCTCATTCAAGTCTAGTTCCAAAAAGTTAGCTTAACTGACCTAAAAATGGTCAAATATTGACCAAACTAATTTAGAAAATTCTAGAATCAGTTTGTTTGGTTAGGAGCTCAATTTTTCCTATAAATAGAAGCCTCCCCCTTGTTGAAAAATAGATAGTGTTTATGCATCGTTACTCTACTCCACCTAAGCCAAGAACTGTGAATTCATTTAATAATTCACTAGTTTTTGGAGCTTCCCTCTTTCTTCAATCCCCATTAGTGGCTCCATCAACATACTTAACCAATTGATTGGTTGGGGGCCTCTACCGTGAACAAAGAATCAAGCAATTTGTAAGGTAATTAGTGAATATTGATTTTTTCTATAATTTCTCAATGTTTCTCTCTTCTCAACCCCTCTCAAGCTTGAGAAGCTTAATTGGTATGGTTTTTTAAATGCTATTGAAGTTAATTGGTGAATAGTAGTGAAGAGTTACATAATTTAATAAATGCTATTGAAGTTAATTTCCATTTATGTTTAAATTCTAATGGTTTTTATGTAATTTCTCTCTCTCACTCAAGAAATGGTCATACTCATGACCCATTCTCAATCCAAATCAAGCTTTTCATAAAGCTTTTCCTTAACCCAAGATTAAGCTATGCTTGAGGCCAAATTAATGGCTTTTTCTATGCTTTTAGTTTATGTATATTGATGATTCAATCCATTATGGATTAATGATTCAATTAGAGATCATTTTACTTATTTCCTTAATGATAAGCTTTATCCCTTAGAAAAATTGAGATTTATCAGTCATAGCAGCGGAGCTATGGTGAAATTTTTATAAAAATTATGCATAAAATAATTTCATTCAAAGCATAAAAAGAGGACTTCCTACCATATTCTAGGAATTATTATCCTAGATTAATTGAAGAATTTCATTATAATCATGGAGAAATTGAATTTTAATATCATGCATAAAGGATAAGTTTTTATATCAAAAGTGTTATTTTTACCATTTTTATTTCATGCATAAAAGTATGCATAATGGATAAATTTTTATATCAAAAGTGTTATTTTTACCATTTTTATTTTCATGCATAGAAGTATGCATAATGGATAAATTTTTATATCAAAAGTGTTATTTTTATCATTTTTATTTTCATGCATAGAAGTATGCATAAAGGATAAATTTTTATATCAAAAGTGTTACTTCTATCATTTTTATTTCATGCATAGAAGTATGCATAATGGATAAATTTTTATATCAAAAGTGTTATTTTTACCATTTTTATTTTCATGCATAGAAGTATGCATAATGGATAAATTTTTATATCAAAAGTGTTATTTTTATCATTTTTATTTTCATGCATAGAAGTATGCATAAAGGATAAATTTTTATATCAAAAGTGTTACTTTTATCATTTTTATTTCATGCATAGAAGTATGCATAATGGATAAATTTTTATATCAAAAGTGTTACTTTTATCATATTTGAATTTCATGCATAAAGGTATGCATAAAAGTTGATTATTTTATTATAAAAGTGTGACTTTTAAATGAATTTCATGCATAAAGGTGTGCATAAAAGTTGATTATTTTATTATAAAAGTGTGACTTTTATCATAATTGAATTTCATGCATAGAGGTATGCATAAAAGTTGATTATTTTATTGTAAGAGTGTTACTTTTATCATATTGGATTTCATGCATAGAGGTATGCATAAAAGATATTCTTTTTATACTAAAAGTGTGATTTTCATCAGAAATGGATTTTATACATAACTTAGATGCATAAGAAAAATTCTTTTATTCTAAAAGTGTAATTCCTACCAAATTGAATTTATGCATAAGAAGATGCATAAAAATTTGATTTTTAATTCAAAAGTGTCATTCTCATCTAAATTGAATTTTTGCATAGGAAGATGCATAAAAGATTGATTTTTAATTCAAAAGTGTCATTCTCATTTAAAATGAATTTATGCATAGGAAGATGCATAAAAGATTGAATTTTAATTCAAAAGTGTCATTTTTATTTAAAATGAATTTATGCATAGGAAGATGCATAAAAGATTGATTTTATTTCGGAAGTATTAATCTCCTTAAATGGAATTTATGCATAAGTAAATGTGTAAAGAAATCTTACATCAAATATAAGAATGCTCTTGTATTCAATAAATAGATATGAGATGTGATAGGATGTGATAAGAGGTGTATAAGAGGTGATAAGATGAATTAAGATGTGATAAGATGTGTATGGGATGAGGTAAGAAGTGTATGTGATAGGATAAGATGTATATGGGTTGTGATAGGGCGAGAATGGATGTGATGTAAAAGATTAGATGTGAAGGCATATGGGGTTATATGAATGGGAATGTGTGAAAAGATGCAGGGGGGAAGAGAGCTTGAGATCTTGCAAGCACACACACACACTCACAAAACCCTAATAGAGAACACACAAGGTGAGAGGCTGAAAATCTTCTTCTTCTCTACTCAACACTCAACACACCATATACAAGATAAGAGTACACGATAATATGAAAGGTACTCAACCAATACATACACGGGTTCTCTATAGTGTGAACCCGACTAAATGAGCTGGCGCTATAACTATGCCAGTCTCTAGAATGGCTGTCACACAGCCTGTCATCCCACTGGCCGCATATCACCCAAGATCTCACCAACCATGCCAGTGGTGTAAGTGCGGGGCCTATCCCCCAGGCGGGTCATTAGTGTCCACCGCCTCACTAGAGCTCGATATCTCAACACTCCCCCTCGAGCTCAACTCCATCTCATGTACACCAAGCGAAGCCCTGAATCTGCGGAGCTTCTCTGTACCCAATGCTTTGGTGAAGATGTCAGCTACCTGATCCTCTGTGCTGACATAAACAAGGTCAAGGTCTCCTGCCAAGACCTTCTCTCTGACGAAGTGGTAGTGGACCTCTATGTGCTTCGTACGAGCATGAAAGACTGGGTTCCTGGCCAACTGTATACTGCTAATGTTGTCACAGAAAATGACAACCTGTCTATCCACTGATAGACCCAAATTTGCAAGTAGCTTCCTCAACCAAGCTACCTCACATGCTGCCATAGCAGCTCCTCTGTACTCTGCCTCTGTACTCGATAGAGCAACCGTAGGCTGCTTCTTGCTGCTCCAGGTCACAGCAGCACTCCCCAAAGAAAACATGAAGCCGCTGGTAGATCTTCTGTCTGAGATACTACCAGCCCAATCAGCATCTGTGTACCCATGTACACATATCTCTGTCCCAGTCTCATAGAATAGTCCACAATGCAAAGTAGACCTCACATACCTCAGTATGCGTCTCACTGCATCTAAATGCGGTTTCCGTGGAACCTGCATAAACTGACTCACCAACCCAACAGCATAGCTCAAATCTGGTCTGGTGATCGTCATGTAGATCAAACTTCCTACTATGCTCCTGTACATAGTAGGATCCTCCAAGATCTCTCCTGAATCTGCACTCAACTTGCCATTCTGATCCAATGGCACAGAGATAGGCTTACAGCCTGTCATACCATACTTGGACAACATGTCCAAGCCATACTGTCTCTGCAGTAATCCAATACCATGTGGTGACCTAATCACCTCAATGCCCAAGAAATATCTGAGCTCCCCCAGATCCTTCATCTCAAACTTCTGTCTAAGCAAGATCTTTACATCAAAGATCTCTGCATCATGGTCCCCCGTAATGATCAAGTCATCTACATAGATGACAACAAGCACAACCCCTCTATCACCATGTCTCACATACAATGAGAAATCTGCATTGGCTACATGAAAGCCAATAGTGACAAGATATTCAGAAATCTTGTCAGACCATGCTCTTGGTGCTTGCTTTAAGCCATACAAGGCTTTCTTCAACCTGCAAACATGCTCGGGGTGACCCACATCCTCATATCCAGGTGGCTGCAACATATACACCTCTTCTTGCAAATCCCCATGCAAGAATGCATTCTTTACATCCATCTGATGTAAAGACCATTTCTTTGACGCAGCCACTGCTATCACAACTCTCACCGTTGCCATCTTGGCAACTGGGCTGAAAGTTTCCTCATAATCAATCCCATATGTCTGCGCATATCCTTTGGCTACCAATCTAGCCTTGTACCTGTTTATGCTCCCATCACTGTTATGTTTAACTTTGTACACCCACTTGCATCCAATGGCTTTCTTGCCTTCAGGCAATTGCACTAAATCCCAAGTTTCATTTCCATATAGTGCATCCATCTCCTCATCCATAGCTTTCTCCCAACACACATTTCCAATAGCCTCATCAATGCATGTGGGCTCAACAACCTGCACAACCTTTGCCATATATGCATAGTGATGTGCCACATAACCATCATAAGTAAACCTCTGCACAGGGTTCTTCACTCTCCCTGATCTTCGCAGCTTTTCATTCATGGCTTCCATAGCCTTCTTTACACCAGGTGTTCTCATAGCTGGGATCCCAAGCTCCTCATCAAGGCTCATATCTGAGCCACTAGACTCTCCATCAACATGAGAATGCCCTGCAGAAATGTCAGGCATACCAAGGGGCTCAACCACTTTCTCTTTTCCTTTACGTGATGTACTAATCACATTTGCAGGACTGGTATTATGACGCAACCTGCCACTCCATGGTCTATCAATAGACCCACTAGATGAGGACTCTCCTGGTCCACTCAAAGACTGTGATTGCTGACCTACATTCTGTGCAACCACACTTCCACTCACATCAGCCCCAACAGCTTCTTTTTCAGCAGCATACCAGCTGCTCATCTCATCAAACACAACATCCCTGCTTACCCTCAACTCACGTGTAGTAGGGTTATAACACCTGTATCCCTTTTGCTCAAGTGTAAGATTCCTCCCCCAACCCCCTTTTTGATGTCTAGTATCTTCTCCCGTAATCAATCCCTCTTCAGAAATATAAAGACCTTGTTTCTAACTGTTTTAACCTAGAGAGAGAAAATATTCTAGAGAGAGAATATTCAGATTATGAATATTTTTGGATAGAAAAATAACTCATCTTATTAAAATAAGTTCCCCTGAAACAGAAATTCAAAAAGAAATTTCCAATGTGCAATTGGAATTAATTGGAAATAGGTATAAAGAACCTTAGTCTAAGGGCCTAGATTTTCAGAAATCTTTAGACTATGGTCCAATTAAGGTTTCTATGGGCCAATAGCATCAATCCATGTGTAGGGAGGAGATAAATCCAAATTGTAAAAGAAGATACCCAAAAATGAGTAAATGCTCACATAAGATGAAGAGTTGAAAATGTACAAGGTTTATTAGTAAATAAACTCATATGTAAGGAAGGGGAATTCTTTAAAGGAGGTGCATATTTCACATGCTTGAATGAGTTTTAAACTCATAAAAATTGAGATATTTCATCTCTCCTCTCTCCTCATTCAAGTCTAGTTCCAGAAAGTTAGCTTAACTGACCTAAAAATGGTCAAAAAGTGACCAAACTGACTTAGAAAATTCTAGAATCAGTTTGTTTGGTTAGGAGCTCAAATTTTCCTATAAATAGAAGCCTCCCCTTGTTGAAAAAAACATAGTCTCTTATGCTTTGTTACTCTACTACAAAATATATAGTCTCTTATGCTTTGTTACTCTACTACAAAATATATAGTCTCTTATGCTTTGTTACTCTACTACAAAATATATAGTCTCTTATGCTTTGTTACTCTACTACAAAATATATAGTCTCTTATGCTTTGTTACTCTACTACAAAATATATAGTCTCTTATGCTTTGTTACTCTACTACAAAATATATAGTCTCTTATGCTTTGTTACTCTACTCCACCTAAGCCAAAATATATAGTCTCTTATGCTTTGTTACTCTACTCCACCTAAGCCAAAATATATAGTCTCTTATGCTTTGTTACTCTACTCCACCTAAGCCAAATTAGATAGAGTCTTATGCTTTGTTACTCTACTCCACCTAAGCCAAATTAGATAGAGTCTTATGCTTTGTTACTCTACTCCACCTAAGCTAAAATATATAGTGTCTTATGCCTTGTTACTCTACTCTACCTAAGCCAAGAACTGTGAATTCTTTAATAATTCACTAGTTTTTGATACCTCTCTCTTTCTTCAATCTCCATTAGTGGCTCCATCAACATACTAAACCAATTGATTGGTTGGGGGCCTCTACCGTGAATAAAGAATCAAGCAAATCATAAGGTAAGTATATTGAATTTCGATCTTTTCTATGATTTCTCAATGATTCTCTCTTCTCAACCCCTCTCAAGCTTGAGAAGTTTAATTGGTATGGTTCTTTTTAAATGCTAATGAAGTTAATTGGTGAATAGTAGTGAAGAGTTACCTAATTTAATAAATGCTATAGAAGTTAATTTCCACTTATATTTAAATTCTAATGGTTTTTATAATTTCTCTCTCTCACTCAAGAAATGGTCATACTCATGACCCATTCTCAATCCAAATGAAGCTTTTCATAAAGCCTTTCCTTAATCCAAGATTAAGCTATGCTTGAGGCCAAATTAATGGCTTTTTGCTATGCTTTTAGTTTATGCACATTGATGATTCAATCCATTATGGATTGATGACCCAATTAGAGACCATTCTAATTGTTTTCTTAATGATCCAATTAGAGACCATTATGGATTGATGATCCAATTAGAGACCATTCTAATTGTTTTCTTAATGATCCAATTAGAGACCATTATGGATTGATGATCCAATTAGAGACCATTCTAATTGTTTTCTTAATGATCCAATTAGAGACCATTATGGATTGATGATCCAATTAGAGACCATTCTAATTGTTTTCTTAATGATCCAATTAGAGACCATTATGGATTGATGATCCAATTAGAGACCATTCTAATTGTTTTCTTAATGATCCAATTAGAGACCATTATGGATTGATGATCCAATTAGAGACCATTCTAATTGTTTTCTTAATGATCCAATTAGAGACCATTATGGATTGATGATCCAATTAGAGACCATTCTAATTGTTTTCTTAATGATCCAATTAGAGACCATTATGGATTGATGATCCAATTAGAGACCATTCTAATTGTTTTCTTAATGATCCAATTAGAGACCATTATGGATTGATGATCCAATTAGAGACCATTCTAATTGTTTTCTTAATGATCCAATTAGAGACCATTATGGATTGATGATCCAATTAGAGACCATTCTAATTATTTCTTTAATAAAGAGCTTTATCCCTTAGAAAAAAATTGAGATTTATCAGTCATAGTAGCGGAGCTATGGCAAAATTTTTATAGAAATTACGCATAAAATAAATTCATTCAAAGCATAAAAAGAGGACTTTCTACCATATTCTAGGAACTATCATCCTAGATTAATTAAAAGAATTTTATCATGCATGGAGATGTGGATGTTTGCATGTAGATGTAGATGTATAGATGTAGATGTGGATATGGAGGTGGATGGATGCATGTAGATGTAGATGTATAGATGTAGATGTGAATGGAGATGTGGATGTATGCATGTAGATGTAGATGTATAGATGTGGATGTGGATGTATACATGTAGATGTAGATGTATAGATACGGATGTGGATGTGGAGGTGGATGTATACATGTAGATGTAGATGTATAGATGTAGATGTGGATGTGGAGGTAGATGGATGCATGTAGATGTAGATGTATAGATGTAGATGGGAATGGAGATATGGATGTATGCATGTAGATGTAGATGTATAGATGTAGATGGGAATGGAGATATGGATGTATGCATGTAGATGTAGATGTATAGATGTAGATGTGGATGTGGAGGTGGATGGATGCATGTAGATGTAGATGTATAGATGTAGATGTGAATGGAGATGTGGATGTATACATGTAGATGTAGATGTATGGAGGTGAATGTAAACGTGGATGTGGATGTATGCATAGAGATGTAGATGTATGCATGTAGATGTGAATGTACGCATATAGATGTGGATGTATGGATGTGAATATACGATATGCGATGTGAGGGAATCTGAAGTGATGAGATAGAAATGATGTGATGGGATGAGTATACATATAAATGGAATATGGAATAAGTAATGTAGATTGATAAAGGATAATGTGGAAAAATGAAAGTTAAAATAGAAATTGTGTTGTAAACTGTTGTAAAATACTGTTTGTAAATACTGTTTGTAAATGCTGTTTGTAAATGATTATTTTATGTCAAGAATGCTGGGGGAGCATTTTGACCGTCTTGTGATTAAAGTCGTGATGGTAAAGTTGCAACTGCTGACGGGGAGTCAATGAAGGACGTCTCGCGTAGCAAGGTCGGCCGAGGTCTTGACCAGCCTCGGTGCGATTAAAATGGTGAGCTTCCGGTACGGTGGATGAGGGGCCAAGGAAGCGGCCTATGCGTGAAGCGCTAGGTTACCTGCGAAGGATCCTAGAGGGTGCTGACCATACGGTGCTCGGGCTCTGGGTTGCCTAGGATACCCACGCGTGCGTCGAGGAAGATATTGGAACAGAGTTGGAGTTGTTTTCTGAAATCGAGCATGGATCTGGTTGATTGACCTTGCTGGTCTTCAATGGATGAGTCCATGGCTCCTTATATGGATCTGTTGGTTGATCTTGCTGATCTTCAACGAGAGTCCATCTTGTTAAGTGATTATATTGCCAAGTATTATGGGCTAGGAACTATCGAAACGGCTCCTGAGCGTTCTAGTTACCAATGATGCCATAGATACTCTGATGAAGGAATGATGGGAAATTAAGAATCAATTGGATAAATTGGAAGATGGTGATCAATGATACTATGGTTTTATTAAAGGATTGTTTTGAACTGGTTGAATCTGGTTGAAAAAAAGGCAATTTCATATTGGGTGTGTGAGTGGTGTGACTAGTCTTATTTTGCATGAACATCCGGCTAGGGGGCCTTGGAACTCTTTTCCTTGGTACCCGGGACAAAACCTAACCAAATTCTTAATTGGATCCCATCACTACAGTGGTTGGGCGGTTGGCTAACCCATGGGATTGGATGGGGTTAGGCTGGACTGATGGATCCGTAAACCGAGACTCAAACTTTTGTTTTTACGATAGAAAAAAAAATAAATAAATCCCGGACAGTAACTGTTCTATGGATAGGAATCAACGGCTGTGCCTCTTGAATGGGGAAAAAAGCGTTGATCCCAATGATCCAAGTGCAAGTTTCTTCCTTGAACTGACTAAGTATCTTATAGATGTAATCGGATCATCTCGATCAGAAATGATCTTGACTACGTTAGAGTAAAAAGTTATCCTGGTGGAATCGCCCGTGCTTTCCGGTAAAGGAAGTTTTTCCGGGTTCGGTTTTGGAACAACCGACGGATTAGTCTCTTATCCGGATATCCGTGGGCGAGGCCCCGAGTGTGGGACCCCTGTCCCACGCGAGAAGCGCTACTTCCGCTGCCAGTACCCCGAATCCGTTGCTCGGTGGGAACAGGGATCATACAGTTGGTATCAGAGCGTTTGGTTAATAAAGATCAACTAAGAAGACAAATATGTCAAAAATTTATCAAGAAACACAAAAAGGTTATAATTGTGTGATATAATTCATACAATTTGATATTCAAACTGACACTCGTAATTTTGGTAATTGGGTTTTCGGATGGAAGTACCGCAATTATATAGAAACCCTGACTTGCTTGAGGCCTAGACATGATAGTATTTACCTTATAATTCCAAGGGCCGTGACTACCCGTATATACCGAGAGTATACTGCAGCTCTTTACTGACAGTATATACGAGTAAATCTAAGACTTGAAATTATAAGCGTTAATGCTATCTAGATGATGATTTCGAATGTGATTGATATGATTTTTAATTCTGTTTGAGAATGAATGAATTGATTTGGATTCTGATTGAAAATGCTGATTGAAAAATGTTGATTTTTAAAAATTAGTTGAAATATAATGAAACCACAATGAGGGGGAATGGGACGAGTCCCTGTGATGATATTCATAACTAGAATGATGATAATGAATTCAACAAATCACTATGAGATTAGTGGGTTATGCTGTTAGATTGCTACTGTTAATACTTGACCGGTAGATCAAGTTAAGGGATGTCAAATTGAGAACTTGCTTGACTGAAATTTCCGTGAAGGGATGTTTCGAAGGAAACTTTTCGGTCTAATAGACCATTATCATGTTAAAGATATGAATGACATGATCTGAATGAATTGTTATTTAATGATGAGTTCTATATAAGGGATATTTATCCCAGTGTTCTGTTGGGTTGACCAGAATATAAGGAACCCCAGAATAAAATTGGATCTTAAGAAAAAGAGTTGTCCTCTACCTTGCGAGATGAGGACATCTCGCACTTTTTAAGTGGGGTAGAATGTAAGATTCCTCCCCAACCTTCAAGGTATACTGGAGTAAGAATCTTCCTTTCTGATCTTATAATTATTCCCTCTCTAAAATAAAAGAAAATTTCTGTTTAAAAAAGGAAGACCCTTTCCCTAGAATACTCTCAGGAGTCCCACCTGTTTTAAGGATTTAGAACAATGAGTTTAGAAGTGAGAATCGGTGTTTTGGATACCAAGGTTTTGGTTTTCATTCGAGTATGGCCCAAAAGAAGTTCTTTATCTCTTGGGGAGTATAAGAAGTTATCCCCCAGATATTGTGATCCTTATATCTGAATTCAATGAAAGTAGGTGACTTAGCCTACAAGTTCTTTTATCTCCTCATCTCAAAATTCTTAATGCCTTCTATAGAGAAATGTGTCAAACACAAATCATGGAAAGACGGTAAAACTTCAGTGGCAAGTTACCGTTGGCTTCTAGGTTACGCTAGCTCCTTCCTTTATATAAGTCGTAACTTTTACTTGTCGCTCACAGTAATCTTACTCCCATCAATCTCCTTTCTTTCTTAATCTCCTTCATGGCTTGGCAACAGGAATTAGTTTTATCCCTGATGATTTCTCACCTTCAAGACGCAAGAGAGTCTGTGAAGAAAGACTTTATAGAACAGTATGAGCGCTCACTTTTTCCTCACCTAGGAACTTCTGTAGCGCAGACCAAATGGCGGACCTATCAAAACATAACTAGGGTAACACCCTGGGGTCAGCAACACTTTCGTAACAATGTCCGCTTGGCCATGGTTATTGAAGCTTTGGGTTTGGGTCCCCGATACTACTGTGTCATGAGATCAAGGCATCTTGGGTTTTCTGAGCGGGTCTTTTTACTGGCATGTTTTCTTCCTCATGAGAAGATATGCCTTTACCCCGTTTTTGGCTTGCCTCTCAGAGGTCCTTTTGTTAGATCACCTCATACCACTGAGATAGGTGCGGCAATAACCAGCAGAATCATTCCCATAGATGAGTTACCCTATACTTGTGCAGCTTGTGAGGACTGCTTTTGTGACCATATGATGGATGGGCTTATGGAAGTGTAAAGAGTTCTTCTATCTTTACTGTATAAGTCCCGTGAATGAGTAAAGTTTAAATCTTGTTCTTATTTTGAATCTTGCTCTCTTTAAGACTTTTCTTGGTGGTTAATCTTGATTAAAAATTTTCTCTAAGTCTCATATTCGTGCATCTTGCGAAATTATCCCAAGTTGCGAGATGAGGACATCTCGCGTTTTTTAAGTGGGGTAGAATGTAAGATTCCTCCCCCAACCCCCTTTTTGATGTCTAGTATCTTCTCCCGTAATCAATCCCTCTTCAGAAATATAAAGACCTTGTTTCTAACTGTTTTAACCTAGAGAGAGAAAATATTCTAGAGAGAGAATATTCAGATTATGAATATTTTTGGATAGAAAAATAACTCATCTTATTAAAATAAGTTCCCCTGAAACAGAAATTCAAAAAGAAATTTCCAATGTGCAATTGGAATTAATTGGAAATAGGTATAAAGAACCTTAGTCTAAGGGCCTAGATTTTCAGAAATCTTTAGACTATGGTCCAATTAAGGTTTCTATGGGCCAATAGCATCAATCCATGTGTAGGGAGGAGATAAATCCAAATTGTAAAAGAAGATACCCAAAAATGAGTAAATGCTCACATAAGATGAAGAGTTGAAAATGTACAAGGTTTATTAGTAAATAAACTCATATGTAAGGAAGGGGAATTCTTTAAAGGAGGTGCATATTTCACATGCTTGAATGAGTTTTAAACTCATAAAAATTGAGATATTTCATCTCTCCTCTCTCCTCATTCAAGTCTAGTTCCAGAAAGTTAGCTTAACTGACCTAAAAATGGTCAAAAAGTGACCAAACTGACTTAGAAAATTCCAGAATCAGTTTGTTTGGTTAGGAGCTCAAATTTTCCTATAAATAGAAGCCTCCCCTTGTTGAAAAAAACATAGTCTCTTATGCTTTGTTACTCTACTACAAAATATATAGTCTCTTATGCTTTGTTACTCTACTACAAAATATATAGTCTCTTATGCTTTGTTACTCTACTACAAAATATATAGTCTCTTATGCTTTGTTACTCTACTACAAAATATATAGTCTCTTATGCTTTGTTACTCTACTACAAAATATATAGTCTCTTATGCTTTGTTACTCTACTACAAAATATATAGTCTCTTATGCTTTGTTACTCTACTCCACCTAAGCCAAAATATATAGTCTCTTATGCTTTGTTACTCTACTCCACCTAAGCCAAAATATATAGTCTCTTATGCTTTGTTACTCTACTCCACCTAAGCCAAATTAGATAGAGTCTTATGCTTTGTTACTCTACTCCACCTAAGCCAAATTAGATAGAGTCTTATGCTTTGTTACTCTACTCCACCTAAGCTAAAATATATAGTGTCTTATGCCTTGTTACTCTACTCTACCTAAGCCAAGAACTGTGAATTCTTTAATAATTCACTAGTTTTTGATACCTCTCTCTTTCTTCAATCTCCATTAGTGGCTCCATCAACATACTAAACCAATTGATTGGTTGGGGGCCTCTACCGTGAATAAAGAATCAAGCAAATCATAAGGTAAGTATATTGAATTTCGATCTTTTCTATGATTTCTCAATGATTCTCTCTTCTCAACCCCTCTCAAGCTTGAGAAGTTTAATTGGTATGGTTCTTTTTAAATGCTAATGAAGTTAATTGGTGAATAGTAGTGAAGAGTTACCTAATTTAATAAATGCTATAGAAGTTAATTTCCACTTATATTTAAATTCTAATGGTTTTTATAATTTCTCTCTCTCACTCAAGAAATGGTCATACTCATGACCCATTCTCAATCCAAATGAAGCTTTTCATAAAGCCTTTCCTTAATCCAAGATTAAGCTATGCTTGAGGCCAAATTAATGGCTTTTTGCTATGCTTTTAGTTTATGCACATTGATGATTCAATCCATTATGGATTGATGACCCAATTAGAGACCATTCTAATTGTTTTCTTAATGATCCAATTAGAGACCATTATGGATTGATGATCCAATTAGAGACCATTCTAATTGTTTTCTTAATGATCCAATTAGAGACCATTATGGATTGATGATCCAATTAGAGACCATTCTAATTGTTTTCTTAATGATCCAATTAGAGACCATTATGGATTGATGATCCAATTAGAGACCATTCTAATTGTTTTCTTAATGATCCAATTAGAGACCATTATGGATTGATGATCCAATTAGAGACCATTCTAATTGTTTTCTTAATGATCCAATTAGAGACCATTATGGATTGATGATCCAATTAGAGACCATTCTAATTGTTTTCTTAATGATCCAATTAGAGACCATTATGGATTGATGATCCAATTAGAGACCATTCTAATTGTTTTCTTAATGATCCAATTAGAGACCATTATGGATTGATGATCCAATTAGAGACCATTCTAATTGTTTTCTTAATGATCCAATTAGAGACCATTATGGATTGATGATCCAATTAGAGACCATTCTAATTGTTTTCTTAATGATCCAATTAGAGACCATTATGGATTGATGATCCAATTAGAGACCATTCTAATTATTTCTTTAATAAAGAGCTTTATCCCTTAGAAAAAAATTGAGATTTATCAGTCATAGTAGCGGAGCTATGGCAAAATTTTTATAGAAATTACGCATAAAATAAATTCATTCAAAGCATAAAAAGAGGACTTTCTACCATATTCTAGGAACTATCATCCTAGATTAATTAAAAGAATTTTATCATGCATGGAGATGTGGATGTTTGCATGTAGATGTAGATGTATAGATGTAGATGTGGATATGGAGGTGGATGGATGCATGTAGATGTAGATGTATAGATGTAGATGTGAATGGAGATGTGGATGTATGCATGTAGATGTAGATGTATAGATGTGGATGTGGATGTATACATGTAGATGTAGATGTATAGATACGGATGTGGATGTGGAGGTGGATGTATACATGTAGATGTAGATGTATAGATGTAGATGTGGATGTGGAGGTAGATGGATGCATGTAGATGTAGATGTATAGATGTAGATGGGAATGGAGATATGGATGTATGCATGTAGATGTAGATGTATAGATGTAGATGTGGATGTGGAGGTGGATGGATGCATGTAGATGTAGATGTATAGATGTAGATGTGAATGGAGATGTGGATGTATACATGTAGATGTAGATGTATGGAGGTGAATGTAAACGTGGATGTGGATGTATGCATAGAGATGTAGATGTATGCATGTAGATGTGAATGTACGCATATAGATGTGGATGTATGGATGTGAATATACGATATGCGATGTGAGGGAATCTGAAGTGATGAGATAGAAATGATGTGATGGGATGAGTATACATATAAATGGAATATGGAATAAGTAATGTAGATTGATAAAGGATAATGTGGAAAAATGAAAGTTAAAATAGAAATTGTGTTGTAAACTGTTGTAAAATACTGTTTGTAAATACTGTTTGTAAATGCTGTTTGTAAATGATTATTTTATGTCAAGAATGCTGGGGGAGCATTTTGACCGTCTTGTGATTAAAGTCGTGATGGTAAAGTTGCAACTGCTGACGGGGAGTCAATGAAGGACGTCTCGCGTAGCAAGGTCGGCCGAGGTCTTGACCAGCCTCGGTGCGATTAAAATGGTGAGCTTCCGGTACGGTGGATGAGGGGCCAAGGAAGCGGCCTATGCGTGAAGCGCTAGGTTACCTGCGAAGGATCCTAGAGGGTGCTGACCATACGGTGCTCGGGCTCTGGGTTGCCTAGGATACCCACGCGTGCGTCGAGGAAGATATTGGAACAGAGTTGGAGTTGTTTTCTGAAATCGAGCATGGATCTGGTTGATTGACCTTGCTGGTCTTCAATGGATGAGTCCATGGCTCCTTATATGGATCTGTTGGTTGATCTTGCTGATCTTCAACGAGAGTCCATCTTGTTAAGTGATTATATTGCCAAGTATTATGGGCTAGGAACTATCGAAACGGCTCCTGAGCGTTCTAGTTACCAATGATGCCATAGATACTCTGATGAAGGAATGATGGGAAATTAAGAATCAATTGGATAAATTGGAAGATGGTGATCAATGATACTATGGTTTTATTAAAGGATTGTTTTGAACTGGTTGAATCTGGTTGAAAAAAAGGCAATTTCATATTGGGTGTGTGAGTGGTGTGACTAGTCTTATTTTGCATGAACATCCGGCTAGGGGGCCTTGGAACTCTTTTCCTTGGTACCCGGGACAAAACCTAACCAAATTCTTAATTGGATCCCATCACTACAGTGGTTGGGCGGTTGGCTAACCCATGGGATTGGATGGGGTTAGGCTGGACTGATGGATCCGTAAACCGAGACTCAAACTTTTGTTTTTACGATAGAAAAAAAAATAAATAAATCCCGGACAGTAACTGTTCTATGGATAGGAATCAACGGCTGTGCCTCTTGAATGGGGAAAAAAGCGTTGATCCCAATGATCCAAGTGCAAGTTTCTTCCTTGAACTGACTAAGTATCTTATAGATGTAATCGGATCATCTCGATCAGAAATGATCTTGACTACGTTAGAGTAAAAAGTTATCCTGGTGGAATCGCCCGTGCTTTCCGGTAAAGGAAGTTTTTCCGGGTTCGGTTTTGGAACAACCGACGGATTAGTCTCTTATCCGGATATCCGTGGGCGAGGCCCCGAGTGTGGGACCCCTGTCCCACGCGAGAAGCGCTACTTCCGCTGCCAGTACCCCGAATCCGTTGCTCGGTGGGAACAGGGATCATACATCAAGGGAGTATCCAATAAACACACATTTTTCAGCTTTCGGATCCAGCTTAGTTCTCAGCTCATCTGGCACATGCACATATGCAATGCATCCAAAAACTTTCAGATGAGACAAATCTGGTTTTCTGCCAGTAAACCTCTCCTCTGGAGTTACATCATGTATGGCTGCAGTTGGAGTCCTGTTCATGATGTATACTGCTGTAGAAACAGCCTCAGCCCAATAGCAATGCGGCATATTCTTCTCTTCCATCAATGCTCGCGCAATCTCAGCAATGTGCCTGTTTTTCCGCTCAGCAACTCCATTTTGCTGCGGAGTGTATCTGCATGTATACTGTCTCCGAATACCATTCTTCCTCAAAAATTCAGAGAACTCATTGGAGAAGTACTCTCCCCCTCCATCTGACCTTAGGCACTTTACATATTTTCCTGTTTGCTTTTCAACCAAAAATCTGAAATTCTGAAAGTGAGTGAACACCTCACTCTTCTCCTTCATGAAATATACCCACACTTTCCTTGTGTGGTCATCAATGAAAGTTACATAGTACCTGCAGCCTCCCATAGACACAGTCTTCGTAGGACCCCATACATCTGAATGCACAACATCTAGTGCATTTCTGCTCACATATCTGTTACGTGGAAACACATGCTTTGTTTGCTTCCCAAATTGGCATGCTTCACATATTTTCTGCATACCTTCCACTTTAAATTTTGGCAGGCCTGTCACAATTCCTTTTGTCTGCATAGACTTCAATCTCTGCACATTTACATGTCCAATTCTTTTATGCCATATGTCTGTGTCTGCAACAACTCCTGAACCATTTGCAAACATCGCAGCACTCATCTCAGGCATGTCTACATCCAACGTAAACATTCTGCCCACTCTGTTGCCTTTTGCAACCAACCTGCACTTGTCTTTGAAATCTTCAACATAACACCCATCAGGGTTAAACCGAACCTGCAAACCCTGCTCAATCATCTGGCCAACTGAAACCAGATTCTTTGTTATGTTCGGTACATGAAGTACATCTGCAAGGTACTTCACTTTGCCATCCTGCATAGATAATGGCACGTCTCCAATGTGGGCAATTGGATGAGCAGTGTCATCCCCTGTTTCCACAAAACCTGGTCTTTCCGGGTTTTTCATTTCCTTGAACCACTCCCCATGACTCGTCATGTGGTTCGAAGCGCCTGAATCCACATACCATACATTATCTTTTTGTGCTGCATCAACATTTTCAGACATGGCATTTACAACATGCTGCATAACAAACAACCTTTCATTGTCCTCATTATTTCTGCTTGAGGATGCATAGTTGTTTTGCTGCACTTTCCCATTTTGCATGTCAGCCTGCTTCTTATAACATTCTGACTGCACATGTCCTGGCTTACCACAATAGTAGCATTCACGTGCATCATTATATTGTCTTTGCCAATTTCCACGGCCTCTTTGACTCCCCCTGCCTCTGAATCTGCCTCTTCCACCTGCGTGTTGTTGTTGTTGATTCTGGGACTGTTGTTGCTGCTGCTGCTGCTGGCCATAATTCTGATTACCTGTTCGGCCACCTCCTTGACCGCGTCCACGGCCTCCTCTACCACGTCCTCTTCCTGAACTCGTGTAGAAAGCCTGTTGCTCTGAACTGTTTTTACTTTGTGAAGACTGTTGGTCTTCACCTAAGTTCTTCTCTTCGATAATCAGCATAGACACCAAATCTGTAAAGTTGGGAATGTTTTCCCGAGTCTGAATAGACGTCTTAAACGCCTTGTATTGTGGCCCGAGACCACGTAGACAGACTTCCACCTTGTCATCGTCATCTACTGACACACCAATAGATGCAAGGGATTCCACAATACCCTTTATCTTCAATGCATAGTCATTCACAGACATGCTCTTTTTCTCCACAGTATGAAGTTCATTCTTCAACTGTATCTTACGTGCCTTGGTATTTGTTTCATAAAGCTTTACCAAGGTGTCCCACGCCTCCTTGGGGGACTTGGCATCCTGAATATGCCCAATCATGGTGTCCTGTATACTAATGGAGAGCCAATACATAACCTTCCTGGCTCCTTGGTTCCAGTCTTTGAACTCTTTCACATCTGCAGCAGTCGGATTTATATCCGGTATCTCCGGTGCCTCTTCATGCTCACCTTCTATGTAGTCCCAATAGCCTTTTCCCATCAGGAAATTCGTTAACCTGAACCTCCAAGCATGGAAGTTATTCTTATCCAGCTTCTCAGCCACAATCTGTGTTATGCCATCATTAGACATCTTGCCAAACACACAATTTTACCAGAACCTGCACTCTGGTTTTTCCTGCACAAATGCTGTATTTTCTGCACAGCGGTACTGTAGTACTCTCAAATGTCACAACCAGTGACTTCAATGCACATACATACACCCAATGGCAACTGTAGACCTCTTTGCAGCACCCACAGTGTCTGCACAGTCAATCTGTCTTCCTGCAGTTCATAAAACAGAGTTCTGCAGAGAATCGATGACTTACCCGCAGTGCTCGAAATCGCCTGCTTTCTGAAAAACGGAGGTCCTGACGCGCCCGAAACGCGTTTTCGGACCGAAAATTATAGTCCGAAGGACTGTATAGTTGCCCTATAGCTTTCCTCCCGCGAAGAAAGCTCCTCAATCAGAGACCGTTTGCCGGTGCCTCCCGTAGAGCTCCCGACAAGGGTGTAGTCACCAACACAATAGGGAAGAGTAGTTGCAGCTCTTACCCTCGTACCGCTTCCTGTGGTTCTCTTGCTTGCAGCTCAGCCCTTAGCACGAACCAGGCTCTGATACCATGAAAAGATGCAGGGGGGAAGAGAGCTTGAGATCTTGCAAGCACACACACACACTCACAAAACCCTAATAGAGAACACACAAGGTGAGAGGCTGAAAATCTTCTTCTTCTCTACTCAACACTCAACACACCATATACAAGATAAGAGTACACGATAATATGAAAGGTACTCAACCAATACATACACGGGTTCTCTATAGTGTGAACCCGACTAAATGAGCTGGCGCTATAACTATGCCAGTCTCTAGAATGGCTGTCACACAGCCTGTCATCCCACTGGCCGCATATCACCCAAGATCTCACCAACCATGCCAGTGGTGTAAGTGCGGGGCCTATCCCCCAGGCGGGTCATCAGTGTCCACCGCCTCACTAGATCTCGATATCTCAACAATGTGGAAATGGATGTATGTATGTGGATGTGTGGATGTGGAGATGGGAGTATGGATGTATGAATGTGAAAATGGATGTATGCATGAAGATGTATATGCATAGATGTGAATGTGGATGAAGATGTATATGCATAGATGTGAATGTGGATGTAGATGTGGATGTATAGATGTGAATGGGAATGTGGATGTAGATATGGATGTATAGATGTGAATGGGAATGTGGATGTGGATGTATGTATGTATGTGGATGTAGATGTGGATGTATAGATGTGAATGGGAATGTGGATGTGGATGTATGTATGTATGTGGATGTGGATGTATGAATGAGGATGTGATAATGGATGTATGCATGTAGATGTGGATATATGGATGTGAATATGAATGTGGATGTGGATGTGGATGTGGATGTGGATGTGGATATGGATGTATGGATGTGGATATGGATGTGTACGTATGAATGTAGATATGGGATGTGGATGTATAAATGAGGATGGGAAAATGGATGTATGCATGTAAATGTGGATGTATGGATGTGAATGTGAATGTGTATGTGAATTAATGTGTCGTCGATATGAGGAAATGGATGAGAATGAGTACACATTGAATGGAATGTGGAATAAGTAATGTGGACTAAAGAGGGATAATGTGGAAAGACGAGAGTTTGATTTAGAAACTGTATTTTGTGACTGTTTGTAAATGACTGTTTTATGTCAAGAATGCTGGGGAAGCATTTTGACCGTCTTGTGGATTAAGGTCATGAAGACCTAACTGTTAAAGTTGCAACTGCTGACGGAGAGTCAATGGAGGACGTCTCGCGTAGCAAGGTCGACCGAGGTCTTGACCAGCCTCGGTTCGATTTAAATGGTGAGCTTCCGGTACGGTGGATGAGGGACCAAGGAAGCGGCCTATGAGTGAAGCGCTAGGTCACCTGCGAAGGATCCTAGAGGGTGCTGACCATACGGTGCTCGGGCTCTGGGTCGCCAAAGATACCCACACGTGCGTCGTGGAAGATATTGGAACAAGGAGTAAGAGTTGTTTTATGAAACCGGGCATGGATCTGGTTGATTGACCTTGCTGGTCTTCAATGGATGAGTCCATGGCTCTTTATATGGATCTGTTGGTTGATCTTGCTGATCTTCAACGAGAGTCCATCTTGATTTTTATAAGTGATTATATTGCCGAGTATTATGGGCTAGGAACTATTGAAAAGGCCCCTGTGTGGACAGGTGGTGAGCGTTCTAGTTGCCAATGATGCCATAGATACTCTGATGAAGGAATGATGGGAAATTATGAATCAACCGGATAAATTGGAAGATTATGATCAGTGGTACTATGGTTTCATTAAAGGATTGTTTTAAAGTTAGCTGATGCTAAGAAAAAGGCAATTTCATATTGGGTGTGTAAGTGGTGTGGCTAGTTTTATGTTTGCATGAACTTCCGGCTAGGGGGCCTTGGAACTCTTTTCCTTGGTACCCGGGACAAAACCTAACCAAATTCCAAATTGGATCCCATCACTACAGTGGTTGGGTGGTTGGCTAACCCATGGGATCGGATGGGGCTAGGCTGGATTGATGGATCCGTAAATCGAGACTTAATTTCCGTTATTACGATAGATGAAGTAAGTCCCGGTCGGATAGTAATTGTTCTATGGATAGGAATCAACGGCTGTGCCTCTTGATGGGGAAAAAAGCGTTGATCCCAATGATCCAAGTGCAAGTTTCTTCCTTGATCTGACCGAGTATCTTTATAGGTGCAGTCGGATCAGTTTGATCATTATTAATGGTCTTGACTACGTTAGAGTAAAAAGTTATCCTGGAGGAATCGCCCGTGCTTTCCGGATAAGGGAAGTTTTTTCGGGTTTGGTTTTGGAAAAACCGACGGATTAGTCTTTTGTCCGGATATCCGTGGACGAGGCCCCGAGTGTGGGACCCTGCCTCGCGCAAGAAGTGCTACTTCCGCTGCTAGTACCCCGAATCCGTTGCGCGGTAGGAACATGGATCTCACAGTTGGTATCAGAGCAAATTGGTTAATAAAGATCAACTGAGAAGCCAAATATGTCAAAAATTTATCAAGAAGCACAAAAAGGTTGTAATTGTGTGATATAATTCATACAATTTGATATTCAAACTGAAATTCGTAATTTGGTAATTGGGTCTTCAGATGGAAGTATCGTAATTATATAGAATCCCTGACTTGCTTGAGGCCTAGACATGATGGTATTTACCTTATAGTTCCAAGGGCCGTGACTACCCGTATATACCGAGAGTATACTGCAGCTCTTTACTGACAGTATATACGAGTAAATCTAAGACTTGAAATTATAAGCATTAATGCTATCCAGTTGATGAATTCGAATGTGGTTGATATGATTTTTAATTCTGTTTGGGAACTGATAAATCGATTGGGATTCTGATTGTAAAATGATGATTTTTGAAATTTAGTTGAAATATAATAAACTGAGCAAAACCACAATGAGGATGAATGGAACGAGTCCCTATAATGATAAATGATGATAATGATTTCAACAAATCACTATGAGATTAGTGGATTGTGCTGTCAAATTGCTACTGTTAACACTTGAGACGGTAGATCAAGTTAAGGGATGACAAATTGAGAACTTGCTTAACTGAAATTCCCGTGGAGGAATGTTAAGAAGGAAATTTTTCGGTCTAATGGACCATTATCGTAGGAATGATATGATCTAAATGAATTATTATTTAATGATGAGTTCTATATAAGGGATATTTATCCCCATATTCTGTTGGGTTGACCGGAATATAAGGAACCCTAGAATAAATTAGATCTTAAGCAAAAGAGTTGTCCTCTACTTGCGAGATGAGGACATCTTGTACCTTTTAAGTGGGGTAGAATGTAAGATTCCTCCCCCAGCCTTAGAGGTATACAGGAGTAAGAATCTCCCTTTTTGATCTTATAATTATTCCCTCTCTAAAATAAAAGAAAGATTCTGTTTAAAAAAGGAAGACCCTTTCCCTAGAATACTTCTCAGGAGTTCCACCTGTTTTAAGGATTCAGAACAATGAGTTCAGAAGTAAAAATCGGTGTTTTGGATACCAAGGTTTTGGTCTTCATTCTGATAAAAAACAGGAGCAGGATGTAACAACCACAAGAGAAGCAAACCCTAATCCATAACCATCAATCATAAGGAAGGAGAGAAGCCATAGTCACCATCTCTCTCACACACAAAGGAGAACACAACATAATGTTATGTCCACACTACAAGTAAACCTAATGTAATGTCCACACCACACATGACCAGCTGGACGCGGTCATAAACACACCACACGATATCTATCTACCATACTGTCACTCTGTCAGCACCCATGTGCTATCCTCCAGCTGTATATGAGCTTGATATTTCAACACTCCCCCTCAAGCTGTAACAACCACAAGAGAAGCAAACCCTAATCCATAACCATCAATCATAAGGAAGGAGAGAAGCCATAGTCACCATCTCTCTCACACACAAAGGAGAACACAACATAATGTTATGTCCACACTACAAGTAAACCTAATGTAATGTCCACACCACACATGACCAGCTGGACGCGGTCATAAACACACCACACGATATCTATCTACCATACTGTCACTCTGTCAGCACCCATGTGCTATCCTCCAGCTGTATATGAGCTTGATATTTCAACACTCCCCCTCAAGCTCGACATGTCCATCTCTAGGACTCCCAATCTAGTACGAAAATACTCGAACTTATCTTTACCAAGTGCTTTGGTAAAGATATCTGCAACCTGCTCATCTGTCTGCACATATGTCAAATCAACATGCCCATCTAGCACCTTCTCTCTGATGAAATGATAGTGGACCTCAATATGTTTGGTCCTGGCATGATAAACTGGGTTGCTAGCAAGCTGAATACTACTCATGTTGTCACAATGAATGACAACTCTCATATCACTCTGTAACCTGACATCATCTAGCAACTTCTTCAACCACATAGCCTCACATGCAGCTATGGCTGCTCCACGATACTCTGCCTCTGTGGTAGATAAAGCAACTGTAGGTTGCTTTTTACTGCTCCAACTCACAACTCCACTACCAAGGCTGAAAACATAGCCACTGGTAGACCTCCTGTCATATGCACTACCGGCCCAATCTGCATCGGTATATCCATAGACATGCATGTCTTTTCCTGCCTCATAGAAAAGACCATAATGCGCGGTAGTTTTGACATATCTCAAAATCCGTCTCACAGCATCCAAGTGAGGTTTACGAGGACTCTGCATAAACTGACTCACCAAACCAACTGCATAACTGAGATCTGGCCTCGTAATGGTCATGTAGATAAGGCTACCAACCATTTGCCTGTACATGGTGATATCATCAAGCTCATCACCCAAATCAGCCCTAAGCTTCATGTTTTGCTCTAATGGTGTCAACATTGGTTTGCATGCTGTCATACCATACTTTGCCAGCATGTCAAGTGCATATTGCCTTTGCACCAACCATATACCCTTGCCTGTTCTAATCACCTCAATGCCAAGAAAGAACCTCAAATCACCAAGGTCTTTCATATCAAACTCTTTGCATAAAGAGGCCTTAACATCATCAATGCCTTTCCCACAATCACCTGTGATAATCAAATCATCAACATAAATGACTATCATCACAATACCATCATGTGTCTTCTTCACATAAAGTGAAGAGTCTGCATTTCCAACCACAAATCCAATACTGACAAGATATCTGCTGATCTTGTCACTCCAAGCATGAGGTGCTTGCTTCAAACCATAGAGTGCTTTCTTTAACCTGCAAACAAAGGTCGGATATTTTGGATGTACATAACCTTCTGGCTGTTCCATGTACACCTCTTCTTGTAGATCACCATTCAAGAAAGCATTCTTTACATCCATTTGATGTAAAGCCCAACCTTTTTGTGCTGCTAGTGCAATGATAGACCTCACTGTAGCCATCTTAGCCACTGGGCTGAAAGTTTCATCATAATCAAGACCATAAGTTTGTGCATATCCTTTAGCGACCAGCCTTGCCTTATGTCTCTCTAGGCTGCCATCTGACTTGCACTTTACTTTATACACCCATTTGCATCCAATTGCATTCTTTCCTTTAGGTAACTCAGCCAATTCCCATGTATCATTTTTGTCCAAAGCATCCATCTCTTCATCCATGGCTTTCTGCCATACATGCTCTCCAATAGCCTCTGAATAGCATGTAGGTTCCACATGCTTTACCATAGATGTCATGTATGCATAATGCATAGCAAAATCTCTATATGTCAATCTTTCCACTGGATATCTGACTCTCTGGGATCTCCGCAATGCATGCGGGTCACTCTGTACACCTGTAACACGAGCATGTGGTGGCACATATCTGTCCTGCCTAACACCAGGTGTGCGTACAACAGGTATCCCGAGCTCCTCATCCAAACTCTCAGAACTAGAGGACTCATAACCTGTGATCCCAATTCCCTCGACTTTCTTCTTGCCTTTGTTGGAATTAGGGTTGCAGGAATGCACACACAACTTCAAGAAGATGAGGAAGCTTGAGCACAACACAGTAGTGTATTATGAGTGCCAAAAATGAAAGATAACAAGCCCTAGAAGATAATGGGCGTATATACAATGCACGGGGGAAAAAACCTCCTAGTGAGGGAAAAAGTGCCCCGGCGGTCCTAAGTGTGTTCACACACATCACTACTATAATATGGTAACAAATCCCCCCTGGAGTGATGCGGTGAACAAGAGCTAGCACTCATGTATAGGGAAGTGTCTAGCTATGTGGACGAATCCACAAAAGGGAGTAAGCCCAAAGCTTTGCGAAAAGCTTCGAACTTCTCACGAGGCAGAGCCTTTGTGAAAAGGTCTGCAAGGTTATCCTGTGTTGGCACATAAGCCAAACTGATCTCTCCTGCAGAGAGTCTCTCCCTGACATAATGGTAGTGCACCTCAATGTGCTTCGTACGAGCATGGAACACTGGGTTCCGCGCAACTGCCAATGCGCTCTGACTGTCAGTGAAGATGGTGGTGGCAGATGGCTGCCCAACACCCAAATCAGCCATAAGGCGTCTGAGCCACACACACTCAACCGTAGCTGTGAAAGCTGCCCTGTACTCAGCTTCACAACTAGAAGTGGCCACAGTAGGCTGCTTCTTGCTCAACCATGATATGCATGAGCTTCCAAGCATGAAGCAAAAACCACTCGTGGACACGCGTGTGTCATAACAACCAGCCCAGTCAGAATCTGAAAAAGCATGTAAATCTGGCGGCAATGATCCCCCCTTGGGATAAAACAACCCAAGATGCCGAGTACCACTCAAATAGCGAAAGATACGCTTCACTGCCTGCCAATGCTTAATGCCTGGGCTATGCATAAATCTGCTCACCTGTGAGACTGCAAACTGAATGTCTGGCCTCGTAATGCATACATAAATGAGGCAACCAACAGCTGTCTGATAGAGTGTGACATCAAAGTGATCTCCAGCATCATGAAGACTCAACTTCAAACCTGTCTCCATTGGAGTAGCAATAGGCTTGCAGTCTTCAAGGCCAAATCTCCGCAACAATGTTTCAATATACTTTGTTTGACACAAAGCAATACCTCCATCACACTGCTTAAATTGTATCCCCAAATAATGATGCAAATGCCCCAAATCTGACATCTCAAAAGAGGCATTCAAATCAGCCTTAAAATCAGCAATATGACTCTCATTTGGTCCTGTGAGCAGCATGTCATCGACATAGAGAGCAATGATTAGATGTACACCATCCACACGTTTAGCATACAAAGTGCTTTCTGTTGGACTATTCTGAAACCCATGTGCAGTCAAATATGCATGTATTTTTTCATACCAAGCTCGTGGAGCTTGCTTTAAACCATATAAAGCCTTTTTTAACCTGCACACTTTGTTTTCCTGCCCTCTTTGAACAAAACCACGAGGCTGCGATACATACACCTCCTCATGCAAATCTCCATTTAAGAACGCAGTCTTTATGTCCAGCTGATGTACATTCCAACCATTATGAGCTGCTAATGCACAGATGCTACGAACAGTGGTCATACGACATGTGGGAGCAAAAGTCTCATCAAAATCAATGCCCTTCTCTTGAGCATAACCTTTTGCAACAAGCCTAGCCTTATGGCGATCCACTGTGCCATCAGGCTTACGCTTCAATTTGTATACCCACTTAGTGCCAATGGCCTTCTTGCCAGGGGGCAAGTCACATAAAGACCATGTACCATTCTTCATAATAGCATCGTATTCTGCTTGCATAGCAGCCATCCAATTTTCTGAACTTTGTGCCTCATCAAATGAAACAGGCTCACTTTCATCGCACAGACTAGAAACAGCCAATGCATAACAATCTGACGCATAAGAGGCACCATGAGAGCCAGAACGAGTGCGACTAGACAAAGGGGCATCCAACTTGCTGTCACGCAAAGTCTGCACCAGCCATCTAGGCATATTCCTAGAGCCCTCAATCTCTTGTCTCTCATCCTCAAGTGCATCATGCACATCTGCATCAGATATAGGCTGATCTGTGCCATCATTTAAAACCTGCATAGGCTGAAAAACTGCCTCATGAGGTATTGCACTTGACTGTGCACCATTGAAAAGAGGCAACAATGTATCATAGACATCACGTGAGCTGATATTTGTCTCCTTAGTACATGAAACCAAGGGCTGAACTGCATCTTCCACAAATACAACATCACGGCTAACCAAAATGCGCTTTGTCTGTGGGTGATACAAACGATAGCCTTTGCTCTCAGCACTATATCCAACAAAAATACATTTGACAGCTTTGTCATCCAATTTTCTGCGATGTTGCACAGGCACTAATGCATATGCCAGGCAACCAAAAACACGTAAATGGCCAACAGATGGCTTGCGGCCATGCCAAGCCTCATATGGAGTGACAACCTGTAATGCTTTGGTGGGACACCTGTTTAGTACATAAGTGGCACACATGACAGCCTCAAGCCAAAAACCATGTGGTAGACTTTGACTCTTAACCATACATCTTGCCATTTCCATGAGAGACCTGTTTTTTCTCTCAGCCACACCATTTTGCTGTGGTGTATACGGCACTGTACATTGGTGTTTTATCCCACGCTCAGCCAGAAATGCATTAAATTCTGAAGACATATACTCCCCCCCTCGATCTGAACGGAGGGTGCCCATCTTACTTTCTGACACATTTTCAGCCATAACCAAAAACTGTTTGAAGCACAAAAACACTTCGGACTTTGCCTTCAAAGGATATACCCATGCATGCCTGGTGAAATCATCAATGAAAGTCACGAAGTAAAGGTAGTTTCCAAATGATGGAGTTTGCATGGGACCACAAACATCACTGTGAACAAGCTGCAATCTGCGTTCAGCTCTCACTGATCCATCTTTGGGAAAGGAAGCACGCTGCATTTTACCCAATATGCAGCCCTCACAAACATGCTTGACAGGTGCCTCAAGCTTAGGCAAAGAAGACACCATTTCAGATTTCTGCAGGCGCAGCAAACTTGCAAAATTCAGATGACCAAAACGTGCATGCCACAGTTTTGCATCTGAAATAGCCTGCGTATCCATAATAGCACATGCTGAATCCTCTACACATTTGCCATCCATATTGAGCTTATACAGCCCTCGACATAGTGAACCAGATGCTACAATGATGTCACCACAAGAGAGATCATGAACAGTACATCTGTCATCCACAAATTTTACAACCAAACCTGTTTTGGCAAATGCGGAGACTGACAGCAGATTCTTTTTGATCCCTGGCACATACAATGCATCAAAAAGTGTAAAGGTGTTGCCATTTGCAACATTCAGCACAATCTTTCCAACTCCTTTAACGAGATAAGAGGAGTTATTGGCACAAGTGACAGTATTCCCTGTGGGAGCAGACTCAAGGAAAGTGAATAAACTGCGCTGCGAGGTGATATGCTTAGTGGCACCACTGTCAAAGTACCATACATCTGAATCTACTGCAGACATACATGTGTCATGCAAAGATGGGTCATAACTGCACTGCGCATTGAATGCCCATTCTGTATCTAGCACAACATTAGCAGATTCATTGTTAGAAGGAGAGGCATCTGCAACAGCCATACCAGCCTCTTTCTTCTTAGCCTCTTTCGCAGCCAGCTTAGGACACGCTTTGATGACATGATCATTTCCCTTACAGTACTTGCAAAATGTCTTCTGTTTGTCACCCTTCTTCTCATCTTTGTCTTCCTTCTTTGGTTGCGCAGCATTTGCAGATTTCTGCTTACTAGAAGAAAAGCCAGCTTTACCTTTCCCGCTTCTCTGACTAGCAACGAAAGCTTGATCTGCGACACGCATAATATTCCTGTTTTGCCTTGACTGGTCTTCTTGCAGCAAAACAGAAACTAACTCCTCAAATGATAAGGCATTGGGATTGCCTTTCATCATCAAGCGAAGAGTGGAAGCAAAACCCTGATAAGAATCTGGTAGACCATTCAAAACAGTCTGCACAAGTGAACTGTCTGACAGGATTTCATCTGCAGAAATTAGCTGCTCTTTGAAATCCTTGATCTTTGTCAAAAAGCTATCCATAGAATCACCTTCGTTCATATGCTCACTCTCCAATTGTTTTCGGAGGTAAGCAACACGAGCCTCATTTCTTGCCTGATACAATGTGGCAAGTACATCCCAAGCATCCTTAGAAGTCCTGCAGGAGCGAATATGTGGGATAATGGTACGTTTGACAGACAGCGCAATCAAGGCATGAGCCTGCGCATCTCTACCATCCCAACGAATCTGCTCTGCTGAAAGTGGTGGTTCTCGAACAGCTGCTACAGCACTTGTGCCTGCACCATCATCAACAGTACCTGTTTCTGATGTGTTTGCAGCATTCCCAGCCACAATAGGACGTGCATCAATACCCTGCACAATGTTCCATAACCCCTTTGCTACCAATACATGTCGCATCATATATGCCCACAATGGATAGTTGGTGCCATCCAACTTATCCTCAGCAGCCAACATGCGGAATACATCATTGTTGTCAGCCATGGCCAATGACTGTACTACTAGATGTAAATGCTGTCTGTAAGAGGTAAACCTGTATAAAATCGACCTGTGCTATGTAGCACAGTCCAAAACAGACGAATGGGCACCTGTCCTGCAGATTTCAATCTTGACAGAAAATCTGCACAGTAGGACGATATTGCCTGCGCAGTACTTGGAATGCAAAAACGGAGGGCGAAATGACCTCAGATCAAAATTCTGAAATGACCAAGCCCTACGGGCTTTCCCACGGCATATACTAACCTGCAGACACTCGTGAAACCTCGTTGCAATCGGAGGAGTTGAAGCGGCAGGTGCCGGTGATGCTGCCCGGGAGGAGGAAGCCTGCTCTGATACCAATTGTTGGAATTAGGGTTGCAGGAATGCACACACAACTTCAAGAAGATGAGGAAGCTTGAGCACAACACAGTAGTGTATTATGAGTGCCAAAAATGAAAGATAACAAGCCCTAGAAGATAATGGGCGTATATACAATGCACGGGGGAAAAAACCTCCTAGTGAGGGAAAAAGTGCCCCGGCGGTCCTAAGTGTGTTCACACACATCACTACTATAATATGGTAACAGCCTTTATCCATAGCACTACTCCCAGTGCTCACACTCTCATGCCTCAGACGTCCTGACCATGGACGTACACTGCTACTACTCTCAGCTTCTGCTGCTGGCCCGGACATAGTAGTAGAGCTAGAACTTGCTTGTGATGGCAAGTTCACAGGTACATTAGCCTCAAGTGTGTCAATGACTCCCTCATCTTTGGCTTTATACCAACTAGCAAGCTCATCAAATACAACATCTCGTGAGATGACTACTTGTCTAGTTTGAGGGTTATAGCATTTGTAAGCCTTTCGATCCTGTGCATATCCAACAAAGACACATTTCTCTGCTTTAGGATCCAACTTCCGTCTTCTTTCATCAGGCACATGAACATAAGCTACACATCCAAAGACTTTCAGATGTCCAATATCTGGCCTGTAACCTGTAAGCCGCATCTCAGGCGTGCTTCCATGAATGGCTGCTGTAGGTGATTTGTTCAGGATATACACTGCAGTAGCACATGCTTCTGCCCAATAGTAATCTGGCATGCTCTTTTCATTGAGCATTGCCCTTGCCACTTCACATATGACACGATTCTTTCTCTCAGCCACACCATTCTGCTGAGGTGTATACCTGCATGTCAACTGTCTTCTTATTCCATGCTTCCGCAAGAAATGCTCAAATGCTTTTGAGGTGTATTCACCACCTCCATCTGTTCTCAGACACTTAATCCAACAACCATATTGTTTTTCTACAAGAGCTTTGAAATCCATGAATTTTTCCAGCACTTCACTCTTCTCTCTCAAAAAATATATCCATGTCATCCTGCTAAAGTCATCTATAAATGTCACATAGTATAGACTTCCTTTGATAGATGGGTTTTGTGCTGGGCCCCATACATCACTGTGCACTATTTCAAGTGGTCTATTACTCATGTTTCCTTCCCTTGGAAACCTCAACCTTGCCTGCTTCCCAAACTGACAGGCTTCACAAACATGCATATGACCATCATATTTGAATCGAGGCAATCCACTGACAATGCCCCTTGTTTGCATGTTCTTTAATCTCTGTATATTGACATGTCCAATCCTCTTGTGCCACATGTCAATGTCCTGCACAATCCCATTGCTCTTTGAAAACATGGCTGAACTCAATTCTGGTATGCCTGCATCCAATTTGAACAACCTTCCTTCCTTCTTGCCCTTGGCAACCAATCTACAGCCATGCTTAAAATCTTCCACAAAACAGCCTTTCTCATTGAATCTTACTTGTAATCCCTGCTCAACCATTTGGCCTACTGATGCCAAACTCTTTGTAATGGATGGTACATATAACACTTCTGACATATTTTTCACATTTCCATCATGCATCTTCAAAGGCACACTGCCAACATGTGTTATAAGATGCTGAGTATCATCTCCTGTGACCACATAACCATTTGTATCCAATGGTTGCATCTTCTCAAACCACTCACCATGACATGTCATGTGGTTTGAGGCACCTGAATCCATATACCATGACTCATCTCGAGCATTCTGAGAATCCATTGTCCCCATAACATGCTTCATTGCAAAAAGATGGTTTGAACTCCCATCATTGTTACTGGTAGATGCATAATTTCCATGTTGTGGTCTTCCATTCCTCGCATCATTCTGCTTTTTGTAACAATCTTTTGCCAAATGTCCAAGTTTGCCACAATAGTAACATTCAATCCCATTCAAATTTTGTTGAGGACCTTGCCATCGTCCTCTACCACGAGCACCTGTTCCAAATCTCCCCCTATGGGATTGAAATCCACGACCTCCACGTGATCCAAATGATGACTGTGAATTCTGAAAATTCTGATTTGATTGTGGTTGAGTAGACCTGTCATTCCAACCACGTCCTCCACGGCCTCGAGGGGTAAATCTCCCCCTGCCTCGAGAGCCTCTAGATGAGTAAAAAGCCTGATTTCTTGCATGTTCATCATTGCTTGACGAGGATGCACCACCTGTAATACTTATACCACCAAGGCCAAGCTTCAATTCTTCCACAATGAGCAATGACACAAGCTCATTAAAGTCTGGCATTCCTCCCAATCTTACTGAGATGGAAGTGTCAAATGATTTGTATTCTTTGCCTAAACCACGCAATGTGAGAGCAACCAAATCATCATCATCCATTGGGGCATGGATCGATGACAAGGAATCAGCATAACCCTTGATTTCCTGAACATACTCATGTATGCTCCTATTCCTTCGTGTTACACTGTGAATCTGTTGCTTCAGTTGTATCTTCCTTGCACCAGTGTCTGTCTCATACATTCGGCACAATATACCCCATGCTTCTTTCGGTGTATCTGCATCTTGGATGTGAATGAGCAAGGCATCTGTTACACATATTGAGAAATAATGCAACACCTTCGAAGACCGCTCTACCCATTGCTTGTGAGCCAGCAACTGAGCATTATTTGGTTGAGGAGGTAAGTATGGCTCCGGGTCTTCCTCCGAGACAAGACTCCATAAACCTTTGCCTTTCAAAAAACTCTTCATTCGAAACTTCCACACTTGAAAGTTAGTGCGATCAAGCTTCTCTCCAACAATCTGTATCGGACCATCTCCCATTGTTGCAAAAAAGTAGAGAAGATGTACCCTTTCGATCACAATGTATAAAGTACCTGTAATGCTCCAAATCTTTCCAAATCACATCAAATGCTTGCAAATTGTGTGCATTAACATCCCACAATGGTTCACCAACAATGTACACTCGATCAAAGTTGAAATCAAATGAAACTCCTTCACAAAAAATTTTCTGGTTTTTTTCTCGCCAGTAAATTCTCGCCAGTAAACCAGTCAAGATTATGCTCTAAATACTTCAAATCTTGTCCAAATACAATGATTCAACTTGCAATGGCTTCCCAACACATTTCTCCAACATATCCTAGAAGGGTTTGATCCAATTCTTCAAGGGGAATGAGAACCATCAATTTTTGTAACCTCTGGTTTGAATTTTTCTGCACCTGTCAGGTACCACCTCTCACTAAAAATGCTCTATCTCCTTCAAATCTTCTCCAAATCCAAAACTTTTTGATTCAAAAGTTTAGCAACTCATAGGAATTTACTTGTACCAAAGGAATTAGGCCAATTTGATATAGACAAAGATTAATGCCTTGATTAAAAATGCTCTGTTTCTGGACAGAATTTCTGCAAACCTGCACACCTCTGATAAATCACTTCAATGAGCTCCAAATACATGAAATGAGCTGCAACCAAGCATCACAAGGCCTTAGCAATGTCTTTGCTAAACTCTCCAAGCTTTAAAGCATTCAATTTGGTGTCCAAATGAGTGAATTAGACCAAATTCATTGCAAACTTTTCAAGAAACTCTTCCAAAAAGCGCCGCCTTCTCTTGGAGCTCTAGGAGAGAGGGGTAATCACTAATGAGTGGATAGGTCTCTTAGCAATGACCTAATCTATCATGGGTATGAAGGGTTTGACTCAATTTTGAGTAGAATTGCCACAATTGATCCTCCACCGGGCATATGTTCTCTGTTTTTGTAGAGTCCAAAAAACCAGAATTTTTTTCTTCACAAATTGCCTGTAATGCATCAATTTTCATGCAATGGTTTGCTCCAGTGTTGCTAATACATGTGCCCTTTCACAATACATGAGAACCTCTGTGTTTCCTTTGTATTTGCACCAATACTTTTGACAAAATACATTCCTTCACAAGCTTTCCATGAAAGCTTCAAAACCAGAAATTTTCTGCTTGCTTTATGCACTTCAATCTTCACTGAACTTGCTCTTTGATACCTGCAATCCGCAGAGGGGGTCTTGCTACACTCACCAATGGTCCTTAGCTCTCAGATCTGATGCCGATGTGTGCTCCACAGCTTCTCCTCTGCTCCAAGCTCCAATGGCTTCCTTCACAGCTTTTTCTTCTTCTTCCCACTTCTCTCACTCACTCTCACAACTCAGCTAATGAGCTCTTGGCTCTGATACCATGATAAAAAACAGGAGCAGGATGTAACAACCACAAGAGAAGCAAACCCTAATCCATAACCATCAATCATAAGGAAGGAGAGAAGCCATAGTCACCATCTCTCTCACACACAAAGGAGAACACAACATAATGTTATGTCCACACTACAAGTAAACCTAATGTAATGTCCACACCACACATGACCAGCTGGACGCGGTCATAAACACACCACACGATATCTATCTACCATACTGTCACTCTGTCAGCACCCATGTGCTATCCTCCAGCTGTATATGAGCTTGATATTTCAACACATTCGAGTACGGCCCAAAAGAAGTTCTTTATCTATTGGAGAGTTTAAGAAGTTATCCCCCAGATATTGTGAGCCTTATCTGAATTCAAAGAAAGTAAGTGACTTAGCTTACAAGCTTCTTTTATCTCCTCATCTCAAAGTTCTAAATGTATTTCATAGAAATATGTGCCAAACCCAAATCATGGAAAGACGGTAAAACTTCAGTGGCAAGATACCGTTGGCTTCTAAGTTACGCTAGCTCCTTCCTTTATATAAGTCGTAACTTTTACTTGTCGCTCACAGTAATCTTACTCCCATCAATCTCCTTCTTTCTTAATCTCCTTCATGGCTTGGCAACAAGAATTAGTTTTATCCATGATGATTTCTCACCTTCAAGACGCAAGCGAGTCTGTGAAGAAGGATTTTATAGAACAGTATGAGCGCTCACTTTTCCCTCACTTGGGAACTTCTGTAGCTCAGACCAAATGGCGGACCTATCAAAACATAACTAGGGTAACACCCTGGGGTTAGCAGCACTTTCGCAACAATGTCCACTTGGCCATGGTTATTGAAGCTTTGGGTTTGGGTCCCCGATACTACTGCGTCATGAGATCAAGACATCTTGGGTTTTCTGAGCGGGTCTTCTTACTGGCGTGTTTTCTTCCTCATGAGAAGATATGCCTTTACCCCGTTTTTGGCTTACCTCTCAGAGGTCCTTTTGTTAGATCACCTCATACCACTGAGATAGGTGCGGCAATAACCAGCAGAATCATTCCCATAGATGAGTTACCCTATACTTGCGCAGCTTGTGAGTGCTGCTTTTGTGATCATATGATGGACGGGCTTATGGAAGTGTAAAGAGTTCTTCTATCCTTACTGTATAAGTTTCGAGAATGAATAAAGTTTAAATATTGTTCTTATTTTGAATCTTGCTCTCTTTAAGACTTTTCTTGGTGGTTAACCTTGATTAAATTTTTTTTTCTAAGTCTCATATTCGTGCATCTTGCGAAATTATCCCAGTTTGCGAGATGAGGACATCTCGCATTTTTTAAGTGGGGTAGAATGTAAGATTCCTCCCCCAACCCCCTTTTGATGTCTAGTATCTTCCCCTGTAATCAATCCCTCTTCAGAAATATAAAGACCTTGTTTCTAACTGTTTTAACCTAGAGAGAGAAAATATTCTAGAGAGAGAATATTCAGATTATGAATATTTTTGGATAGAAAAATAACTCATCTTATTAAAATAAGTTTCCCTGAAACAGAAATTCAAAAAGAACTTTCCAATGTGCAATTGGAATTAATTGGAAATGGGTATAAAGGACCTTAGCCTAAGGGTCTAGATTTTCAGAATTTTTTGGATTATGGTCCAATTAAGGTTCCTATGGGCCAATAGCATCAATCCATGTGTAGGGAGGAGATAAATCCAATTTGTAAAAGAAGATACCCAAAAATGAGTAAATGCTCACATAAGATGAAGAGTTGAAAATGTACAAGGTTTATTAGTAAAAAACTATGAGCAATATTAAAAATATGAGATATTTTGGGTATCCAAAAATGAGTAAATGCCCACATAAGATGAAGAGTTGAAAATGTACAAGGTTTATTAGTAAAAAACTATGAGCAATATTAAAATGATTCCATTATGACACATATGTAAGGAAGGGGAGTTCTTTAAAGGAGGTGCATATTTCACATAAGATGAAGAGTTGAAAATGTACAAGGTTTATTAGTAAAAAACTATGAGCAATATTAAAATGATTCCATTATGACACATATGTAAGGAAGGGGAGTTCTTTAAAGGAGGTGCATATTTCACATAAGATGAAGAGTTGAAAATGTACAAGGTTTATTAGTAAAAAAAAACTATGAGCAATATTAAAATGATTCCATTATGACACATATGTAAGGAAGGGGAGTTCTTTAAAGGAGGTGCATATTTCACATGCTTGAATGAGTTTTAAACTCATAAAAATTGAGATATGTAATCTCTCTTCTCTCCTCATTCAAGTCTAGTTCCAAAAAGTTAGCTTAACTGACCTAAAAATGGTCAAATATTGACCAAACTGATTTAGAAAATTCTAGAATCAGTTTGTTTGGTTAGGAGCTCAATTTTTCCTATAAATAGAAGCCTCCCCCTTGTTGAAAAATAGATAGTGTTTATGCATCGTTACTCTACTCCACCTAAGCCAAGAACTGTGAAGTCATTTAATAATTCACTAGTTTTTGGAGCTTCCCTCTTTCTTCAATCCCCATTAGTGGCTCCATCAACATACTTAACCAATTGATTGGTTGGGGGCCTCTACCGTGAACAAAGAATCAAGCAATTTGCAAGGTAATTAGTGAATATTGATTTTTTCTATAATTTCTTAATGTTTCTCTCTTCTCAACCCCTCTCAAGCTTGAGAAGCTTAATTGGTATGGTTTTTTAAATGCTATTGAAGTTAATTGGTGAATAGTAGTGAAGAGTTACATAATTTAATAAATGCTATTGAAGTTAATTTTTATTTATGTTTAAATTCTAATGGTTTTTATGTAATTTCTCTCTCTCACTCAAGAAATGGTCATACTCATGACCCATTCTCAATCCAAATCAAGCTTTTCATAAAGCTTTTCCTTAACCCAAGATTAAGCTATGCTTGAGGCCAAATAAATGGCTTTTTCTATGCTTTTAGTTTATGTATATTGATGATTCAATCCATTATGGATTAATGATTCAATTAGAGATCATTTTAATTATTTCCTTAATGATAAGCTTTATCCCTTAGAAAAATTGAGATTTATCAGTCATAGCAGCGGAGCTATGGCGAAATTTTTATAAAAATTATGCATAAAATAATTTCATTCAAAGCATAAAAAGAGGACTTCCTACCATATTCTAGCAATTATTATCCTAGATTAATTGAAAGAATTTCATTATAATCATGGAGAAATTGAATTTTAATATCATGCATAAAGGATAAGTTTTTATATCAAAAGTGTTATTTTTACCATTTTTATTTCATGCATAAAAGTATGCATAATGGATAAATTTTTATATCAAAAGTGTTATTTTTACCATTTTTATTTTCATGCATAGAAGTATGCATAATGGATAAATTTTTATATCAAAAGTGTTATTTTTATCATTTTTATTTTCATGCATAGAAGTATGCATAAAGGATAAATTTTTATATCAAAAGTGTTACTTCTATCATTTTTATTTCATGCATAGAAGTATGCATAATGGATAATTTTTTATATCAAAAGTGTTATTTTTGCCATTTTTATTTTCATGCATAGAAGTATGCATAATGGATAAATTTTTATATCAAAAGTGTTATTTTTATCATTTTTATTTTCATGCATAGAAGTATGCATAAAGGATAAATTTTTATATCAAAAGTGTTACTTTTATCATTTTTATTTCATGCATAGAAGTATACATAATGGATATATTTTTATATCAAAAGTGTTACTTTTATCATATTTGAATTTCATGCATAAAGGTATGCATAAAAGTTGATTATTTTATTATAAAAGTGTGACTTTTATCATAAATGAATTTCATGCATAAAGGTGTGCATAAAAGTTGATTATTTTATTATAAAAGTGTGACTTTTATCATAATTGAATTTCATGCATAGAGGTATGCATAAAAGTTGATTATTTTATTGTAAGAGTGTTACTTTTATCATATTGGATTTCATGCATAGAGGTATACATAAAAGATATTCTTTTTATACTAAAAGTGTGATTTTCATCAGAAATGGATTTTATACATAACTTAGATGCATAAGAAAAATTCTTTTATCCTAAAAGTGTAATTCCTACTAAATTGAATTTATGCATAAGGAGATGCATAAAAAATTGATTTTTAATTCAAAAGTGTCATTCTCATCTAAATTGAATTTATGCATAGGAAGATGCATAAAAGATTGATTTTTAATTCAAAAGTGTCATTCTCATTTAAAATGAATTTATGCATAGGAAGATGCATAAAAGATTAAATTTTAATTCAAAAGTGTCATTTTTATTTAAAATGAATTTCTGCATAGGAAGATGCATAAAAGATTGATTTTATTTCGGAAGTATTAATCTCCTTAAATGAAATTTATGCATAAGTAAATGTGTAAAGAAATCTTACATCAAATATAAGAATGCTCTTGTATTCAATAAATAGATATGAGATGTGATAGGATGTGATAAGAGGTGTATAAGAGGTGATAAGATGAATTAAGATGTGATAAGATGTGTATGGGATGAGGTAAGAAGTGTATGTGATAGGATAAGATGTATGTGGGTTGTGATAGGGCGAGAATGGATGTGATGTAAAAGATTAGATGTGAAGGCATATGGGGTTATATGAATGGGAATGTGGAAATGGATGTATGTATGTGGATGTGTGGATGTGGAGATGGGAGTATGGATGTATGAATGTGAAAATGGATGTATGCATGAAGATGTATATGCATAGATGTGAATGTGGATGAAGATGTATATGCATAGATGTGAATGTGGATGTAGATGTGAATGGGAATGTGGATGTAGATGTATATGCATAGATGTGAATGTGGATGTAGATGTGGATGTATAGATGTGAATGGGAATGTGGATGTGAATGTGGATGTAGATATGGATGTATAGATGTGAATGGGAATGTGGATGTGGATGTATGTATGTATGTGGATGTAGATGTGGATGTATAGATGTGAATGGGAATGTGGATGTGGATGTATGTATGTATGTGGATGTAGATGTGGATGTATAGATGTGAATGGGAATGTGGATGTGGATGTATGTATGTATGTGGATGTGGATGTATGAATGAGGACGTGATAATGGATGTATGCATGTAGATGTGGATATATGGATGTGAATATGAATGTGGATGTGGATGTGGATGTGGATGTGGATGTGGATGTATGGATGTGGATATGGATGTATGGATGTGGATATGGATGTGTACGTATGAATGTAGATATGGGATGTGGATGTATAAATGAGGATGGGAAAATGGATGTATGCATGTAAATGTGGATGTATGGATGTGAATGTGAATGAGTATGTGAATTAATGTGTCGTCGATATGAGGAAATGGATGAGAATGAGTACACATTGAATGGAATGTGGAGTAAGTAATGTGGACTAAAGAGGGATAATGTGGAAAGACGAGAGTTCGATTTAGAAACTGTATTTTGTGACTGTTTGTAAATGACTGTTTTATGTCAAGAATGCTGGGGAAGCATTTTGACCGTCTTGTGGATTAAGGTCATGAAGACCTAACTGTTAAAGTTGCAACTGCTGACGGAGAGTCAATGGAGGACGTCTCGCGTAGCAAGGTCGACCAAGGTCTTGACCAGCCTCGGTTCGATTTAAATGGTGAGCTTCCGGTACGGTGGATGAGGGACCAAGGAAGCGGCCTATGAGTGAAGCGCTAGGTCACCTGCGAAGGATCCTAGAGAGTGCTAACCATACGGTGCTCGGGCTCTGGGTCGCCAAAGATACCCACACGTGCGTCGTGGAAGATATTGGAACAAGGAATAAGAGTTGTTTTATGAAACCGGGCATGGATCTGGTTGATTGACCTTGCTGGTCTTCAATGGATGAGTCCATGGCTCTTTATATGGATCTGTTGGTTAATCTTGCTGATCTTCAACGAGAGTCCATCTTGATTTTTATAAGTGATTATATTGCCGAGTATTATGGGCTAGGAACTATTGAAAAGGCCCCTGTGTGGACAGGTGGTGAGCGTTCTAGTTGCCAATGATGCCATAGATACTCTGATGAAGGAATGATGGGAAATTATGAATCAACCGGATAAATTGGAAGATTATGATCAGTGGTACTATGGTTTCATTAAAGGATTGTTTTAAAGTTAGCTGATGCTAAGAAAAAGGCAATTTCATATTGGGTGTGTAAGTGGTGTGGCTAGTTTTATGTTTGCATGAACTTCCGGCTAGGGGGCCTTGGAACTCTTTTCCTTGGTACCCGGGACAAAACCTAACCAAATTCCAAATTGGATCCCATCACTACAGTGGTTGGGTGGTTGGCTAACCCATGGGATCAGATGTGGGGTTAGGCTGGATTGATGGATCCGTAAATCGAGACTCAATTTCCGTTATTACGATAGATGAAGTAAGTCCCGGATAGTAATTGTTCTATGGATAGGAATCAACGGCTGTGCCTCTTGATGGGGAAAAAAGCGTTGATCCCAATGATCCAAGTGCAAGTTTCTTCCTTGATCTGACCGAGTATCTTTATAGGTGCAGTCAGATCAGTTTGATCATTATTAATGGTCTTGACTACGTTAGAGTAAAAAGTTATCCTGGAGGAATCGCCCGTGCTTTCCGGATAAGGGAAGTTTTTCCGGGTTTGGTTTTGGAAAAACCGACGGATTAGTCTTTTGTCCGGATATCCGTGGACGAGGCCCCGAGTGTGGGACCCTGCCTCGCGCAAGAAGTGCTACTTCCGCTGCTAGTACCCCGAATCCGTTGCGCGGTGGGAACAGGGATCTCACACCTGAAGGCAAGAAAGCCATTGGATGCAAGTGGGTGTACAAAGTAAAACATAACAGTGATGGAAGCATAAGCAGGTACAAGGCTAGATTGGTAGCCAAAGGATATGCACAGACATATGGCATTGATTATGAGGAAACTTTCAGCCCAGTTGTTGCCAAGATGGCAACAGTGAGAGTTGTGATAGCACTGGCTGCGTCAAAGCAATGGTATTTATATTAGATGGATGTAAAGAATGCATTCTTGCATGGGGATTTGCAGGAAGAGGTGTATATGTTGCAGCCACCTAGTTATGAGGATGTGAGTCACCCCGAGCATGTTTACAGGTTGAAGAAAGCCTTGTATGGCTTTAAACAAGCACCAAGAGCATGGTCTGACAAGATTTCTCAATATCTTGTCACTATTGGCTTTCATGTAGCCAATGTAGATTTCTCGCTGTATGTGAGACACAGTGATAGAGGGGTTGTGCTTGTTGTTGTCATCTATGTAGATGACTTGATGATTACGAGGGAACATGATGCAGAGATCTTTGATGTAAAGATCTTGCTTAGACAGAAGTTTGAGATGAAGTATCTAGGGGAGCTCATATATTTCTTGGGCATTGAGGTGATTAGGTCACCACATGGTATTGGATTACTGCAGAGATAATATGGCTTGGACATGTTGTCCAAGTATGGTATGACAGACTGTAAGCCTATCTCAGTGCCATTGGATTAGAATGGCAAGTTGAGTGCAGATTCAGGAGAGATTTTGGAGGATCCTACTATGTATAAGCGCACAGTAGGAAGCTTGATCTACATGACGATCACCAGACCAGATTTGAGCTATGCTGTTGGGTTGGTGAGTCAGTTTATGCAGGTTCCACACGGAAGCCGCATTTGGATGCATTGAGACGCATACTGAGATATGTGAGGTCTACTTTGCATTGTGGACTATTTTATGAAACTGGGACAGAGATATGTGTACATGGATACACAGATGCTGATTAGGCTGGTAGTATCTCAGATAGAAGATCTACTAGTGGCTTCATGTTTCTTTGGGCAGTGCTGCTGTGACTTGGAGCAGCAAGAAGCAGCCTACGGTTGCTCTATCCAGTACACAGAGGCCGAGTGTACAGAGGTGCTGCTATGGCAGCATGTGAGGTAGCTTGGTTGAGAAAGCTACTTTTTATAGATTTTGGTCTATCAGTGTGGATAGACAAGTTGTCATTTTCTATGAGAACATTAGCAGTATAGAGTTGGCCAGGAACCTAGTTTTTCATGTTCACACAAAGCATATAGAGGTCCACTACCATTTTGTCAAAGAGAAGGTCTTGGCAGGAGATGTTGACCTTGTTTATGTCAGCACACACAGGATCAGGTAGCTGAGATCTTCACCAAAGCATTGGGTACAGAGAAGCTCCGCAGATTCAGGGCTTCACTTGGTGTACATGAGATGGAGTTGAGCTCGAGGGGGAGTGTTGAGATATCGAGCTCATCTAGTGAGGCGTGGACACTGATGACTCGCCTGGGGGATAGGCCCCACACTTACACCACTAGCATGGTTGGTGAGATCATGAGTGATATCTGGCCAGTGGGATGACAGGCTGTGTGACAGCCATTCTAGAGACTGGCATAGTTATAGCGCCAGCTCATTTAGCTAGGTTCACACTATAGAGAACCCTCGTATATGTATTTGGTTGAGTACCTTTCATATTGTGTGTACTCTTATCTTTGTATATGGTGTGTTGAGCGTTGAGTGAAGAAGAAGAAGATTTTCAGCCTCTCACCTTATGTGTGCTCTCTTTTAGGATTTTGTGAGTGTGTGTGTGCTTGCAAGAGCTCAAGCTCTCTTCTCCCCTGCATCTTTTCATTGAAGAAGGAGGCCACTCTTCATATTGATTCCACATTCCAATCTTCTCCGAGTGTACCAACCCCACCACGAGTAGAGATAGCCTCAACATCTCAGGTACAAGCTCCATCCTTGGATCATAACATTGTACAACTTATGGCATAATTTGCTGATTTGAAGTTACACTTAGTCAATGCAAGGCCACCTAGGGTTCCATGAGTTGAGGATAAACCTAGGGATAGAAGTAGTGTCACATGCTATGAATGTCAAGAGAAGGGACACCATCGCACTGAGTGTCCAAAATTGAGGAAAAGAGAGGTTAAAAGTTTAGCACTTTTAGAGGAAACATGCTCAAAAGAAGAAGAGGAAACATTGAATCTGCCAATTAATGGCAAAAAGGGGTCGTAAAACTAGGAGCCAAGAAGAAGAAGAACAAGAAGAACAAGAAGATAAATCTTGTGAGATCCCTGTCCCCACCGCGCGACGGATTCGGGGTACTAGCAGCGGAAGTAGCACTTCATGCGCGGGCCAGGGACCCACACTCGGGGCCTCGCCCACGGATATCCGGACAAGAGACTAATCCGTCAGTTTGTCCAAAACCGAAACCGGAAAAACTTCCTTTACCCGGAAAGCATGGGCAATTCCACCAGGATAACTCTTTACTCTAACGTAGTCAAGATCATTACGGATCAACTGATCTGACTGCACCTTTAACGGTACTTGGTCAATTCAAGGAAGAAACTTGCACTTGGATCATTGGGATCAACACTTTTTTCCCCATCAAGAGGCACAGCCGTTGATTCCTATCCATAGAACAATTTCTATCCGGGATTTACTTCATCTATCGTAATAATAGAAATTAAATCTCGATTTACGGATCCATCAGTCCAGCCTAACCCCATCCGATCCCATGGGTTAGCCAACCGCCCAACCACTGTAGTGATGGGATCCAATTTGGAATTTGGTTAGGTTTTGTCCCGGGTACCAAGGAAAAGAGTTCCAAGGCCCCCTAGCCGGAAGTTCATGCAAACATAAAACTAGCCACACCACTTACACACCCAATATGAAATTGCCTTTTTCTTAGCATCAGCTAACTTTAAAACAATCCTTTAATGAAACCATAGTACCACTGATCACAATCTTCCAATTTATCCGGTTGATTCATAATTTCCCATCATTCCTTCATCAGAGTATCTATGGCATCATTGGCAACTAGAACGCTCACCACCTGTCCACTCAGAGGCCGTTTCCATAGTTCCTAGCCCATAATACTCGGCAATATAATCACTTATCAAGATGGACTCTCGTTGAAGATCAGCAAGATCAACCAACAGATCCATATAAAGAGCCATGGACTCATCCATTGAAGACCAGCAAGGTCAATCAACCAGATCCATGCCCGGTTTCACAAAACAACTCTTACTCCTTGTTCCAATATCTTCCTCGACGCACGCGTGGGTATCTTGGGCGACCCAGAGCCCGAGCACCGTATGGTCAGCACCCTCTAGGATCCTTCGCAGGTGACCTAGCGCTTCACTCATAGGCCGCTTCCTTGGTCCCTCATCCACCGTACCGGGAAGCTCACCATTTTAATCGAACCGAGGCTGGTCAAGACCTCGGCCGACCTTGCTACGCGAGACGTCCTCCATTGACTCTCCGTCAGCAGTTGCAACTTTATCAGTTAGGTCTCCACGACCTTAATCACAAGACGGTCAAAATGCTTTCCCAGCATTCTTGACATAAAACAGCCATGTACAAACAGCATTTACAAACAGTTTACAAATACAATTTCTATATTAACTCTCAGTTTTCCACATTATCCCTCATATAATCCACATTACTTATTCCACATTCCATTTATATGTGTACTCATCCAATCACATCATTTTCCATCTCTTCACTTCAGATTCCTTCACATCACATATCATATATTCACATCCATACATCCACATCCACATCCACATCCACATCCACATCCACATCCACATTCACATCCATACATCCACATCTACATGCTTACCTCCATTTTCACATCCTCATTTATACATCCACATCCCATATCCACATTCATACATACACATCCATATCCACATCCATACATCCACATCCACATCCGTACATCCACATGCATACATCCACTATCACGTCCTCATTCATACATCCACATCCACATACATACATACATCCACATCTACATCCACATTCACATACATCCACATCCACATTCTCATTCACATCTATACATCCACATACATACATCTATATCCACATTCCCATTCACATCTATACATCCACATCTACATCCACATACATACATCCACATCTATATCCACATTCACATACATCCACATCCACATTCCCATTCACATCTATACATCCACATCTACATCCACATACATACATACATCTATATCCACATTCCCATTCACATCTATACATCCACATCTACATCCACATACATACATCCACATCTATATCCACATTCACATACATCCACATCTATATCCACATTCACATACATCCACCTCCACATTCCCATTCACATCTATACATCCACATCTACAGCCACATACATACATACATCCACATCCACATCTATACATCCACATACATATACATCCACCTCCACATTCCCATTCACATCTATACATCCACATCTACATCCACATACATACACACATTCCCATTCACATCTATACATCCACATCTACATCCACATACATACATACATCCACATCCACATTCCACATTCACATCTATACAGCCACATCTACATCCACATTCACCTCTATGCATATACATCTTCATGCATACATCCATTTTCACATTCATACATCCACACTCATCTTCATGCATACATCCATTTTCACATTCATACATCCACACTCCCATCTCCATATCCACACATCCACATACATACATCTCTTATCGCATCCTATCCCTTCCCATATCTATTTATAGAATATAAGAGAATTCTTATATTTGATATAAAATTTCTTTACGGATCTAATTATGCATAAATTCCATTTAAGGGTACTAACACTTTCGAAATAAAAATCAACCTTTTATGCATCTTCCTATGCATAAATTCATTTTAAATGAGAATGACACTTTGAATTAAAATTCAATCTTTTATGCATCTTCCTATGCATAAATTCATTTTAAATGAGAATGACACTTTTGAATTAAAATCAATCTTTTATGCATCTTCTTATGCATAAATTCAATTTAGATGAGAATGACACTTTTGAATTAAAATCAATCTTTTATGCATCTTCTTATGCATAAATTCAATTTAGTAGGAATTACACTTTTAGAATAAAAGAATTTCTCTTATGCATCTAATTTATGCATAAAATCTATTTATGATGAAAATCACACTTTTAGTATAAAAATATCTTTTATGCATAACTCTATGCATGAAATCCAATTATGATAAAAGTAACATTTTTACAATATAATAATCAACTTTTATGCATACCTCTATGCAAGAATTTCAAATGTGATAAAAGTAACACTTTTACAATAAAATAATCATTTTTTTTCATATCCCTATGCATGAAATTCAATATGCTAAAAGTAACACTTTTGATATAAAAATTTATCCATTATGCATACTTCTATGCATGTAAATAAAAATGATAAAAGTAACACTTTTGATATAAAAACTTATTCTTTATGCATAATATAAAAATTCAATTTCTCCATGATTATAATGAAATTCTTTCAATTAATCTAGGATGATAATTCCTAGAATATGGTAGGAAGTCCTCTTTTTATGCTTTGAATGAAATTATTTTATGCATAATTTTTATAAAAATTTTGCCATAGCTCCGCTGCTATGACTGATAAACCTCAATTTTTCTAAGGGATAAAGCTTATCATTAAGGAAATAATTAAAATGATCTCTAATTGGATCATCAATACATAATGGATTGAATCATCAATATACATAAACTAAAAGCATAGAAAAAAGCCATTAATTTGGCCTCAAGCATAGCTTAATCTTGGGTTAAGGAAAAGCTTTATGAAAAGCTTAATTTGGATTGAGAATGGGTCATGAGTATGACCATTTCTTGAGTGAGAGAGAGAGATTACATAAAAGCCATTAGAATTTAAACATAAATGGAAATTAACTTCAATAACATTTATTAAATTAAGTAACTCTTCACTACTATTCACCAATTAACTTCAATAGCATTTAAAATTAAGTAACTCTTCACTACTATTCACCAATTAAGTAACTCTTCACTACTATTTATTAAATTAAGTAGCTCTTCACTACTATTCACCAATTAACTTCAATAGCATTTAAAAAACCATACCAATTAAGCTTCTCAAGCTTGAGAGGGGTTGAGAAGAGAGAAACATTGAGAAATTATAGAAAAGATCAATATTCACTAATTACTTTACAAATTGCTTGATTCTTTGTTCACGGTAGAGGCCCCCAACCAATCAATTGGTTAAGTATGTTGATGGAGCCACTAATGGGGATTGAAGAAAGAGGGAAGCTCCAAAAACTAGTGAATTATTAAATGAATTCACAGTTCTTGGCTTAGGTGGAGTAGAGTAACAATGCATAAACACTATATTTTTTTCAACAAGGGGGAGGCTTCTATTTATAGGAAAAATTGAGCTCCTAACCAAACAAACTGATTCTAGAATTTTCTAAATCAGTTTGGTCAATATTTGACCATTTTTAGGTCAGTTAAGCTAACTTTTTGGAACTAGACTTGAATGAGGAGAGAGGAGAGATGAAATATCTCAATTTTTATGAGTTTAAAACTCATTCAAGCATGTGAAATATGCACCTCCTTTAAAGAACTCCCCTTCCTTACATATGTGTCATAATGGAATCATTTTAATATTGCTCATAGTTTTTTACTAATAAACCTTGTACATTTTCAACTCTTCATCTTATGTGAAATATGCACCTCCTTTAAAGAACTCCCCTTCCTTACATATGTGTCATAATGGAATTATTTTAATATTGCTCATAGTTTTTTTACTAATAAACCTTGTACATTTTCAACTCTTCATCTTATGTGAAATATGCACCTCCTTTAAAGAACTCCCCTTCCTTACATATGTGTCATAATGGAATCATTTTAATATTGCTCATAGTTTTTTACTAATAAACCTTGTACATTTTCAACTCTTCATCTTATGTGAGCATTTACTCATTTTTGGATACCCAAAATATCTCATATTTTTAATATTGCTCATAGTTTTTTACTAATAAACCTTGTACATTTTCAACTCTTCATCTTATGTGAGCATTTACTCATTTTTGGGTATCTTCTTTTACAAATTGGATTTATCTCCTCCCTACACATGGATTGATGCTATTGGCCCATAGGAACCTTAATTGGACCATAATCCAAAAATTTCTGAAAATCTAGACCCTTAGGCTAAGGTCCTTTATACCCATTTCCAATTAATTCCAATTGTACATTGGAAAGTTCTTTTTGAATTTCTGTTTCAGGGGAACTTATTTTAATAAGATGAGTTATTTTTCTATCCAAAAATATTCATAATCTGAATATTCTCTCTCTAGAATATTTTCTCTCTCTAGATTAAAACAGTTAGAAACAAGGTCTTTATATTTCTGAAGAGGGATTGATTACAGGGGAAGATACTAGACATCAAAAGGGGGTTGGGGGAGGAATCTTACAAATCTAAAGAAGAGGAGAAAAATAAGAAGAAGAAGAAGTCGTCGAGGAGAAAAATTAGACAGTCTGACTTTCCTCTTGGGTAAGGATCTCTTAGTTATGACCTCTTAACAGATCTTAGGGAGAAAACAACACAAATCACATTTGGGAAACTTTTAGCACTCTCTCCAAAGCTAAAAAAGGAATGGGGTAAGATGGCTAGCACAAGGGAATCTAAGAGAAAGAAAAAGAGGGATAATGGGACTCCTATGGCTCAAAAGGTGGATATTGATGTAGGAGATGATGTGCACGTGATTGATGTCATCATTTAGGGGCAAACAATTTCTAATGCATACATTGATGGAGGTGCGTCAATCAATGTTATGAGTGAAAAAACAATGAAAGATGCCGATTTAAGGTTGTCTTCTACTAACTCTCACTATCGCATCAAACTTGCTAATAATACTAGGGTGAAAACCTTAGAAATTATCAGGAATTTGGGAGTGGATGTATGTGGTATTTCTGTGCCTACAACTTTCCAGGTCATTCCTATATAAAGCCTCATGCTAGGGCTTACCCATTGATATTGGGTAGGCCATGGCTTCACCAAGTGAAGGCAATTCAAAAGTGGGAGACAGGTGATCTTATTCTACAAGGTGAGAATAAGAAGGTCCACTACAACATCAAGAGTCATCGCAAGAAAGTGGTAAGAGGTGAACCTTCAACTTCCAGAGTCATCCGATGAAGAGGAGACAAGTGGTAGCTCCGAGGATTCCATTTCAGAAGGGGAGGTGGAGGGAGTTGCATTTGGTCTTTCCCTGGGAAGGGATCAAGGGGATGCTGAAGATAATGGAGCCTTGGAAGGGGAAGCTTGTTTAACCATGTTTAAGAAAGGAGATGTGGACCTCACTAGTCTTCACCAACAGAATGAACTTCTTCTTGATGAGTCCATAGCAGGTATTGAAAGGGAGAATTACTTAAAAATGTTGGATGGATTTCCTAACCTTTTTGCAAACAGCTACTCACAACAAGTACGCCAAGTTACCCTAGTAGAGCACAAGATTGATCTTAAGCCCCAAAGTAAGCCAGTGGTACAGCAGCTAAGGCGTTTGGGAGTAGTGCAAGCAGAGGTGCTTAAGAATGAGGTAACTAATTTGCGTGAAGCTCGATTTATTTTTCTAGTAGAGAATTCAGAGTGGATTTCCCTAGTTGTAGTCACTCCCAAAAAGGGTGGAAAATGGCTTGTGTGTGTGTGGACTTTTGCCCTTTGAATGCATGCACAAAGAGGGATTATTATCCTCTACCCTTTCAAGATGAGATTTTGGATCAAGTTGCAGGTCATGAGTTGTATTCAGTGTGTGACGGATACTCTGGATACTTTCAAATCCGGATTTGTGAAGAAGATCAAAGGAAAACCTCATTTATTACCCCTTGGGGAGTGTATGCCTATAGGGTGATGCCATTTGGCTTGACCAATGTACCAGCAACTTTTCAACGCTTCATGAGTCAAGTATTTGCACCTTACTTGGGAAAGTTTATAAGGGTCTTTTTGGATATTTTTGCATTTATTCAAGCCGCATGGATCACTTGGAAAAGTTGAGGTTAGCCTTGCAAAGTATTGATGATGCAAAAGGGTTTCTTAATCCTAGAAAATGCCGCTTTGGCACGAAGGAAGGTGGTTCTCTTGGGACATGTTATCTCAGAAGAAGGCATAGAGATGGATCCTGAGAAGGTGCTGGTGATTGTGGCCCTCCCACCACCTACCAATGTAAGGGAGGTAAGGAGGATTTTGGGTAAAAGAAAGTATTACCAACGCTTTGTTGACATGTTCTCTGAGAAGATGTATCCTATAAATCTGTTAACAAAGAAGAATGTTTCTTTCCAATGGGGACCCGATCAAATTCAATCTTTTTGTTTGATCAAGAAATGCATGAGTCAAAGTCCAACTGTGCAGCCTCCTAAGTGGGGGGAGGACTTTTATGTGAACCCAAGTGTTTCATCACATTCAGTGGGTGCTATACTCTTGCAAAAGGGAGAGTAAGGGCGTATGCAACCAGTGTATTATGCAAGCCCACAACTCATCACACTGATGCTTGCCAAGGAGAGGTATGGTGAAATGGAGAAAGGTGGTTTTGTCCTTGTTTTTGTAGTAAACAAGTTCAGGTCGTCATACTTGTTACCTCGCCCTTTTTTCTTCCTCACTACAATTCTTGGTCCGCAAACCCAATCCTATAGGAGGGAAGTTTGCGAAGAGGATTTGTGAGCTTCAAGAATTCTCTTTCACTTTTATTACAGAAAACACCACTAGAAAACACCACTAGGGCCTCTCTTGCAGATTTTCTTACAACAAGGAAGGAAGAGGAAGAAGGAACAGGAACAAAGGAAGAATTATATGAAGATTTGGAGACACCACCAACTGCTTTCACTATGCATTTTGATGGAGCCTTTAGCCCTTCCAGGCAATGTGGGGCGCAGCTGGGGGGATAGTTTTATTTGATCCAGAAGGAAAAGAGGTATGGGCCAAGGGTAGGGAATTTCGAAAGGCTATATCAAATAATGTGGCTAATACAATGCATTAATTTGGGGATTAGAAGATTGCATAAAAGATGGAATTAAAGAGGTAGAGGTTAAAGGGGATTCACAATTGGTCATCCGACAAATGAAAGGAGAATATAAGGCAAGGAGTCCTAATCTCCAAGAATTGTATAAAAGAGCAATGGAGTTAAAAGAAGCTTTTGAGTTTTGTAAATTTGTGCATGTTAACAGGAAGGAAAATCAAAAGGCTGATGAATTGGCTACTAAAACTTTGGCTTCTTTCAAAGTAGCTATTCTTGCATTAATGGATACAGGTTAGCCTAAGCTCTAAGATGTTCAACACTATTAGATACAGGATACTTCCCTCCTGGATTGAATCCTCAACAGAAGCAAAGGTTTACAAGGAAAGCTCATCCTTACACAATTCTAGGGGATGTTCTTTACAAGCAAGGTAAGGATAAGATTCTTAGGAGGGTAGTGAGCCTAGAAGAATCTAAAAGGATTATGGAATTATGTCATGAATGTTCATGTCACTTTGCCTCAGCCAGCACAACTCGGAGGATCCTTAACACATGTTACTATTGGCCTCGACTCAGCAAAGATGTCTATGAGTGGTGCAGAAGCTATGAAGTATGCTAGGCATATGGGCATAAACAATTGGTTCCCGGAAACCCTATCCCAGCATATGGTCCATTTGAAAGGTGGGGATTAGATTTTGTGGGCCCACTTCCTTGTTCCTCACATGGGAAGTATTACATCTTGGTGGCCACAGACTATGCAACAAGGTGGGCAGAAGCAAAGGCCATGTTCAAAAAAAAAGCATTGGATGTGGCATCCTTTCTCAGGGAATACATATGTGCCCGATTTGGGTGTCCATTAGAAATCCTTACGGATGGGGAGAGGTCTTTCAGGAATGATTTGATTGAAGCTTTAGTGTAGAAATTAAAAATAAAGAATGCTATGTCAACTCCCTATTATCCCCAATGTAATGGTTTAGTAGAAAAAACTAATGGACTACTTTGTGGATCTTTGTCTAAGCTAGTGGATACTATGAAGAGAAAGTGGGATGTGCATTTGCCAGAGGTCCTATGGGCCTATAGGACAACTCACAAACTCTCTCTTGGTTTCACACCTTTTCAGTTAGTTTATGGAATGCAGGCTATTTTGCCAATAGAATTAGAAATCACAAGCCTTCGCACGCTTGAATAATGAAGAAAAATCACATGCCCAATGCCTAGTATAACTGGAGACCTTGGATGAGAGGCGACTTCAGGCACTTCAAAATTTGGAGGCTGCACAACAACAGCGCAAGGCAAGGCATAACACTCTCACGAAGCAGATGAAGAAGAAGCCAGAACTCAAGCAAGGAAGCTTAGTCTCATGAGGTATGATGGCCGTGTGGAGAAATGGTTAGATAAGAAGCTTCTTCGACGCAGGGAAGGCCCCTTCAAGATAAAGCAAAAGTTTAAAAATAACACCTATCTTCTAGAGGATGCAAGTGGCCAGAAGGTTCCCAGATGTGCTAATGAGTACGGCTAAAGATATTTTACCCTCGAGTACCATGGCTAGCAGACCCCCAAGATAAGCATGAAGGATCTGCTGGGGGGGGAAGATGTGACATAAAAAATAGATATCTTTCCTTTTCAATTTTGTACATATTTTGATTGTTTTTTCAATGGTAATAAGGTGGAAGCTTGTCCAAGAAGATTACGGCACCTACAATGGAATAACGGGGTGGTGATGCGGCGGCTTGGCGGCTACCCTGATAACAGCATTCTATCTTCAAATATAATGGTTTTACTTGATTTAGGGTGCACACATTGAAAATGCCACAAGTATGCTTGATAAATACTTTGGTATGGTAGATAGGCTAGTGATGTGGAAAATAAAAGTGGGCCTTCATGCTCACATGGATTTTAATTGTATTATTAATATAGTATTCACCATAAGGCTACAAGTTGGGGAGTGTGGAAGGCATGTGGAGGAGTGTGTGTAGGTGCATAATTGGGAAAGATTCCTCTAGAATGCCTACATGAAAAAGGAGAATTCTGCCATGTGTAAGTGGGATCTCCACCTACATGGCACTTAGACTTGGCTATTATCTCATCACACTTTCAAAGTCAAAAAGTCTTCAATTTAATAATCAATAGAAAACTTAGCCTAAGAGGACAATTGATGGTGACATCTACCCTTATGTCACTGAAGGGTTGAAGATTTTTATGTTGTAATTTGTAACAATGGAAGAGAGGGTGATTCTCCACCTATAAAAGGAGCCCTCCTCTCCCTTTCAAAGGAATGAATGAAGCCTCCTCAATTGAGCATTTTGTGTCATTGCCATTCTCTTATCTTCAAACCCTTATTCAAACACTCTCTTTATAGTGAACGTCTCATTTAGCATTAGCTTCTCATGCTTAACCCAATTTTGGACCTCTTTGATGATTCATGATAAGTGGGATAAGGAGTTATTATCTTGGTGGGCCTGTGACTTCTCAAGGTAGCACTTGCCTTATTGCCGCCCCCCTTTGGAGGTACCAATGGTTTTAGCGGTAATGAGTATGTGGAAAGACTTTGGGGACCATAGGTAAATCTTTACTATTGTCCGCTGAGCAATGTTAACCCTTACCCTCTAGCTTGAAACATGAAGGAGATGAAAGGCAAGAGGCTATGTGAAAATTGAGGTTTCATGCAAAGAGAGGGAAGTGCAGTTTTTGTGGTCTTAATCTGACAAGTCACCTAGCCAACTTATCTCACATGAGCTATCATAGCTTTGTTGTAATCTCCTCATATAAAAGAGGACTATTTCAAGTGATGCAAAATGTAGCAAGCTCTCAAGCCTCTCTATGAGTACAAGTCTCAATCTTGTAACCTAATTGAGCTTGAGTCTTAAGCTAAATTAGCCTAGTTTATTAATTATGTTTGTTATTAGGTATCACCCACCTTAGCTTAGATTAGCACTAATAACATGCTAATTAGATTAAGATTAGGATCTAATTAGATAGTTGATTGTCATTAGGGAGCTTGATCCATGAATTTCATCAGTAGACCCTTCGAATGGTGCTCAACCACATCTTGACGTCAAACTCGATGGCATCTAGTGACACTGGGTTGAAAATAGACCCACCAATCTCTCTTTTGGAATTGCATCCTAAGCCAAGCATCGTGCTCATCCCTCAATTGTGCAAGAGCATAGAGTCTATTTTGTCTCTTGGCCTTTTCCTGGACAAGATGCACTACCCTCCATAGTTGCTTATGCTGCAATAATTGGAGAGAGAGAGAGAGAGAGAGAGAGAGACATGAATAAGATGCAAGTTTAAGCACTATAGAGAGATAAAGAGGGAGATAGAGGGGGGGGAGGGAGAGAGAGAGAAAGATATTATTGTAGGTGAATAATGCAAGACTATGTACTGTAGAGAGAGAGAGATAGGGAGAGATATGGAGATTTGAGTTGCTAGTTTTGGGGGGAATGGAGTGTAGGATGATGTTGGAGGGGATAATGGAGTGTAGAGAGAGAATATGGAGGTGAAAAAAGGTATTTTTTTATACAATATGGTTTGGTTTGGTTTTTTTTTTTGGGGGGGATCACTGTTTGGAAAAAAAAATTTAACCCATTTTAAGGGTTTTTTGACCCATGAGATTGATGGGCACTGAAAATGATGGAGCTCCCCTACCCCCCCTTATGGAGGCCAGTCCCTACTTTTTGAACCCCACATTTGTATTAATGAGGAAGACAAGCCTAGTTGCCCCCCTTTGGAGTAGACCAAAAGTGCATACTACTCTCTTCCCATTGGTCCTTTTCTAATGATGGTCATTAGCAAAGGGCCCAAAAGATGTCCAAAGGCTTTATAATGCGCGCACACACACACACATTATGAGGATTTATTATCTTCACCGACTTAGGTCTTTAAGAGATAAACACCTTAGTATTAGTTCTCTTTTGGCGGTACCCATTTTATGGGGCATTAACACTCTGCGTATGGCGTGGAAAACTGTGATGGTGGAGCTCTGTACAAAATCGCTGAAGGATCATTCTTTAATGGCATAAGGCAGTGTTAGTAGGCTTCCCTCGGCTCCACAGTGAGTATAAAATGGCTAGCATGCAGGTGAATTCACATACTCATGTAGCCTACTATGTCTTACTATTTTTTTAGACATGACGATGGTGTTGTCTTCTAATGGGAGTTCGTCTTCTCAGGTAGCTTGGTACATATGATATAAGTCATGTTCTCTTTAACACCTAGGATAGTCTTTGCACTTTTTGCGATAATGATCTTTCTGAATCCCATATTGTGAATTTTGTTATGGCATATGCATGCTATCATTTCCTAAGTCATTTTAACTTGGAGATGCTATCATTTCCTAAGTCATTTTAACTTGGAGATGCTGGGGCGTTTCCCTAGACCATATATTTATTCTAAAAAACTTGCATGCATAATCGTTGTGTACCTCCTTAAATTCTGCGATTTTCTGAACCCAAAAATTGCACTTACATTTTTTGGACAAACATTATTTTTTTTCGCCTCTATAAATTCTTATGATTATTGGTTGGTAAATTATATATTTGATAATGGCAATTTTGATGGTAGGTTTCAGATATCAAATAACACCCGACACTATAGAGTATGGGGTTATATTACACTGCATGATGCACATCGATTAATGAGTTTTTTTTGGGTTTTTTACTTTTTTTGATAAACTGACTTATTAGCCTTGAATAAATGTTGAAGGGGGATATTAGAATGCCTATATTAATTGAATTTCAAAGATCACTTGTTGTTTTGAATAACTTTTATTCTGGCCATAACCAGTGAATTAGATATTGCTAAAAACATTGTATTTTGAGGGTTTATGGTGGATACATAGACTCTTGTGGGGTTGTTGCAAAGATAATTGTATGGCATACTCTTGGATTGTTAGAATCACCTATAAATTAAACATTGTATTATTAGCTGGACACATGTGGGTGATCCTGCCTATGGTGGCAACATGGATGAATTCCAACTAGGCACTCTGAATTATTTTTTATACATTTTTTAGAAGTGGGATATACATCTTATTTTCTGCAAATCGGTTGATGCTCCTGACATGATATATTGTTGGTTGGATCTACTTAGTGGTGCATTTATATCTATTACTAGAACTTAGTTACATGATAGATATTTGGTTGCTTATGGTTCCTTCCTTTTGTTTGTTTTTTTTATTATTTGGGCTTTGCATTCTATGCCAAAATATTGTAAATCATTTTTGTGGAATATGGGAGCGGGCTTAGTATGCTGACATGTGGTTACCTAGCAATAGAATGGATGACTAGTTTGAATGGTATGGGCATGGATATATAAGACCCATTGGTCATTCCAATATGTGGATTAATTTGCATTACATTTCTTATGGATGACCACATGATGGTAGGTGTATTACATTTCTTATGGATGACCACATGATGGTAGGTGTATGGGTTATCTATCCAAATTTTGGGAATTGAACAACTACTCTTCTCTATTTGTGTTGGCGAGTGACTACACCCTTGTCGGGAGCTCTACGGGAGGCTCCGGCAAACGATCTCTGATTGAGGAGTTTTCTTCGTGGGAGCAAAAGCTATAGGGCAACTATACTATCCTATTGGACGAAAACTTTTGGGCTGAAAAGGCGTTTTGGGCACGTTACGACCTTCGTTTTTCAGAAAGCAGGCGATTTCAAGCATTGCAGGTAAGTTATCTCGATTCTCTACAGAACTCTATTTTAAGAACTGCAGGAACTCTATTTTAAGAACTGCAGGAAGACAGATTGGGGTTGTGCAGACATTGTGTGTGCTGCAAAAAGGCGTTCAAGCAGTTGCCATTGGGTGTATGCACATTGAGGTCAGTGGTTGTGACATTTGAGTGTAGTATAGTACCGCTGCAAAAAATACAGCAGTTTGTGCAGGACAAACCACAGTGCTGTTTCTGATAAATTTGTGTGTCTGGCAAGATGTCAAATGATGGCATAAACCAGATAGTTGCTAAGAAGCTTGATAATAACAACTTCCATGCTTGGAGGTTCAGCTTGACAAATTTCCTGATGAGAAAGGGTTACTAGGACTACATAGAAGGTGAGCATGAAGAGGCACCAGAGATACCGGAGATCAATCCACCAACTGCTGTGCAGATGTGAAAGAGTTAAAGGATTGGAACCAAGGAGCTAGAAAAGTTATGTATTGGCTCTCTATCAGTATATAGGACACCATGATTGGGCACATAGAGGATGCCAAGTCCCCCAAGGAGGCGTGGGACACCTTGGTAAAACTCTATGAAACAAATACCAAGGCACGAAAGATACAGTTGAACAATGAACCTCATACTGTGGAGAAAAAGAGTATGTCTATGAATGACTATGCATTGAAGATAAAGGGTATTGTGGAATCCTTTGCATCTATTAGTGTTTCAGTAGATGATGATGATAAGGTGGAAGTCTGTCTACGTGGTCTTGGGCCACAATACAAGGCGTTCAAGATGTCTATTCACACTTGGGAAAATATTCCCAATTTCACAGATTTGGTGTCTATGTTGATTATAGAAGAGAAGAGCTTGGGTGAAGACCAACAACAAAACAAAAACAGTTCAGAGCAACAGGCCTTTTACATAAGTTCAGGAAGAGGATGAGGTAGAGGAGGCCGTGGACACGGCTAAGGAGGTGGCCAAACAGGTAATCAGAATTATGGCCGCAACAGCAACAACAACAGTCCCAGAATTCACAACAACAACAACACGTGGGTGGAAGAGGCCAATTTAGAGGCAAGGGGAGTCAAAGAGGTTGTGGAAATTGGCAAAGGTAGTATAATGATACACGTGGATGCTTTTATTGTGGTAGGCCTAGACATGTGCATGCAGATTGTTATCAAAAGCATGCTGACATGCAAAATGGGAAATTGCAGCAAAACCACTATGCATCCTCGAGCAGAAACAATGAGAATAATGAAAGGTTGTTTGTTATGCAGCATGTCGTTAATGCCATGTCTGAAAATGTTGAAGCAGCACATAAAGATGATGTATGGTACGTTGATTCAGGTGCTTCGAACCACATGACAAGTCATGGGGAGTGGTTCAAGGAGATGAAAAACCTTGAAAGACCTGGTTTTGTGGAAACAGGGGATGACACTGCTCATCTAATTGCCCATGTTGGAGATGTGCCATTGTCTATGCAGGATGGCAAAGTGAAGTACCTTGTTGCAGATGTACTTCATGTTCTGAACATAACAAAGAATCTGGTTTAAGTTGGCCAGATGATTGAGCAGGGTTTGCAGGCTCGGTTTACCTTGATGTGACTATTATGTTGAAGACTTTAAAGACAAGTGCAGGTTGGTTGCAAAAGGCAAAAGAGTGGGTGGAATGTTTACAGTGAATGTAAACATATCTGAAGTGAGTGCTGTGATGTTTGTAAATGGTTCAGGACTTGTTGCAGGCAGAGACATTTGGCATAAAAGAATTGGACATGTGAATGTGTAGAGAATGAAGTCTATGCAGACTAAAGGAATTGTGATAGGGCTGCCAAAGTTTAACGTTGAAGGTATGTAGAAAATATGTGAAGCCTGCCAATTTGGAAAGCAAACAAAGCATGTATTTCCACGTAACAGAAATGTGAGCAGAAATGCACTAGATGTTGTGCATTCAGATGTATGGGGTCCTACGAAGACCATGTCTATGGGAGGCTGCAAGTATTATGTGACATTTATTGACGACCACACAAGGAAAGTGTTGGTATACTTCATAAAGGAGAAGAGTGAGGTGTTCACTCATTTTCAGAATTTCAGAGTCATGGTTGAAAAGCAAACAGGGAAATATGTAAAGTGCCTAAGGTCAAATGGAGGGGGAGAGTACTTCTCCAATGAGTTCTCTAAATTTTTGAAGAAGAATGGTATTCAGAGACAGTTTACATGAAGATACACTCCGCAGCAAAATGGAGTGGCTGAGCAAAAAAACAGGCACATTGCTCAGATTGCGCGAGCATTGATGGGAGAGAAGAATATGCTGCATAGCTATTGGGCTGAGACTATTTCTACAGCAGTTTACATCATGAACAGGGCTCCAACTGCAGCCATACATGATGTACCTCCCAGAGGAGAGGTTTACTGGCAAAAAACCTGATTTGTCTCATTTGAAAGTCTTTAGATGCATTGCATATGTACATGTGCCAGATGAGCTGAGAACTAAGCTGGATCCAAATGTTGAAAAATGTGTGTTTATTGGATATTCCCTTGAGCAAAAGAGGTACAAGTGTTATAACCCTGCTCTACACGTGAGTTGAGGGTAAGCAGGGATGTTGTTTTTTATGAGATGAGCAGCTGATATGCTGCTGAAAAAGAAGCTGTTGGGGCTGATGTGAGTGGAAATGTGGTTGCACAGAATGCAAGTCAGCAATCAAAGTCTTTGAGTGGACCACAAGAGTCCTCATCTAGTGGTTCAGTTGATAGACCATGGAGTGGTAGGCTACGTCATAATACCAGTCCTACAAATGTGATTAGTACATCACGTAAAGGCAAAGAGAGAGTGGTTGAGCCCCTTAGTATGCCTGACATTTCTGCAGGGCATTCTCATGTTGATGGAGAGTCTAGTGGCTCAGAGATGAGTCTTGATGAGGATCTTGGGATACCAACTACTATGAGAACACCTGGTGTAAAGAAGGCTATGGAAGCCATGAATGCAAAGCTACGAAGATCTGGGAGAGTGAAGAATCCTGTGCAGAGGTTTACCTATGATGGTTATGTGGCATATCACTATGCATACATGGCAAAAGTTGTACAGGTTGTAGATCCCACATGCATTGATGAGGCTATTGGAAATGTGTGTTGTTTATTTGGTCTTTCAATAATTATACTACTATCACATTGTGTTTATATTGTCAAATGCTTAGTGGCAAATACAAAGAGGAATAATGGAATTAACTTAATCTAGTGGGATAATCTTAATTAAGTTTATGATTATGGTTAAAATTATGATTTAAATTCATAGTTTAGATTTAAGCTTAAAAGTAGATCTTCTATCATATTTTCATTACAAGGTTTTATTCTTTTAGAAAAATTAAAAACTATCAGTAATAGCAGCAAAGCTATGGTAAATGTTTCTGGAAAAAAATACATATCTTATTTTTATGCATAATACTAAAAGAGGAACTCCTACCATATTGTAGGTTTAGAAATTTAAAGTAAAAGAATGATTTTGACCATATTTAGGAAAGAATACTTTTTTGTATTTATGCATAATTATTTAATTAAGAAAAAGAGAAATTTTTGATAAAATTTATTTTATGTAGAAGACTTTTTTTAAATGATAAAAGAGGAATTCCCATGAAATTTGAAATTCAATCATTTAAATGCAAAAAGAGAAATTCTTGGCATATTCAAAATAATAGATATTTTTATTTAATTTAAAAAGAGAAATTTTTGATAAATTTATTTATGCATAAGAATTTTTAAATGATAAAAGAGGAATTCCCATGACATTTGGAATTCAATCATTTAAATGAAAAAAGGGGAATTCTTGGCATATTCAAAATAATGGATATTTTTATTTAATTTAAAAAGAGAAACTTTTGATAAATTTATTTTATGCATAAGAATTTTGAAATGATAAAAGAGGAATTCCCATGACATTTGGAATTCAATCATTTAAATACAGAAAAGATAAATTTTAAGCATATTAAAAAAATGGATATTTGTATTTAATTAAAAGAAAATCTTTATGGTATTTTAAGTAGAAAAAGATTTAAATTAATTTTGATATCAAAAGAGGAATTTTCACCATAATTCCACCTAGAAAATTAGGGTTGATAATTAAATTGGTGGAAAGAATACTCTTAGATATTTTTATGTGGATAAATTACCAAATTGATATTTACCCAAAATTGGATTAATGGAAGAAGAGTATTTTTTTAAAATCTTGATATTCTCGTATAGAACTATTTCTTAATCTATTATGGTTAGGAAGGAATGAAATTCATAAAGTTAGAATTTCCCTTACAGTTAGAAGTTCAATCGATTTTTATCTGAAGAAATTTCTTAGGAATCAAAGTTAGAAGTAAACCGAATAATTTTGGTTAGATCCCGATTGTGAGAATGGTGGTGGCCGGCTAGTAAACTAGTTGCCCATCTCTCAAATCTGAATCAAGCAAAAACCTCGAGACCAATTCCAATTCTTGACAAAAAGAATAGACCACCGTCGAATTAGCAAAATTTTTCCTTAACCGAAATCACCAAGAATCTAGTTGGAAATTTAGTCAAATGATAAGTAGATTACGCTGCTAAGAGATCAATGATTCTCATTAAGAAAATCTGGATTACAGAAAAAGTGTTTTGTGGAACCAATCTCGAACCGAGAATTCTACTTGCAGAGAACCTCTGTTTTCTTTTTAAGGACTATTTTACGCCAGAATGCTGGAGGAAGCATTTGGTATGTGATCAACTAAGGAGAGACTCATTTTGCAATAGCTGGCGGGGAGTCGTCAAGGGACGTCACTCGTGACAAAGCCTGTTGAGGTCTTAACTAGCCTCAGTATGGTTAAAATGGTGCGCTTCTGGTACGATGGGCGAGGACCGACGAAGTGGTCCTTGAGTGAAGTGTTAGGACACCTAAGTAAGATCCTAGAGGGTTCTGACTAGGTGATGCATAGGCTTGCGATTACTAGGACACCCATGCGTACGTTGTCGTGCCATGGCACGTCTATGATGTGAAACCGTGCATGTGAGTTCATCAAATACACATCCAGATGCATGGGTTAAGTGCCATGACGAGTCATTATATGATGCCATGTACATATGTTCATATTGTATATGAGGTTCAATAAGACAAGCTGAGGCTGAGTCAGATTTAGGAGTTTTTTGTATATGAGTATGGAGAATGATGTTTTTGCTGTTACTCAGAGCTCATGGGCAGATTAGAAGCATCCAGTTATATATGATGGCATGAGGGCATACCAATGCACAAAGGAATGCATTTATGAAGGGATGGAGAAATGCTTGAATGAGCAATTGGGGATTCTATAAATCATATGGGCCGACATGATGATTTATAAACTATGAAGGTATCAAGAGAAATGGAGATTTAATGAGTATCACAGTGCCGAGGAGTTCATTGAATGTGGGGAAAATATGGAGATAAAAAAAAACATGGGGCTTGTGTCTTCATAGGTGTGAGAATGCCTTGGGAATCTTGTGTTTGTGCCAAAGCAGAGAATTCAAAGTATCATTGGCTAAAATGCCTTATGGGTGAATGTATGTCATGTGGAGGCCAGACAAGAAATTTTTTTATATACCCTCTGGAAGCAACAAAAATACAAAGATCCATGTTGAAGTGCTTGAGGGAATTGTTGTGACCATTAAAAAGAAGGGAATATAAGGTTATGTCTTACAATGAGACTTCTAACCTTAATGCTAAGGTTAGAAGAAGCATATAATGAATGGCAGCGCACGTGGAAGAGAGAAGAATATTTCTTTTATTTGGAAAATTCTGGAGCGCAGCTTTTGGAATAGGAAACTCCCGCATCAGTAGTGGAAAAAGGTGGTAAGAGGGCCGAGTTCTCCGCGGGAAGGAAAGAGAAAAAGGACCGGAGGCTCACGGCGAAAACCAGAGTGGAAGGGATTTTCTGCAGCGTTGAGGAACAGTGTCAATTCTACCAGAGCTTTAAATCTTTTGAATATAAAAAATGCTTGTGCTTTGTAGGTGCTAGAATTAGAGAGTAATTCTAGTACTACATAATGATGTAATTATTGGAAAAGCCATTTTCTAAATCAACACTCAGCGATGCTGCTCCAGATATTCCACCTTCGCATAATCGGCGTGTAGCTTATGGTTGGTGAAGCAAATAAAGAGTTCCACGCATGTAATTCAACAGCTAAGTGTTTTTTTATATATATTCTCTTAAAAGTTACTCTCATTCCATACGAATTGAGAGAATCGTTTAACCCATACATCAAAAGAAGTTTGGAAATGAATAGAAGGATTTTGGGAAAAAAGCTAAGGAATTTGGAGCTCGGAGAATTGTGAAAAATGCATTGAAGTTGAGGGTAATTTGCCTTACTTTCTTCTCATATGGATTTTGGAAATTATGAGTATGTCAAAGCTATGCCAAATGCTATATTTTGCTTGTGAGATGTTAGGACATTAAGGCAGGTTTTTAGGTGATAAAGTACATCTCGAAATAATGGTTTTGAGGGCACTGGATGTAATGGATGTAGCTGGCCACATGTTTATTGGAAAAATTAGAAAGCTTTGCTATGCTCACATGTGAATGGTTCAAAGGATTTCATGCAATTCTGTGCAATCATCTGGATGAATTCAAGGATGTATTGAGGCAAGTGGACACATGTATTTGTCATTGGAAATAATGATGTTCAATACTCCTTGGGAAATCTTGTGCGTGAAATTCCTTGTTGGATTTTGACATTCACTCTCACAGCTAGAAGTTTCGTACTTTCCCGGCTAGACCGCACACGTCACGACAGCTTTGGTGAACCCGACGTGAAACTGCTGGGGTGAGAGTGTGGTGAAATATACAGGGAAGCTATGGCTGAGAATTCTGAGGGCCAGGGGGTTCATTTTGACCCCGGAGTTATGCAGATGTTCCAAATGTTTTCCATGTACATGCAACAGCAACAAGCTGCTGAGAGGGGACAGATTTCCACGACGAAAGCCTTACAATAAATTGTGAAAAAGGTGGATCAATTTGATGGGAAGGACATTACAAAGTATCTGCGCAATTATATAAAGGAGATGGAGCTAAACAGGGTGACTGAGGAGGATATGGTTCGAAGTTTCGAGTTGGTATGCGTTCCTGAAATAAGAGAGCGCATAAAAGGATTGCAGACAGCACAGGGTGGCAGAAATTGGGAAGAATTCAAGCTTGCTTTAAAGGATGAATACTTCATGGAGGATTCTGAGCGAGTGACCAAACGAACTTTCTTGGAATGGGTCACAAAACCTAAAATGGGAATTTCTGCCACAGAATTGCTAAGGGAGTTTGAGAAGCGTTATGCCCAGTTGTCAAGAATAGAGCGTGCAACTTTGGACAGAGAAAAGACAGAGCTCTTCTTGCAAGCAGCTGGGAAAGATCTCCAGGAGAAATTGGAAATCCTCCTTGAGGATAAGAATACAGAGCAGGGATTAAAGAGTGATTGGAATGATGTTGAGGATGCATTCACTATGTTAGCAAAGCGGCAGCGGAGGAGGGATAAAATGGTGATGGGCTCTGCAACCCCCATAGCTGCTGTTACCCCTGAGAATTTATCCAAGCCAGCTGCTACAATTCCTAAGATAGATGGGCCGATGGATGAGCTTATCAAGGGTATGCGTGATTTAAAATTGAAGATGTCCAGGATTGAAGAAAAGGGTCTACCATTGGGGCAGGCTTCTATGCAAAGGCCTCAAAGCAAAGAAGGGTTTACATATAGATGCATATGGTGTGATGACCCAGAGCATGCAAAGAAGGATTGTACCAGCTATAAAGAAGCTCTTAAAAATCAACTTGTGTTCTTCAAAGATGGGAAAATCCATCTTACAGAGACTGGTCTTCCATTGAGTACAAACTTTGGGAAAGGAGGGATGAAAAAGCTAGTAGAGGATATGGCTGCTAGTCATGCCATTTCTATGGTTGAGGCAGCAACCTATGGATTAAAGGTTGATCAACTAAAGCAGGGATTTGAGAATGATGAGGATTATGAGAATGAGAATTTTTGGCCGTCAACAATGGAATTAATTGCATCAAAGAAAGTGTCAAAGCAAGCTTTGCATGAGGCAGGTGATTGTATACGTCTTGAGACTGGCTGGGAGGAGCCTGTGGATTCTTTATCCATTCATGCCTATATTGCCAAATGCCAAAATAATGAGGCACAGGTAGAGGAGAAACGTAAAAGGGAAAATGAGGAAGGAGGGCCATCAAAAAGAGTTACACGTGGAAGTGAAAAGAAGGATCCTGGGCCATCACATATGCCTCCACAGCATAGCAGACCTCCACATGATGTTTCAATGGAAGAAGTGCCAGCAAAAATGAAGGAGAAGGGTAAAGGGAAAAGTCCACTCTACAAGCTTCAATCTGATATTGAAGTTGCAACAGATCTCAAAAAGGTGCTTGAAGAGAGAATTCTAAACAGCAGGGTGGAATTCACACTAGGGGAAGTCTTGGGGATTGCAAAGAAAGAATTTCATGATGAGATAATTGATATTATACGAAGAAAAAGGCAGTCCATAATTGAATCTATTCCATCACAAGGGGAGGCAAGCACTTCCAAGACTCATGGTGTACAGGTACAGAAAAAGGAAGAGAGAGAAAATGTGGTGGAATGTAATCACTCTGCTGATGGGGCACGACAAGTGCGTTTTGTGGAAGAGGATGATGAAAAATAAGTTCTTACAAAGAGTCATTACTCCAGGAGTCATTGGGCAAGAGCAACCACTGAAACCCTTCTCAAGATAGGTGATTTGGAAGAGCCGTATGTCGCTCTAATTGATCATGGGTCTGAAATAAATCTTATGGCTAAAAATCTCTACAACAAATGTAAGTGGCCAATGGATGTGGATCATGGGTGGATGATTAAAGCAGCTAATAATTCATCTGGAGAGCTTTATGCAGCATGTCCAAATGTAAGGGTAACTATAGGGGATGTGAAGGATGATCAGAATTTCTTTGTTCAGGAGATGTCATCGTATCCCCTCATTCTTGGGCAACCCTACATTACAGCTGTAAGGATGGAAACAAAGGTTTTGGATGATGGTTCAGCTTATGCAAGAATAAGGAGTAAAGATGTTCAGTTTTTGACAGTTTGCATTAATCATGAAAGGAATCGTGAATCTCTTCGGGCACAGTCACTCCCAAAGATAAACAGAGAGTTCATGAATTACAGGGAGATGAGGGATTTTGGCCAGGTGCCATTGTAAAGCGGGATTCCAATGGTACAAGGGGGAATGAGTTCTCGCAGGACTCAATCAATGTAAATAGTTTTTCAGCAAATTTTCAGGGATTCTCCAGCTATGGGTCACTGGTTTTTGTAAAAAGCAAGGATTTAAAGCGTGGCATGCAAAAACATATACAAAATGAACAAAAAAGTTTTGAGCAGTGTGGTCTTTTGGAGAAGAATGAGTTTATTTCAGGGATGCTTGATGAGGTGTCATTTATAGATACTATGGATGTGCTTTTTGATATGAGAAGAGCATGCTTACAGGGTGGAAATGAAATGATAAAGGTGTCATCTGTATGATATAATTCAGGAATTTGAGGGGGTGGAATGTAAAAACATGAATTGTGAGATGGATGCTCATGTTGATACAAAGTACAAAACGGTTGCAAAGAAGGTGAAACCAGTTGCCTTGCCCTTTCCACCAGGAAGCAAGGAGAAGATAGATGAAGCTTCTATGCAGCCAAATCTTAGAGATCCGAAGAAAATTGGGCATAAATTTACTCAAGAAACTCTGAAAGAGCTGAAGATTGGTGAGAAGGATTTTCTGTTGCCAGTTGAAAGGGAATGCTTTGAGGAGATGCTTGTAAAACATGGGAAAGCTTTTGCCTTTCAGCCGCATGAGATAGGCTGTGTTGATCCAAGTGTAACGGCACCAATGGTGATCTTTACTGTTCCACATGTGCCCTGGAATCTGCGGCCAATTCCAGTACCAAAGGCTCTCTTGCCAAAGTTGATGGAATTACTAAAGGAAAAGATCAGGATGGGAATCTTGGAGCCTTCATGTGCCCCATATTCCAACAGATGGTTTACTGTACCAAAGAAAAATAGGACATTGCGCTTTATTCAAGACATGCAACCTGTAAACAAAGTCACAATCAGGAATGTGGGAGAAGGTCCAATTGTGGATGAGTTTGCAGAAGCATTTGCAGGGAAAGCTATATACTCTATGGGTGATCTGTATTCGGGATATGATCAGTTCCAGCTGGATATACAAAGCAGGGACTTGACAACAATGAGAACTCCTTTGGGATTAGTAAGGATGTGTACCTTACCACAGGGAGCCACTAACTCAGTGGCACATATGATGAATGGAATGAATAAAGTCTTACGGGACTTCATACCACAAAAAACTATGCCATTTTTGGATGATGTGCCAATAAAGGGCTGTGATGAGAAAGACAAAGATGGGAATTTGGATTCAAAAGGGTGCCGCAAGTTTGTGGCAGATCATATAAAGGATTGTGACATGATTCTATCCAGGCTTGAAGAAGTGAATCTTACTTTATCTGGGCAGAAATCAGTGTTTGGGGTTGGTGAAGTGCTAATAGTGGGACATCTTTGTAGTACTAGTGGACGCCGTCCTTGTCCAGCCAAGATAGATGCAATACAAAGAATGAAGGAAATATGCATTAATGTTACAGAGCTGAGGAGATTTCTTGGAGCATGCGTCTTTTATGTTATTTGGATCCCACATTATGCACATGTAGCAGATCCTCTTTATCAGCTTTTGAGGAAAAATCAAAAATTTTTGTGGAGTGCAGTACATATTAAAGCTATGCGGAAGCTGAAATATTTGCTCCAATCATCACCCATTTTGAGAAAGGCAGATTATGAGTGTGGCAGGCCTGTGATTGTTACAGTTGATACTAGCCCTACTGGGATTGGATGGGCAGTAGGGCAAGATGATGAGGATGATCATAGGTATGTAATTAGATTTGGAGCAAAGGTATTAAGCTTTCGGCAGCGAAAGTATCCACAGATCAAGAGAGAATTATGGGGGATAGTCACTGCTCTAAAATGTGAAAAAGAATATCTTATTGGGGCATCTATACTTGTGGAGACTGATTGCTTGCCACTTCTTGGGATGATAGCAAGTTGTACCACTCCAGATATTGCTATGCTTAGGTGGATTGCTTATATCAAGTCACTAAATCCTGAGTTTGAGCATATTGCGGGAAAAGATAATCCAGTTGCAGATATGCTATCAAGAGCCAGGTATGAAGATGAGAAAGAGATGATTAGTGACATTGATGATGTGGGTACAAAGTTCTATACTACAGCATATGCAAAAGGGGATCATATTTGCCTATCAAATGCACTCGAGTCTTTTATTGAGGAAATATATGAAGGAGACTGGTTGCTTATTGGTCAATATTTGAGCACTCTAACAAGGCAACAAAATTGGTCTGACTCAGAATTTAAGAGGATCCGCAGAAAAGCATATGGTTACTTTCTAAAGGATGGGTATCTCTGGAAGCATCCTAAACAGAGGAATGCTATGCCACAGAGAGTCATATGTGATAAAGAGACTCAAGGAAAGCTTGTGAAAGAATTCCATGAGAGTCTCTGGGCTGGGCATAGAAGTGTGTGGGCCACCTTTACCAAAATAAAGGAAAAATATTGGTGGAGAGGAATGTACAAGGATATTTCCCAATATGTGAAAACATGCATTGTATGCCAAATGTACTCGAATGTGAGGCATCGTGATGGCTTGCAACCAACCTACCCACCTGCCATGCACTACAAATGGGTAGTGGATCTAGTTACAATGCCTTTGGGAATTTGGCAGATGCGGTATATAGCACTTGCAAGAGAAGATTTGACAAATCAGGTAGAAGGGCGTGCTCTTAGAACAAAGAGTACGGAAACAGTATGCAAATTTCTCTTGGAAGATGTGATCTGCCGATATGGTTGTGTTGGGAAAATAACAGCTGATAGGGGTGAGCTAGATGTTGAAGAAGCAAGGGAATTCTTCTCTAGAATTGGTATCAAACTGTCTCTAACATGTGCTTACAATCCTGAGGGCAATGGGAAAAGTGAGCGAGGACATCCTCCAATCATTAAAGCTTTGGCTAAGGCATGCAGAGAAAGGATGAGAGAGTGGCCAAAGCTGCTACCATATGCCTTGTGGGCTGACCGTACAACTCATAGCTCAGTGACAGGATACATGCCTGCAGAATTAATGTATGGTCAGAAGCCAGTGATGCCAGTTGAAGAAGTAATTCTAACTTGGAATGTATTGCCCTGGGTGGAAGGATTGAGCAGAGATGACCTCCTTGCATTGCGAATAAGACAGTTAGAGAGGAGGCCTCAAGATGTAGAGCTTGCTAAAGCTCGCTTGAAAGATGCAAGGCTGAAAAATAAAGAAAGATTTGATAGTAGACACAGACTCCGGCCAAAACCTATTGAAGAAGGTGATTGGGTTCTAATGTATGATAGTAGCCTTGACAACCAATTCACTGTTCAAAGAAAATTTACAAAAAGATGGTTTGGCCCTTACATTGTTAAGCATGCGCATGGGAATGCTACGTATACTCTGTGTGAACTTGATGGAACAGAAGTAAAGAATCTTGTGGCTGGCAAAAGAATCAAGATATTTAAAAGAAGGCATGATGGTGATCCTTTTGATTCACAAGAGATTCAGGATGAGAGGTTTGACAGTGGTAGTATGGATATGATTGAAGAGGAAGAAGATAATCTTCCTGGAACTGCTGAAGATGAAAACGACATTCAGCTATATGTGGACCTTGATGATGATTTGGCACATACCAGAGGATGTGCAGGTTTAGAGGGGGTGGATGTCGTGCCATGGCACGTCTATGATGTGAAACCGTGCATGTGAGTTCATCAAATACACATCCAGATGCATGGGTTAAGTGCCATGACGAGTCATTATATGATGCCATGTACATATGTTCATATTGTATATGAGGTTCAATAAGACAAGCTGAGGCTGAGTCAGATTTAGGAGTTTTTTGTATATGAGTATGGAGAATGATGTTTTTGCTGTTACTCAGAGCTCATGGGCAGATTAGAAGCATCCAGTTATATATGATGGCATGAGGGCATACCAATGCACAAAGGAATGCATTTATGAAGGCATGGAGAAATGCTTGAATGAGCAATTGGGGATTCTATAAATCATATGGGCCGACATGATGATTTATAAACTATGAAGGTATCAAGAGAAATGGAGATTTAATGAGTATCACAGTGCCGAGGAGTTCATTGAATGTGGGGAAAATATGGAGATAAAAAAAAACATGGGGCTTGTGTCTTCATAGGTGTGAGAATGCCTTGGGAATCTTGTGTTTGTGCCAAAGCAGAGAATTCAAAGTATCATTGGCTAAAATGCCTTATGGGTGAATGTATGTCATGTGGAGGCCAGACAAGAAATTTTTTTATATACCCTCTGGAAGCAACAAAAATACAAAGATCCATGTTGAAGTGCTTGAGGGAATTGTTGTGACCGTTAAAAAGAAGGGAATATAAGGTTATGTCTTACAATGAGACTTCTAACCTTAATGCTAAGGTTAGAAAAAACATATAATGAGTGGCATAACCTTAATGCTAAGGTTAGAAGAAGCATATAATGAATGGCAGCGCACGTGGAAGAGAGAAGAATATTTCTTTTATTTGGAAAATTCTGGAGCGCAGCTTTTGGAATAGGAAACTCCCGCATCAGTAGTGGAAAAAGGTGGTAAGAGGGCCGAGTTCTCCGCGGGAAGGAAAGAGAAAAAGGACCGGAGGCTCACGGCGAAAACCAGAGTGGAAGGGATTTTCTGCAGCGTTGAGGAACAGTGTCAATTCTACCAGAGCTTTAAATCTTTTGAATATAAAAAATGCTTGTGCTTTGTAGGTGCTAGAATTAGAGAGTAGTTCTAGTACTACATAATGATGTAATTATTGGAAAAGCCATTTTCTAAATCAACACTCAGCGATGCTGCTCCAGATATTCCACCTTCGCATAATCGGCGTGTAGCTTATGGTTGGTGAAGCAAATAAAGAGTTCCACGCATGTAATTCAACAGCTAAGTGTTTTTTTATATATATTCTCTTAAAAGTTACTCTCATTCCATACGAATTGAGAGAATCGTTTAACCCATACATCAAAAGAAGTTTGGAAATGAATAGAAGGATTTTGGGAAAAAAGCTAAGGAATTTGGAGCTCGGAGAATTGTGAAAAATGCATTGAAGTTGAGGGTAATTTGCCTTACTTTCTTCTCATATGGATTTTGGAAATTATGAGTATGTCAAAGCTATGCCAAATGCTATATTTTGCTTGTGAGATGTTAGGACATTAAGGCAGGTTTTCAGGTGATAAAGTACATCTCGAAATAATGGTTTTGAGGGCACTGGATGTAATGGATGTAGCTGGCCACATGTTTATTGGAAAAATTAGAAAGCTTTGCTATGCTCACATGTGAATGGTTCAAAGGATTTCATGCAATTCTGTGCAATCATCTGGATGAATTCAAGGATGTATTGAGGCAAGTGGACACATGTATTTGTCATTGGAAATAATGATGTTCAATACTCCTTGGGAAATCTTGTGCGTGAAATTCCTTGTTGGATTTTGACATTCACTCTCACAGCTAGAAGTTTCGTACTTTCCCGGCTAGACCGCACACGTCACGACAACGTCGAGGGAAGATACAGATGAACTAAAAAGAATTACTTTTAAGAACTAAATTTTGATATTGGATCTCGTTGGTTGACCAGCTGGTCTTCAACGGCGGAGAGTCCAGGTGATATATTTTGTAAAACAATCGACTCAATATTTTTGAGGATTATGATTAGTAATTCTATGATTTCATTGAAAGATTGTTTTAAAGACAGTCGAATCTGTTATAATGGCAATTTCATATTGGGTGTGTAAGTGGGGTGTGTAAGTGGTATGCTTACCTTAAATTTTGCTTGAAGCGCCGGCTAGGGGGCCTGGGAGCTCTTTTCCTCGGTACTCAGGCAAAACATAACCAAATTTTTATCAAGGAATCCCACCAATACAGTGGTTGGGGGTGGTTGGCTAACCCATGGGCTGGTTGGTAGGCTAGATCGGGGGATCCCTGCGATACAAATAGTTACGATTAAGTTATGTTAGCTAGATTAAGTCCTAGGAAGACCCTTGTTCTGTGGGAGGGAATCAGCGGTTGTGCCTCGCTAAAAGGGAAAAAAAGCGGTGATTCTATGGACCAAGTGCAAGTTTCTTCCTTGATCTAACCATGTGACTTTCGGGTTTGGTCGGATTAGTTTGGTTAGTTAAGACTTTGACTCGTTAGACCAATTCTCTTGCTAGATGATTTTCTTGGTGGAATCGCACGTGCCTTCTAGGCGAGGGAAGTTTTTTCGTGTTCGATTTTGGAGGAACCGTCGGGGGCAAGGGTCTCACAGGTATACGGGGTCTCCGCGACTCCATGGAGTTTTGGCAGAAGTTTAAAAATTTTCACCCTTCTATGTGATGTTTGTGGATGCAAGTGTTGTGACACTCCCCTTATTAGAGCTTATGCTAAGCTCGAAATGTTAAGTTTGAAAAGATGTAGGGGAGAAGAGAGCTTGAGCTCTTGCAAGCACACACACACTCACAAAACCCTAAAAGAGAACACACACAAGGTGAGAGGCTGAAAATCTTCTTCTTCTTCACACAACACTCAACACACCATATATAAAGAAAAGAGTAAACACAATATAAAAAGGTACTCAACCAAATACATACTAGGGTTCTCTATAGTGTGAACCCAACTAAATGAGCTAGGGCTATAACTATGCCAGTCTCTAGAATGGCTGTCACACACCCTGTCATCCCATTAGCCGCATATCACCCATGATCTCACCAACCATGCTAGTGGTGTAAGTGTGGGGCCTCAACAATGCCAGTGGTGTAAGTGTGGGGCCTATTCCCCAGGTGGGTCATCAGTGTCCATTGCCTCACTAGATGAGCTCGATATCTCAATACTCCCCCTCGAGTTCAACTCCATCTCATGTACACCAGCATGTACACCAAGCAAAGCCCTGAATCTGCGGAGCTTCTCTGTACCCAAAGATTTGGTGAAGATGTCAGCGACCTGATCCTGTGTGGTGCTGACATAAACAAGGTCAACGTCTCCTGCCAAAACCTTCTCTGTGACAAAATGGTACTGGACCTCTATATGCTTCGTGCGAGCATGAAAAACTGGGTTCCCAGCCAACTGTATACTGCTAATGTTGTCACGAAAAATGACTTGTCTATCCCCACTGATAGACCCAAATTTGCGCTACGTCACATGCTGCCATAGCAGCACCTCTGTACTCGGCCTCTATACTAGATAGAGCAACAGTAGGCTGCTCATGTTTCCTTGTTTGCTTTTCAACCATAACTTTGAAATTCTGAAAATGAGTGAACACCTCACTCTTCTCCTTCACGAAGTTTACCCACACTTTCCTTCTGTGGTCTCATCAATAAATGTCACATAATACCTGCAGCCTCCCATAGACATGGTCTTCGTAGGACCCCATACATCTGAATGCACAACATCTAGTGCATTTCTACTCACATTTCTCTCACGTGGAAATACATGCTTTGTTTGCTTTCCAAATTGGCATGCTTCACATATTTTCTACATACCTTCAACTTTAAACTTTGGCAGCCCTGTCACAATTCCTTTAGTCTGCATAGACTTCCTTCTCTGCACATTCACATGTCCAATTCTTTTATGCCAAATGTTTGTGTCTACGCAGCAACAATTCCTGAACCATTTGCAAACATCGTAGCACTCACTTCAGGCATGTTTACATTCAATGTAAACATTTTGCCCACTCTGTTGCCTTTTACAACCAACCTGCACTTGTCTTTAAAGTCTTCAACATAACAACCATCAGGGTTAAACCAAACTTGCAAACCCTGCTCAATCATCTGGCGAACTAAAACTAGATTCTTTGTTATGTTCGGAACATGAAGTACATCTGCAAGGTACTTCACTTTGCCATCCTGCATAGACAATGGCACATCTCCAACATGGGCTGAGCAGTGTCATTCCCTATTTCCACAAAACCTGGTCTTTCAAGGTTTTTCATCTCCTTGAACCACTCCCCACCATGACTTGTCATGTGGTTCGACGCACCTGAATCAACGTACCATACATCATCTTTATGTGCTGCTTCAACATTTTCAGACATGGCATTAACAACATGCTGCATAACAAACAACCTTTCATTATCCTCATTGTTTCTGCTCGAGGATGCATAGTTGTTTTGCTACAATTTTCCATTTTTCATGTTAGCTTGCTTCTTATAACAATCTACATGCACATGTCCAGGCTTACCACAATAAAAGCATCCAGGTGTATCATTATACTGCCTTTGTCAATTTCCATGACCTCTTTGACTCCCCCTACCTCTGAATTGGCCTCTTCCACCTGCGTGTTGTTGTTGTTGTGAATTCTGGGACTGTTGTTACTGCTGCCTGCTGCTGGCCATAATTTTGATTACCTGTTCAGCCACCTCCTTGGCTACGTCCACGGCCTCCTCTACCTCGTTCTCTTCCTGAACTTGTGTAGAAGGCATGTTTCTCTGAAATGTTTTGGTTTTGTGAAGACTATTGGTCTTCACCCAAGTTCTTTTCTTCTATAATCAACATAGATACCAAATCTATGAAATTGGAAATGTTTTCCCGAGTCTAAATAGACGTCTTGAATGCCTTGTACTGTGGCCCGAGACCACATAGACAGACTTCCACCTTATCAACATCATCTACTAAAACACCAATAGATGCAAGGACACTGTGTGTGCTGCTGCAAAGAGGTCAATAGTTGCCATTGGGTGTATGTATGCACATTGAGGTCACACTGGTTGTGACACTTGAGTGTAGTACTGCAGAAAATACAGTAGTTTGTGCAGGAAAAACCAGAGTGCTGTTTCTGGTAAATTTGTGTTTCTGGTAAGATATTGATAGCCATTTTTTTGGCTATCCACATTACCACAAGGAGCTACCTCGGCCAAGGAAAATCATATAAACTCTTTGTCATAAATACCTTTTCACTGTAAATAAGCGTGTGTGCATTAGGGACTTTACCCATATCTTCTATATATTTTTTATATTATTTAAAAAAACATTTTTTCTAGCTACTCATCAAAAATAAATAAAATTATTACGACCCATTTTGTGTAAATATTTCATTTCATATAAGGGCCTAAATATAGGGGTCTCTATTTTCTCTAGTTATGTAAATACTTCATTAGGTGTGTGTATTACAAAATCTAAATATATTTTTATTTATTTATTTATTTATTATTATTATTCTTCATAATACTTTTGGACAATCATTGTACATATGCTTCAACTTCACCATGCATAAGTAAATCCTATGCGCTCACATTTCTACCCACACCGTGTTGTGTAGAAAGCCTACTACCTAAATCACTTTTTCCTTTAGACTATTTCATCTTTTATTATGTCATCTACCCTAAAATAATGAGGATCTCCCTCCCTTTTGACTTCCATAGTTTAGTATTATAGTTTTTTATATATCAATTATTTTTGTATATTTTATTTTAGTATTTTTATTCACAATTAGATCTTTTTGTTTATTTTATTTTTCTATCATAATAACCATATTATCATGATATGTTGACTAGTTAAATACTAGCTTGTTTTTTTCTTATTCTCTAAATCCTTTATAAAATAGAAAAAATCTCCTCCATGCAAGTGTCCACATACACTTGAGTCTCTAAGGTCATGATATGATGTATTGGGGGACTCACTCTTGGAGCTATCAAGAAATTCCACCAATGGGGACCCACACAAAGATTTTAAAAATTCAAACAATATATGATTCTGCTGAGTTTTTTGCGCCCACTTCCACTCTGAATTTGGACTGGTCATTAAAAGACAACAGTTAGCCCGGGAGCTCAGAAATATGCTTAATTTTTTTGAGAATTTTTGGAGCTAATAGCGGTGAGATATGAATTTTTTATTGGACCCCAGTCTGCCCACTTTTTGGCAAGGTACACCTAGTCTCTTCTCACCTCCCTTACACATTCATCACCTACACACTTACTCATTCCTTTCTCACTCCATCAAACCTACAAACTTCATGTCCTCTCTCACCCTCTCCACCTTTGCCCTCTCCTTCCATCTCCATTTGCTCTCATAGCTACTCTACACCCATACCTCATCTCCATTTCTCTCCCTACTACTCCCATATTACTAAATTATTTTCTCAATCTCAAAAAATACATAAAAATTCAGCATGAATGTATCATATTAACCTTCACAAATATGGGGTTTCCATCTACAAAAACCCCCATGTTCTTCACCTCAATCAACTTTTATGGCATCGAATGCAAGAAGGAGACCGGCGGGCGGTTAACTTAAAGATCTACTCATGGGTGAATCCAAGCTTCTTCGAGCAACGACACAAAGGATCTTTCCAAATCTTTACTCCTCTCACTCAACCTCTCAGCCCTTCTCACCCATTTGTACATTGTATTACTAACCTTTTATAGTGATTACTAACTACTAACCACTACCACTAACCATATGTAAATAAGCACCCACTCTACTACTTTTTGAGTAGGCATTACTACAAGTTATTTGCTCAACCTTTACGTCAAACACTCCTCTCATCTTCAATAATTCTCTCACCTTGAGTCCACATCCATGTGACTCAAGGGATAAGAAGAGGCCCACTCTCATTCCAAAATAAAAAATCCATAATCTATTATTTTTCATAATAAAATTGATTAGGCTTAATCCTGATTGGGGCTTCTCAAATCTATAAATAGACCCCCTCCATTCCTTGTGGAAAAAAGGGGATTACACACATTGTACACCACTCCCAAATCTAGTGTGTAAGGAGATATGTGTAAGGAGATAGTGAAGTTGTAAGCTCTCTCTATACATCAATACCTTTGATTGCATAGAGAAGCTTGAAGCTAGTTATGTCATTGTGAGGGCTTGAGTGATGCCATACTCCCTATCATAATTGTATCTTGTCTTTGTTGCATAAATAAGATTAGTAGTTTGGGTGCAATTGTGTACAAAATCTTGGACTCCTACATCTCCAAAGTTGATTTAGCAAAGCAGTCCGATGTTTGATTTAAGGTAATTCGATCCTTGTATTTTGTGGTGTGATTTTATGCTTGGCGGCTTGAGGGCCTGTTTTTGATTTGTTGCCTTTCATTCCATGGTAAGAGGGTTGTATGGTGAGAGGGCTCCCGTAACCTTAAGACCATGTGTATACCGACAACAAAATCAAGCTTATATTGTCTCTGTAAGTTCTTCTCTAAGTTTGGTGTGTATCTATTTGTGTTATGCTAGTCTCCTCCACACACAATATCATATGTTATGAGTGTTTGTTGAGGGTGTGTGTGCCTTTTGATTGATGTATATGGTTAGCTTGTATTGATTGGCTACAAGGAAAGATCTTTGGTGCCCACACACATAACTAGGTGGTGCCCCTTTTCTTGTTGAGTGTGTGGTTTTGGGGTTCTTATGTTTGTGTTGCATTGTGTCCCAAGCCCATTGAGCAACACGGGAGCCTTGAGGAGTGCTTAGAGGTCGCTCTTCTTGTTGCCGGACTGCCTCAATTTTGGTGCCCCCACTGAGGAACGAGCAGTTTTTGAATGGGTATTTAAGGTACATCGATCTCTTTAACACATACATATTTCCCTATTTGCTTTTCAACCATAACTTTGAAATTCTGAAAATGAGTGAACACCTCACCCTTCTCCTTCATGAAGTATACCCACACTTTCCTTGTGTGGTCATCAATAAATGTCACATAGTACCTACAGCCTCCCATAGACATGGTACATCTGAATGCACAACATCTAGTGCATTTCTGCTCACATTTCTGTTACGTAGAAATACATGCTTTGTTTGCTTTCCAAATTGGCATGCTTCACATATTCTCTGCATACCTTCAACTTTAAACTTTGGCAGCCCTGTCACAATTCCTTTAGTCTGCATAGACTTAATTCTTTGCACATTCACATGTCCAATTCTTTTATGCCAAATGTTTGTGTCTGCAACAATTCTTGAACTATTTGCAAACATCGCAGCACTCACTTCAGGCATGTTTACATTCAATGTAAACATTCTGCCCTGTCTGTTGCCTTTTGCAACCAACCTACACTTGTCTTTAAAGTCTTCAACATAACAACCACCATCAGGGTTAAACCGAACCTGTAAACCCTGCTCAATCATCTGGCCAACTAAAACCAGATTCTTTGTTATGTTGGGAACATGAAGTACATCTGCAAGGTACTTCACTTTGCCATCCTGCATAGACAATGGCACATCTCCAACATGGGTAATTGGATGAGCAGTGTCATCCCCTGTTTCCACAAAACCTGGTCTTTCAAGGTTTTTCATCTCCTTGAACCACTCCCCATGACTTGTCATGTGGCTCGAAGCACCTGAGTCAACGTACCATATATCATCTTTATGTGCTGCTTCAACATTTTCAGACATGGCATTAACAACATGCTGCATAACAAACAACCTTTCATTATCCTTATTGTTTCTGCTTGAGGATGCATAGTTGTTTTGCTGCAATTTCCCATTTTGCATGTCAGCCTACTTCTTATAACAATCTGCCTGCACATGTCCAGGCTTACCACAATAAAATCATCCACATGTATCATTATACTACCTTTGCCAATTTCCATGACCTCTTTGACTCCCCCTGCCTTTGAATTGGCCTCTTCCACCTGCGTGTTGTTGTTGTTGTTGTGAATTCTGGGACTGTTGTTGTTGCTGTGCTGGCCATAATTCTAATTACCTGTTCGGCCACCTCCTTGTCCACAGCCTCCTCTACCTCGTCCTCTTCTTGAACTTGTGTAGAAGGCTCTGAACTATTTTTGTTTTGTGAGGATTGTTGGTCTTCACCCAAGCTCTTCTCTTCTATAATCAACATAGACACCAAATCTATAAAATTGGGAATGTTTTCCCGAGTCTGAATAGACATCTTGAACGCCTTGTACTGTGGCCCAAGACCACGTAGACAGACTTCCACCTTATCATCATCTTCTACTGAAACACCAATAGTTGCAAGGGATTCCACAATACCCTTTATCTTCAATGCATAGTAATTCACAGACATACTCTTTTTCTCCACAATATGAAGTTCATTCTTCAACTGTATCTTTCGTGCCTTGGCATTTGTTTCATAGAGTTTTACTAAGGTGTCCCATGCCTCCTTGGGAGACTTGGCATCCTGTATGTGCCTAATCATGGTGTCATGTATACTGATAGAGAGCCAATACATAACTTTTCTGGCTCCTTGGTTCCAATCCTTGAACTCTTTCACATCTACAGTAGTCCGATATCTTCGGTGCCTCTTCATGCTCACCTTCTATATAGTCCCAATAGCCCTTTCCCATTAGGAAATTCGTCAAGCTGAACCTCCAAGCATGGAAGTTGTTCTTATCAAGCTTCTCAGCAGCAACAATCTGGTTTATGCCATCATTTGACATCTTGCCAGACACACAAATTTACCAGAAACAACACTCTGGTTTATCCTGCACAAATTGCTGTATTTTTTGCAGAGCGGTACTGTAGTACACTCAAATGTCACAACCAGTGACCTCAATGTGCATACATACACCCAACGGTAATTGTTGACCTCCTTGCAGCACACACAATGTCTACATAGCCAATCTGTCTTCCTGCAGTTCTTAAAATATAGTTCTGCAGAGAATCGATGACTTACCTGTAGTGCTCGAAATCGTCTGCTTTCTGAAAAACGGAGGTCGTAACGCGCCCGAAACGTGTTTTCAGCCCGAAAAAATCAGTCCGATAGGACAATATAGTTACCATATAGCTTTACTCCCACGAAGAAAGCTTCTCAATAATCAGAGATCGTTTGCCGGTGCCTCCCGTAGAGCTCCGATGAGGGTGTAGTCGCCAACACAAACAGGAAAGAGTAGTTGAAGCTCTTACTCTGGTACCGCTTCTT